>NC_071089.1:94040353-94351603 GCF_027358695.1 Spea bombifrons | reverse complement strand
GCTTCCACCAGCCAAATGAAACATATAGGAGGAGAAGGAGGGCACAGCAGAAATTTCTTCAAAGTAGCAAACTTAATGTTACATATTTGGTTCATTGAAGAAACCCAAGTTTCAGTCCCAACCTGGGGACTCTTTTGATAAAAGAAAAATGGAAATGTTTAGTTTCCTGATGAATGACACCATGACATACATATACTTGAGGACTACTTAAGTCAGCTGGCCAAGAGACACTTAAAATATTAACCCTTTCAAAGCCCTACAGAAAAATGCATGTGCTGTATTTTGCCAGTTGTCACAAGAGAATGGTTTGATTCCAGTTCTCAGGGGAAACCCTGATTTGCCGTGTCTTAAAAATAACACCTCTATTGAATCACTTTACGGAACATTATTCAGCAAGTATTTTGCTCCATTTACTGGGATAAACACTGGGCATTTCACATTGTAATTAGAGGTGGGCAAGATGGATGAATTATGGCACAAACCAAGTTAAAACGCTAAGCCAAGCCAGGCCCACTCCAGTCCAGCTTGCTCTAAGACCTGGGGTTTGTTTAAATACATTGGGAGGGTTTAACATTTAAACCCCCTGATGATATTCTGCATATCACTGTGACACTGTTAACACATACTGATACACAAAGAGAAGAGGGCCTTGCTCTTGCAAGCTTACAGTCTATTCTATGACAGTCTCTTGATGAGTGTGCAGAAGCTCTGCAATAGAACCACCTCTCCTCGGGGTAAAAGTAAATTCCCATGCCATAAAGCCATGAGAATGTTCTTTTTGCCTGGAAGCGGGCACCTAATAAATAAGGGAAACAAACAGCACTCTAAAACAAACTTGAAACATTATCCTATGCTACATTTCACTTAACAATATAAACAAAGTATGTTTTTGAGATTTTTTTATTGGATGCCTCCATTAGAATCTAATGAATAAGTCAACAAGCAACAACAGAGAGCTCATGCCATCATAACCTAAATACATGCTCTGCCTAGTGTTTACTATAACGTCAGTCCGAAAGACAGTATATATGTTCCTGCAGAAGTTGTTACTGGGGAGGATGCTGTAAACGGATGTCTCATCATAACGCTCCACATCCTCCTTTTAGCTAATAGAAGGAAGTAACAAACTGTCAGAACGGACCGTCATGGAGGATTTTGCAGAAGTGCTGATTACACACAGATGCATCGATACTTTGCTCGTTCCCTGTCTGAAGGCTATGCAAGAGAGATTGGGTTTGTTGTACATCCCTGCAGTTGATATTGATTAATGGGGATGGAGTTAGCGAATGATACAGATATATATGTATCACTTTCTATCGGTCAGCAGTTTAAAATGTCAATGGAAGTGTTGCTGGGATTAAATCAATCACTATCGGATTTCTATCACGGCATAAGCTCTTTATTCCATTTATATATAGTACAGATTACTGTAGTAGCAGGCAACCAGATTGCATATTTAGAAAACTCCTGGGCTTTACAGACAGAGGAAAACAGCAAGTAAACTATTCTACTTTATTAGAGCATGATAATAAAAAGGCATTACTATGGCAATAAGTCAACATAATCAAGCTGTCTTGGCAATGGTAATGGTTAAAGAAGTAGTCATAACTTCAAATAAAAACCCTTAATCTTAGAAACTGGTTCACTGAGGAAGAGAAACAGTGTTCGGAAGATACACAGTTCTCATTTGTGCCCACTCTTTTTCAATGGGATGTTGGATTTAACATAGAATTTTGAATAAGAACCATTTGTTCTTATTCTTAGTGTGTCCATTCTTCCTGATGTAAAGACTCCTTAATGAGTCCTTGGTCTTGTCTTATATTCAGGATAGCCGTATGACAGCCCCATGCATTATTGAATTCTCCTAGCTTCCTCTTATTGGTGATGTCATTGGGACAGGGCAAGAAGTGGAGTGAGAATCACAAACTACACACACCTGCATGGATGGAAAGAATGACAGAACTGTTCTCCATATGCCTTACACACATGGCTAAAATATATACATAAAAGAGACTGTACAAAAGCATTAGAGTTCATTTTAAGCAACATGTAAAAGTTAGATGCGTTCTGGAAAAAATGCCAAATATAGCACCCTACTTGTAATATGCCAGAGCTAAAGCCAAGGCCTTAAAGTCTGCCACTAGGCCACAAACCAGGATATCCCAACTTGAGCACGTTCACCTCACAATGTACCTGTTTTCAGACAAGAATGCACACAATTTCTGGCCTGTTTGGCCCTTAAGGCCTTGCGTTGGACACTATTGGCTAAAATGCTTAAGCTTGTGGTACTACTATTGTCACGTGGGAACTGTGTTCTTGTTCTAGCTTCTATAAACATCTATACATGAAACTTAGCATGTGTCCCAAACACATGTTAACGCTCCACCCTGTCCATTATATGCTGAAATTGGTAACACAGCCAGCTGCGCAGGAGACGAAAGGCACATTTCTGTTGCTTAGGCACAGATATAGATCTGTGGTTGCAGGTGTGCAGAGAAACGGCAAAGTAGATCTTGCTGTGATAACCCTAGTTAGCAGTTTCGCTTTCCATGTAGGAGGTTGCATTTTCTGTTTAGCAAATATAGGTAAGAACATAAAATATATATATATTTTTAACAATTTCTCCATTGAACGGACATTTTTATCAGATGCCAAGAACTTGGATATCTCTTCTGACCAAGAGACGTCTAACACCTTATAGACTATATCTTACCCTTGGACTGTGGTCCACTAAAAGTTATTGCAAACTTCTTTAGACTATCTTGGCTGGGCACACAAGTAATGTCATTAGTGCCATTAGGATGTCTATCAGCACAGCAGCCAACTTTAAATGTGATTAATTTTGCTTGTTGAAGCGGGCCAACCTAATACGTTCAACGAGAGAGTTGATTTTTTAGGTTTGAGTGTGCTTCATGGAGCCAGTCAACCAGCTCTTGTAGGAGAAGCACACTGGGGTTAGCCCTTTATAGTAGAAACCACAACTCTCACTGTAGTAAATAAATTATTTCACGTTTGTTGATTTATATAAACACATTGCAGTAGTCTGCAGATGGCATGTGTACATGTAAAACATTTTAACTTGCGTTGCTGATAATTGCTTGCTGTACTTGTCTTTGCTTGCTTGTGTGCTACACGCATGAAGACAACAGAAGGACTCTTTTTTGCTACTTTAAGACCATATAAAGTGTCTTTGTCTGATTATCAAAACATGCCATCCACACTTGGCTAATGTTGTTTTTAGCTGATTTAGACGCTCAACCATAAAGTTTATTTTTCATATGGCATTTCCGCAGCTTAAGGGTACAGAAGTAATTATAGATATACAGCAGTTTCAGCAGAGCAGACTTTGCTGGCAGGAAGTGGGTTATGGTGGGGGGTGGTGAAGGTTCGAATACATAGTTGTTTTCCCTCTCAAAGAAACTGCAACAAATTAATCGGTAAATAAAATGTTGTTTTTTGGTGTTTGTTAATTTGATTTTTTTTATGATCATTACAACTACGGAAGGACAATATAATTTCAAATATGGCTTGAGACTACACAGATCTTATTTAATATATTAGCAGCAGCATCCTTAAAGGGACAGCCTAAGTGTTTTATATTTTGGAATCTACACCAGAGTACATTTTGCATGGACGCCAATGTATTTTAACACATGATTGATGCATGAGGTCCTTTTTTTATGGAACTGAGAAAATTAGACTCCTATCTCATCCTCCTCCAAATGCAATTTCTATCTGATTTTCCTCCTCCCCTACCTACTTCTTCTGAAGCAGGCAGCATACTTAAGTCTCTAAAGTGTATTAATTCAAGGCGCTCTTCACCATATCATTAAATAATTATGTCACTCATGATTTATAAAATAAAATATAGCCAAAGGGAACATTGATAGCGAACTTGAAATTATACAAAATGAATCATTTAGAGGTTTTTTTAAAAAAATCTGATTTAAGTTGATGCCAATATTACAATTTACATGCAAATTCCGGTAAATTTAAATAAGAATTTCTTATGCAGATTTATCTCACTTGCAATTGGAGATGCTTATATAAAAACAGCCACTGTTAGTACCAGGGAAAGAGTTCAGAAGTTTTTGAATATCCTTCTCATTCATTGAAAAGATGGAAAGAGAAGGGTGAGAAGGAGAAAAGAAAGAAAGAAAAGCGAAAGAAGAGAGAAAAGGGAAGAGAAAAAGAAAAAAGAGATTGGAGGGAAAAAGAAAGGGAAGAGTAAGAGGGGGAGAGTGTGTGTTTTGGAAGTGTTTGCGTATGAAAGAAAGTTTAAATGTTAAATGTTTAAGGGCATGTAAAGCATGTGTCTGTTAGGGCCAGGGTATGCTAGGATGTTTGTGTGTAAGTGCAAGCGTGAATACAAGTACATGGGCAGGCACGCATAAGGGCATATATGTGCGTGTGTTTAAAATAATTTCCCTGCATACCATTATTGCCATAGCTAGAAACAATGACATAGCTGCAGTTTATATGTGGAAAATACCTTAATTCTCTATAAGCAGGATGGAGATGGAGATCCTGCCAAGCAGATTGGAAGAGAGATTTATGTGTACTCAGAGCACCACAACTATTTTTTTTTTAGATATCCAAATAGAAACAAGGTTCTGTAAGACCTAAGAATAGACACATTCGAGACAGAAGGCTTTTCTGTTCCCCAGTTAGGGTCTTTAAGGGTCTATAATACATTGTAAGCTGTTATATTGTATAAAGCTGAAGCAGACATTGCTGCATCTATGACACGTTCCAACACGTTAACTGTCTGAGTGCCAGAGGAGTTGGCATGTTCATTAGTCTGCAGTATGGGTCACACCCCATTGGCTCTTGCACAGTCAGAAAATATATATTGAAGCATAAAGTTTTCCCTTTTCCTCCCCTGTAACTAATTCACAATTAATACAGTGTGAACCGTGGCTGGACAAAGCAGAGCCATTAACACACTACAGCGGATGTGACAACAATGCTACATCTCGAGGTCATGGCCCTTTATACAAAGAGCCAGAGATGCAGTGCTTGGATTTTATTCTCAGGGGTACTGTGTGTTTGTGGAGATCTGTGGGAAGCTGCTTTAGTCGCTGACATTTTATTTGGGTGTTTCCACTGAAGCTATTATTTCATAGCCAGCACTCTTCTGAATGCTAACAGGGTGTGAGTGGTTTGAAGTACATCATCAAGTGAAAGCACAAGTAACTCACTGGCATGTTGGGGCAGTGATGGCTAATTATCCTACAGACACTCCAGGCAATTAGTTTAGCAGTAAATTCTTATTGAATGTAAAATGTAATATTGATATGGCGCAATAGAGCTTTTTAATATAATTTTCTTTAATGGCATATTTACAACAGCTGAGTGGTAATCACTGTTAGAGCGCTTCATACTGTGGTGTTATTCTCTAGATAGGGAGTTTGCAGGCTTCCTTGTAGAACTATGCCTTATGAAAGGGCCAACCATAATGAAGTCTCTTGTGCATGAATAATTTTTTAACCCTATATAACACTACTAATTGAACTATGCAGTGAATTCATAGAATAATGAACATATTCAGTATTGTGCACAACTTTAGGCAAGTGTGAAAAAAATGCCAAACTCACTAACAAGTGGAGGTTGCTCTAGACATAGTGTATTGTCGAAAGTCACACACCACGGTAAGACTGAACACAGCAACATGAAACAAGGTAGTTATACTGCAACCACAAATGTCTCTCCCAGGCAGAACATTGAAGGCAGACAGGGGTTTCCAGATGTGCTGCCCAAGCTCTTTTGAAGAAGCACAAAGAAACACGCAATGTTGATGACAGTGCCATCACCATTGGCAGAAAACAGTGGGACCCCGGTACACCCATCTACTGTCTGGAGAAGTCTACTACGAAGTGGTCTTCGTGAAAGACTTGTACCCAAAAAGCCAACATGGAAAACAAGGCCAAGCAGCCAAGCAGCTCAACTATTCACAAAAACAGAGGAGCTGGGTTGTAGAAAAACGGTAGCAGGTGCTTTGGACAAAATTTGGAAATATTTGGCTGCAACAGAAGACTGGAGAGTCATACGGGAATGAATGTGTGTAGGCAACAGTGAAGCATGGTGGAGGGTCCTTGCAAGTTTGGGTCTGTATTTCTGCAAATGGAGTTTTGGATGTAGTCAGAATTAATGCTGATAAGTAGAGGCAGACACATCATACAATACCATCAGAGAGGCATATGATTGGCCCTAAATGTATTCTACATGACCCCAAACATACAGCAAAAGTCATCAAGAACTATCTTCAGCGACTCGATTCAGGTTCTTCTTCTGTTCATTCAGTTTGTCTATTTCTGAAAGCATTCTTACATTGCAGCATTTTTCCACACCTACCTAAAACTTTTTCACAATACCGTATGTGCCCAACCAGAACAGATTCACATTTCAAGGCTGCATCCCTTTAGTGAATTAGTATCCCAAGTATCATTTATTACAGGATTTAGTGTTTAAGTTAAGCCTTATCTGGAAAAGCTGCACTTATTTTTCAACCTACAAAATTCCTGCTGTTTTGCCAGTGTGAACACTTATAAGCAAAAAATGACATAGCGAATATAGAAATACCTCTTCGTTACGACAATCTCTCTTTTTAACTCTCTCTATATATACACATTGAGAGCTGAAAAGATTTGCGAAGTTGAACGTGCCTAATCCCGTTTTCATATGTGCTTTTTACGCAGTTTGCAGGGCAGGGTGTCCAGACATATAACGGTTATCTATGAATAGTGCTCAGCTGTTTGGTTGAAGATTAAGGCGCCCCTCCAATGAAAGCCCACTGCTTACTTTGTCTGGATCATTTAAAAGTAACCCTCGGTAGAATATCAGCCTAAAGGCAATCTATCGTCTCTGCCGATGGTTCTACTGTTCAGTGTGTGTGTGTGTGTGTGTGTGTGTGTGTGTGTGTGTGTGTGTGTACATAGGCTATATGGCATATTTATATCGGCACAAAATCCTCTGAGTAGAATTGCTGCATTCTTGAAAGAAGTTTATGCATGTGGCTCAGTTTACAATTCTTATCTCAACAGCAATGACATGTGTATCATACCAGTTACTTAACAGGTTTTTTTGAACAATAGCAGACTGGTCTGTCACTCAGATGTAATGACTGCTTCAGAAGTCATTTATGAAGGCGCCTTTATGAAAGATTTTAGAGAGAGAGAGAGAGAATCTTTTCCCCATCGTTAAAGGGACACCCATCCAGCCATCATATCTATATAAATGCATATCATTCAATTGTCATGGTGTTCCTTTTACAAATGCATGGGAGATTCTGCATTTGCATTAAAGTACACATGATGGATGGAGTGCCCCTTTTAGACATTTTACCCCACTTGCCTGGTCTGCCCCAAGCATTGTTTAATATGCATCTCATATGAAGAAATATCAAGTTTATTGTTTAATTAAAGATGTTCCCCACATTGTTTAAAAAACATTTATATAGCATGCATTTTTATACGACAGGGTCATTTTAATATAGCAAGCTTCATTATTGCACATAATCAATTATCATCTATCTATCTATCTATCTATCTATCTATCTATCTATCTATCTATCTATCTGTCTGTATATCTAACAATCTTACTGTAGATATGGGTGGAATGAAGCAAATTGACCTTAGCCATGCGTTATGAAGGGTTAACTCACTGAGCTGGCCCCACATAATAAAAAGTAAAATTGGTGAGATGTCTTTAAAAATGCATTTTTGACAGCCAACATGCCTCTTGATTTTCTACAGCCTAATTAAAGGAACAGTTATTTTTTAAATGGTTCGCACACTGTTTTTAAGTGAAAGATGGCTTATTTAAGGAAAAAAGGACATCTGTGAGACAAACACAATTTTACTCCCCGATGACTGAAAACAATAAGCGCAGTACTGCCCACGTAAAGCATTTACTTTTACTTATCTAATATGAAGCTCAATGTCATATATAAAAGGCTCTAGTTATAAACATTCTAAAAAAATCTGCATGGGACTGTGGATGTAAAAAAGTTATTTTAGAGCGGATTTATCATTATAGGCCTGGGATGTGCGGATGGGGGGATGCTTCCCGACACAGTCAGATAATGGCACACTGCACTTATACGCGATTCCACTCATTCGTTTCATCCGCCTTAGAGATGCAATAAATTGTGTTCGATCAAAACCTTACAACATGCATCATAATAAAATATTAGGATTTATTGGTATAGCTTTACCTTATTTCCCAGCATATTGCTTACGAAGCAAAATTATTTTTATGAGCTTCAGCAACTTAATGAGTATACCTTGTCTGTCTGTAATAGGCTTTTATGCTTGAATCCAGAGCTGTGCAGAATGCAAGGATATGATGTCACATCTCACCGATCTGCATCAAGCTGCAAGTAAAAGGATCTACAGAGGTCTGGACAGACCTTTGCAGTGTAAATGGGTTGGTTTCATGGGAGATCTGTGCAGAGCACTAGTGAGGCAACTACCTACAGTTGCACACTAATATATGCTGCCACTCCTTCTACCATCTACAAGTGAGTGAAAGGTGCAACATATTTGAAGTATAATACATCAAGTATCTGCCTGGCAGTGGTACATAGTAAAGAAAAGACATCTACTTCCTCAACCTACCTATGTTCTAACAAATGTAGAACCTCTGGTCAGCTTTGGACCTTGATATGTTTTCTTTATAATGTTTAAAATTTAATGCAGAGAGATGAAAACATTAAGTGACCTAAATACTTTTTTTGGTGAAATTACGGCTGAAGTAGTTGTGTAGACATACGGTGTTGGGTGTTAGCACATGATCTAGACCGTGCTACCGATGCACCACCAATCAAGATGTTAAAGCTTCTCTACAAAAATGCCTTAAGCTTACAACAACTTACAACAGCCAAAAGGGTGTTGCTCTTGGATTCCTGCCTGGTTACACAGTCACAAGCATACTAGCTGACTCACCAAGAACGGAATTTATACATAAAAATCTCGCCAAGGTCATTAAAATTGATTCAGATAGCTTGTCTGTACATTGTTTCTCTCCCTCCCTAGCCTTTCCCCCCCAGTTTTTCATGTGAACTGGAGATTTCATTGAGCGCATACATTAATAAAACAGGTTTTGTGATCCTTAAGTTATGTTTCTTCAAATGCCTGTATTTTTAAAACCGGTCTGTTACTACCCTCACCGGTGATGCAGAGCACATGGAACGAAATAAAGCTTGTTCCTATTTGTGTCGCTGACTTTATAAGGTGTGTTTATTTTCTGGTTGTTTATTTTACTTTTTTCGTACAAGGCCAAGATTTTTATGGCTATTTAGAATTTCTAGCTTATAATGTATTCTCTGGTTTACTTTTCTTTCTTATTTGATAAGTTATTTGATTTGCAGTATCAATCTAGCAACTGTTTCAACATATCACAGATGGACAATTATCTCCTTTCCATTTAGTATGAAATACCACCAGTTTCCTTAGTAACCCCATGTTTTTGTTTTATGTTCCTTAATTTTTAATACATTTCTCTTTAAATTCAACATTATTTTATTGCAACAACAGTTGCATGAGAAATTGTAGAAAAATGAGATTGTAGAACAGACTGTAAGTTGTAATCAATGTTCTAGCCAAGAAGGGGCAAAAAGAAGATTAAAAAATGAGATGGTCAATGTCTCATGTTGACTATGTCAGTAAAAAAATTTGTCGGAACGAAGGGAGCCATGAGCTCCGTATTTTAAGCAAAGAGTCTGTGTGAAAGGTTTCTCCATTTTGATGAGGAGTTTTAGGATTAGGTTCCCACAGGAGAGTATCTTTAGTAAGCACACAAACCGTTTCAAGTCAGAAAGTGATAAAATTGGCAATATAATAATTTTTGCATCTTATTGCCATTCAGCCAAACCAGTGGAATAAGGTCATTCACCTTTAGCGAAAAAATGTCCACGTTTTCTTGGGAAATGGTTGACCTGATCAGCCTGTGGGATATTTTCTTCCACGAAGTTCTGTATTTCTATGAAACATGCGGCAAAATCGGTAAATCATTTGAGTATCAGCCCCTGTATATTTGTAATGCTCAGGGGGTTAACAGGTACTAAAAGAGACAGCCCAATCTGCTTCCAATGGTTGTTTGTATTAGCCTGAAGGAACGGAGGTCCATATCTATAACAGTTAATTAAGACGTGCCACTGTTTATACATTTTAAATGTTGCATGTCTACCGCAACGCATTCTTCTTAAGAAGAGAGGGAGATATTTTAACGTGCTGCTTTGAGATACACTTTGGCTGAAGCAAGCTATAATTTGGCGTGGTCATAATTAAGATGTCAGTTCATTGAAGCTTCCCAAGCTCATTTTATTCTAATCTAGCTATGCAGGTGACACTGAAATCCCTGCCACATGCTCTGCTGCTTCTTCATGCACGATGAATGTGTTAATATTTTATGCAACATATAAAATACAGATTTGACTTTCAGTAGCACATATTAAAGTTTGTTGCTAAGGCAACAATGAGTGTCTACGACAAGGGGAGATGTTCTGTGCTAGAAGCTTACGGTCGAACTACGTGCTACAGAGATACTAGGAGCCCACAGCAAAATAAGTTAGATTTTTATCCTTTTAATGTTTCAGTAAATATGTACACCATAAATAACGCAGTTACTTCTGGATCCATTGAAGAAGCCATTTTGAAATATTCAGGGTTGCCTACAGGTAGATCTTCAGCCAATGCCCTAATGAACCCTAACTGTGAATCAACGCAGTAATAACTCTCTTGAATGCATCATATGGTTGTAAATCATAATTCAACTAAAATAATCTTTGCTAACTGGTCTATATAGACATTTCTGTTCTTATCACTACTGGAGAATGTTAATTGCCTAACGCAGACAGACAGCCAAGAAGATCATTTTCTTTTACTAAAAGTAATCATTATGCACAGTACTCTGTCCTTTTTATTCAGCCAGGTAATGCCATCATGGCTAGATATAAATAGATATAGCAGACACACAAAGCCTGAAATTAAAACCTTCCCAGACCACATTGAGATACAAAAATAGATTCCAAAAATATTGTTGATCTTACTACAATGGAATATAGAAAAGGTTTTTTCAGCGTCTGCTGACGGCTCTGGAATGTCTCTGGTACACTGTTTATCCTTAACCACATATAACTTTGGATTTGAGTGGAAATAAAGAAGCCATCTTAAAGAAAACTGATTATAACCAGGGCAGCTGTAAAAGTCAGACTGTGTGAGGAGCAAAAAGATTGCACAATTCAGAAGTGCTGTCTGGCTGTGGAACTTGAAAATTGTAGGCTAAAAAATACTTTTGTGGGGTAGGGGATAGTTGTGCATCTAGATTTTTATTTAGTATCCATTGGGGTAAGTCTCACTGGTTATTGTCCAAGCAACATATTCAATTTCTGTGCATAAATGCATTTTGCAAGAGATGTTATGGGGCACAGAACCCTTACCTGGGCAAATGAACCATATGTTTTAGAGAAATATACGGCAACATTTGGTCTTTGTATTTCCCAACTGTATCTTCATAGCCATGGCCTCCTCCTCCTACTACCGCTGATAATTGTCATCATTCTTCATCATCGTCCTTCATTTCCCTAAAACCTTTATTATATTATCATTATTTATTATAATCTGAAACCATTTTAGACTGAAAGTGTATGTAGACCTTCATGGATCATTTTGAGACCTAAAAGTAGACCTGTTTTCTCCCATCGTTGTTGTGTTGATTGGGACATTTTTGGCAGATTCACTCACTGCGGTTCCCAGCTCCAACCATGTTAAATAGTGACAAGTTTTACGGGATGCTTAAACATTTCTGCTGGAGCCTTAGTCACAAACAATAAAAATATCACCGTTCTGCACTATATACTAACTAACCCGTCCTTACTTTGACTTTTCATAATCTTGCTTGGCATGTCTGGTTAGTGTTACTTTCCCAAACCTACTCATTTTTAACCATTAATGTGTCTGTGTTAATTTGCAAACTGGCCAGTGTTCATTGTCAAGTCGGAGAAACCAATAACACCTAAACTCAGTTTAATGACAAACCTGTGCTTTGGAAACGTGACACCAGTGGAAACATTACTAAAACATTAGAAAACCGAATTATAATGATTTTTTGGTATGAACAAGGTGTATACATTTATTATGCATACATGTTAGAAATCAATAAGTAGCTGACACCTTCACTACCCAGTCTGTGGTGTGAAGCCTTGATGTAATATGCTATATCATAATTATTATATTTTTTTTATTATAATACTGTAATTTTTATTATAGACTTTTAAATGCTCACTCTTGTCTGTTTTTTTTTTTCTTATACCATTCTCTTCACTTGAGAAATAGCATTACAAGCTAGCTGATACTTATTCTTTGTGTTTTAATGGGGCTAATGGATTGTTATTGATATTCTTTCAAGCCTTGCTCCTGTCTTTTGCTGAGATCATATTTAACAATGTCATCCAAGGTCTCGCGAGCATTTCACGTACAGAATTCAATTATCTGTTTAAACCATTATGTCTATTATTCCTTCTGAATGACCCGGAATATATAACATTCAAGTCAAGTGTAAAATTACTCATATAATAGCTTTGATGTTTCAGTGAGAGAGGTAATTATGTAACATACTTTAGTTTAATTCTAAAAAAATGGAACAAATCATAGACAAATAGGTTATCCTCAAATGATTATGCAAAAAAAATCACATTAATACATTGTCCTTATAATGATAATTGGAATGTTATATTTACTTGATGGTCATATAGGTACTTAGTTTAGTAGTTAATGCTGGTTTTTTTTACGCATAAGTGCAAAAAGAGGTCTTCACCAGTCCGGATGATTGGATCATCCCATTGTTTGCTATGGTAATAAACATTGCCCAGTATTACTTTTTTCACGGTACCAGAACGCCTTCATTATAATGTATTTGGTGTTAGAGTCTGTTAACTGACACACATGACATGTATGTTATATCCTCACATCTCCTGCAGTGGAACATTAGCATCCATAGTCGTGTTGCGTATGAGAGACAGTAGGTTGGCATATGCACAGGTTATTGCAGCATTTCCATGCTTTCTGAGAGACATGGCCTGTAAGTCCCCTAAGGCAGTGCTCCTCAACCATCTACTCAAGGCACCTAGGATTTAGTTATTACTCAGGTGTGTCTATGGTGTCATTTGCTGGAAAGGCCAACAGATGCAAGGAACGGAGGTGGCCACCAGTAAAGACACAAAATAATCAACAAAAATTGGACTCCTTTAGGAGGAACATGCCTTTTGTGACAGTCTTTCCTCCCAGATATCATTGTTTTGTGGAAGCTTAGAATATTTGGTAGGTGACTGCATTTCCATTTTGCAGACCAGTATGTATTAAAATATTCCTGCTAACAAGCATTTATTTAAAAAGTTTTAAATGGAGTCTTTGAAATACTGTATTGGTACTGTGTATCCAGAGGATGCTATGGAATCTAGCCAGGCACCTTAGCATTACATGTACTAAACACAGGAAGTCTGAAATTATCTGCCATAAAAGTACCTTTTCTATATAAACGTGTATTAGTGTTGGGCTTATAACAAATCTTAGAAACGAGGGAGCCATGGCTCCTAAAACAATTACTGCTGGTGCCTAGCTTCTTCAATTTAGCCAATAGCAGTCTAGGAATGGGTCTATTTTTCTAAAATAACATAGCTATATCTGGAAATCACTACAAAAGTTTGTTTGTGGGTCATTTAAATTCACTGCTACTGTATTGACAATGTATCAGATTGCTGGAAAATGACTGAGCATCGAGGAACAGATGGAGAATTGTCTAATGGAACATATACATATATTAACAAGTATTCTTTTAACACTAACAATATTGTTAGTTTAGAGTAGACCAGTAAGAAGAAAAACATTTTACATAATGTGCTTCGCAATTCAAGCAGCTTTTCATTGTGAGAGGCTGCTTCACTACCTACACCAGGTTTGAGAATCTTCACGTGAGTTATCAGAAATTATATTAATGATGATGACTGCTCGTTGAAGAACCTTACCTTGCAGGCATACCCAAATGTCCAAACTGCTGTGCTCAGCATTCTGTACATTTTTTCACTATCTCCAAGTCAAGTTCTTTACTAGGAACCTGACTGCAGCTGGAGACTTAAGAATGAGAGACATCAGTGGTCCTTTGGCCTCTCACTGCTTAACATAGATAAGTACTTAACCTTTAAATGACAGGAATTATCAGCTGTGCTGTTGACATCTATGCTGATACAATGTGCTTTTGTTTTACATTGTATCCATACATACTAGTCCAGGTTGCGTATGTCTATTTAAACGGCTCCTAGAATAAAGCATAAATATAGGAGTGTTCCTAATAAAATAATATTTTGTAATAATATGTGCATATGCAGAATGCATGTCCACACATTATATATCAAAGAAAGTCTAAGAATATGTTCTAATGTGTTTTAAGTCCTTCAAGAGATTTTGGATGTTGTGTTATATTAGCCGAAAGCTGGCAAGTATTAATTGAACCATACAAGAGATAAAGACATATATGTTTGCCACAGTGTTTAATAGCCACTCTTGAATGATTCTGCAGTTTCAGTCAAGTGACATTTTTTTAAACGATGAGAAAGGTGCTCAGAAAAGATTATATCAGATTATGAACGAAGGTGACATGAAGCCGTTGCCTCCAGCTGCAGACAGTGTGTGATCCTGAGAATTTGCCCGATAACCCTGGTGTAAGAACCTGGTCAGTTCCAAGCCACCAGGGTATTTTAGTAACTTACCCACATCACCAGCATTGTCTGACTTAAATTACAGTCCCTATAATGAAATATGAGCACTGACTTTAACATATTATGCTTTATATGTACATATTGAAGAGACAGATCTGGGTCTACAGCAGAAGAAGACCCCGCTGAATGAAAACACTTTGTGAGAATCAGTGTAACTTCTTTTGCAGCTGCCAAGAGCAGACTCTAAAATACTACAGACATAATGCTTCTCTAATTTAATTACACACAGGCTGGTTGTTTAGCAGAGCCCGGGCTTACAGCCTAAATGTTGTTGATGTGATAGCAGAAGAAAAACATCATATGATAGCCGTCTTTGCTTTCCCCTCTCGCTTTCACATTCCTGCCGATTAAGATTCAGAGCTACCACAAGCTGGCATTATTGTGACCCTTACCACCCCCAGAATCCTCTCCTTTATTTACTGGCTTAATAGGTAGAACCTGTTTACAGACCAACAGTGCGGATCATATGAAATCGAGTTTCCAGCTAAACCGTTACTGTGAGTCATAATGCGTTTCTCTATCGGTGATTTGTCCTCCGGGCTCCATGCAATCCAATCCAGCGTTATAAAGAGGTTGAATTAAACAAGTGGGGACGCAGAATAAGGATGCAAATTCGTAGTGACATGTAGCATATGGCTTGTACATATTGAAAATGTCCATAACTTACTGAATGTTTGTTTAACACGATATTTACGATGGCAGCATTCTCTGTCTAGCAAATCATTCCTTAACATGTTATGATAATCTAGAATTAACCCATTAGTATACATTTGAGTGTCCATAAACTAAATATGTTCAAATGTGTGCTATTGCAAACCCAGAAAGAGTTACAGTCCACAGCTACCTGAGATCGGAGATTACGATTCTGCGTACATTTCTTGAATCCGTTTTTGGTTGTTTTCATGATTAAAATCAAATCTATTTTGAATATGGCAGCAATAGACGCACAAGCTCATAATACATAAACAAACCCCTCTTTGACTCACTCCTGAGTAGTTGATACATGTCACGGGTTAGCTATAATTGGTTTATGCCCAAACATCTATTGATAGCTTTTAACCTCTTGCTTTATTAACGTCAGATGTCAATAGACAAACAATTCTGGTCACGTTTTTGCTTTAATGAGCTATTAAGGTTTCAGCCCTATAATTGAACAAAGCTCTCTCCGTGTTTATGTTTTGCTAGTGTTTGGGTAAAAGGATGATGCAGAGGTGTTGCTCGTCTCATAAATTTTAGTACTTAACAAACTTCAACGGTAAATTCCACAGACATACGCCCTTGTGTGTCCGCCATTCACACCAAGCGTCCTGTGTAAATATATACTTCGTAAAACACATTATTGTACACAAAGCAACCTATAGTCTCTGGTTTATAAAGAGACCGGCCATGGACTGTACAGCCGGTGATTAGTGACTGCCGTATCTGTACATCTTGTGTCTTTAATATTAGATGTCAATTGACAATTATACTTTAATTAACTATTAAGGAATTAAGCTCATTCAATTGAAACACATTAGTTCCGAATACTTAAACAGCAAAGGCTCTTTTTTTTGACATGGTTGTTTAATTTAATGAACTATATCACCCCGGTTTCGCACAAACCCTTCCCTTTTCAGCCCTGTTACTCTGTTTAGCATACTAGCATATGGATGTGCTCGGCAGATGCTGAAAGGGTTAAAACCTGATTTCTGATGCACCGGGAGCAATAAACCCAGCAGTATGTCTGCTAGGAAGCAAGCAGTCACCAATAAACTAAATCATCCATATTTCTTAGTAAACGGTTGCTCAAATAGCAGTCAGATCGGGATCCGGGAAGGGAATTGACTTACTTTACTGATCACTTAAATGTTATTATATTTACATTAATTTATGTATATTTATATGTTTAAAAAAGTCTTGTCTGTCCTGATTTCCATTGTGTTTTGTTTTTTGGGGTTTTTTTTCCCCAAGAAAATCCTGGAATTAGCTCTGAGTAGTATTCCCTCTCTTAAGAGGACTTGGCTTGCAGGAGATGTGTTTGGCCAAACACATCTTCTGCTATTTGCACCAAAAGGGCGAGAAAAGAGGCAAACGTATATAGGGGGATTCTGCATCTGAACCAAACAAAAAGTTAAAGAGACTCAGCATTAAAGAGTGTATGATACCTGGAGTACCCTTTGAATTCTAATTGAAAGATCTGAGATGGGGGGCGAGGGCGTATTGCCTTCATAACAAGCTGTGGCATTACTGGAGGCCAGTTACATGCGCCGAAAGAGTTAAATATTGTGGTCTGTTTTGTTGTAACACTGTGGTTGAGTGCTATTTCCTTTTTAGCGTTAGCCTTATTAGGTTGTGTGTGCGTTTTCCTTTTGCCGACTAATAATTAGCCTGTTAACCATGAGTACTAGAGAGGTGAACATGTCAGAAAGATTAAGCAGCTCCAGTATAAGTCAAGTATTGAGTATAAACCGGTTCTTATGAGCGATATAAAGCAGTCTGGTTAACTAGGGTGAGACATTACAGTAACAAAAATAGTTGATTGTCATATAACAGGGGAACGGTTCCATTTAAATTCCAATCAGGAGAGTATAAGGGAGATAGTGTAAGAGATCATCCACTAATTATTACACTCCCTGTGTGCTAGTAGCTACAGCTATTACCCACACCTAGTGGCGTTAATGGTGTGAACAAGAAGAAGAGGCATAAGAGAAAGGAGAGGGATAGAGAGAAAAGTGGATAGAAAATTAGGGTGTTTGTGTCTTGAGATCATTTTTATGTTAGGTCAAAGGACAAGTATGGATGTAGCTGCAAGGACACGTGTACGCCAGGATGTTTGTGTGTAAGAGCAAGCATGAATATGTGTGTGTGTGTGTAAAGTGAATAGACTGATTCACTCTAAACACATGTTTAACTCAGGGGCACTATTTAGTATTGTTTTAAATAAAAAATAAAAGTTGTTTTGCTATACATGTGTGTATGTTATAAACATAATGCTGTTTGTTAAAACCTAAACCAGCTTAGTGACAGGCTAGATTTATCTGGTGTCTAATTTTACATTCCATTACCCATAATGACTTTTCACATGAACATGATGTTTATTTTTTCCATTTATTTTTTCATCAGGGCCGTTGTTCCAGGGAGAACTGTAAATATCTTCATCCACCACCACACTTAAAAACACAATTAGAGATAAATGGACGGAATAACCTGATTCAGCAAAAGAATATGGCCATGCTAGCCCAGCAAATGCAGCTAGCCAATGCAATGATACCTGGTACTCAGCTCCAGCATGTGGTAAGTAGACCTTTTTTCTGTGCCATCTATTACACAGTAGCGGTAGGAGCACATTTCGATCGAAAGTAGATATTTAATATTATGTTAAAAATCTAATTTAATTTATGGTGTCTGTGTGTGGGAGGTCATCATTTTGTACCCTAACACATGGGATGGCTGGCATCCTTTGGCCCAGGGGCATGTAATGCCAAGTGACCTCCCCATCGTAACTAACACACAGACACACACTTACAGACAGACTAATGCGCACTTACTCTATCACACACACTGACTCTAACACACTCACCTTGAGTGCAGCCCAAGTCTGCCTTCAAAGCAGCTGGCACACAATTATGTTATATGACCCCACTGAGCTCCGTCTCTGCAAGTGGGCTAGTCCTACTTGGAGATTAAGGACCAATCTAGAAGGGTGCAATTGCCCCTGTGCCCCCTGGACCAGACCGCCCCTGCCCGCCCCTGCCTTAATGACATAACAACCTCTGACTGGCTCAGTTGTTAAACCTTGGATTACAACTATTAAAACTCACTTCACAATATGCAAATGCACCTATGGATTTTGGTCAGCTGAGCCAGTTTGTTTTAAAATGTAACTTTTAAATGCTGAATTTGCTGTTTGAATTCCACATTATTGCTTTTACCCTTCCATTACTTCGAGTAGACATTGATACTTTTTTTTCATCAAAGTATTGCTATATGTATATTCTTGTGCATATTTGATGTTTTGTTTACTTATTACTATTTCTCATTGACTACTCTTCATTTTCAGCCAATGTTTTCAGTTGGCCCAAGCCTAGCCACCAATGCAACAGCAGCCTTTAACCCCTACCTGGGACCTGTTTCTCCCGGACTTGTACAAGCCGAAATTATGCCTAGTGCACCGATGCTTGTTGCAGGGAATCACGGTGTTGCTGTTCAATCAGCAGCTACGGCAGCTGCTCAAAAGTTAATGCGGACAGACCGACTAGAGGTAAAGAAACAGTTAATAAGACCACATTAACACACATTAACTGTCTGGTATCTAATATGAATAGCTGTCCCTCATGTATTAATACGTTTATCACAGCAGGTTGATCACAGTAGAGAAAACACAGTTCTGAAGGCTAAAATCTACCTCATTTTATATGTATATATATATATATATATATCACTAAAAGTTATATATACACACACACACACACATATATATATATATATATATATATATATATATATATATTAGCATTCGCTGTCAAGAAGTTTAGTGAACAATTTATTTTTATTGACCTAATTAAGATTCCCTGTCCTTTGTTCTGACTTCTGGTGCATTTTAATTGCTTCTAGATAATTTTCTACATCCCATACTGTGATGAAAGGTAATGGGGTTTGGTTGCGCAGACGTTATCAGCAAAAATCCTGTGCGATTAGGGATTTGTGTTATTAACGTCTGATAATGAAAGCATAAGGGCTCTGCCCTATTATAGTAACAGATTGTGCTACAATAGCACGTTTCAATTAAGGAAAGCTAAACCGGCATCGTTCATGCATTGAAAAGATAATAATTAGAAATCTCTCTTTTTTTCACCTACTAATTGATGTTCTAGCATTTTTATCAATCCAGAATTTATGTGCCTGTTCTAAAATTATTTTTTGGTTCACCCAATCTATACATATAGTCTACTTTCTGTTGGCTGTTGTGATGTCATGTGACCAACACGGCATCCCCATTGATGGAAGTATAATGGTTTTAATCATATGGTTTCACTTTTGTCTCCTCCATTTTTGATTCATATTATACTGAAAGGCACTTGCATATATTTCCCCTTATAAACCACTATTCACCTATTTTCAGAATATAATTGTAAGCAGTCTTTTTTATTATTATTATTACATTATAATGATGACCAGTGTTGGTTTGATAATGAATTATGGGAGATTAATGTAGGCAATAGTAATAGAACTGTATGTTAGTGTAAGCATCTACTTGGCATAGGCTCACTCTCCTCATTTGCAGTACTAGTTGGTGCTTAGTGGGTATTGGCGCTGCCCCCATACATTCCATTCTTCAAGCTGGGTTCTGCTGGAGCTATTTGCTATGCTGCTTTAAAACAGATTGGATCCTTCATAATTTATCACATCTGCTCCCTTCTCATCCTTATTAATCTTTTTTTTTCTGTGGCTCATTCGCTTGGGTCATCTTTCGTTCTGTTTACTCATAATATCTTCCTTACGTAACATACATTCTTCAAATAACATTTATTTTCTTTCCAAGCTATATTTAATACTTTTAGGAGCTAGATTATGTTTTTTTTATTCAATCTAGCTTCTACAGGGTTGCATTTTCTTTTAGTTTTTATTCTGTAAATATTATTTTATTATTTTATCACTTTTTTCATTCTTGTTTTCAACACTGATTTTCTCTTCATCCTTTTGCCTCTTATATGAGGAGAGGCTGAGTTCTATTACTTACTGGTAACTTTCAACTCTGGGCATTAACAAAATAAATCACACACAACTGGAATGTATTATTTATTTTATTTTTTTAATACATTGCCAGTCTTGGATCAACTCCCGTGCATTGTCTTACATTTTTATTTGATACATTGGTTTACTGACATTATTTTATTATTTTTATTTATGCAATAATGATTTTTATGTCCCCGATTGTTTGCTTGGATTGTCTTCTTTTCTGTGATCTGGAAGAGCAGCAGCATCTTTCACCAGAGGACTGGTAATGAGCACAGATATACGTTGTTGATGCTTCAGGGACTGGCTGGAATGGAAACTGAAGTCCTCTTTTTATCCACAGGCCAGCTACAATCAGGCAACTGCAGTGCGATCTTCCCCACGTTGCCCAACCAATGATCTCAGCCCCGATGTGGAGGGAGCACCCTCTTTATGGGTGAGAGGTAGTTCAGTCTCCATGCCAGCTCAATCCTGGGCCTCTCCTGAGCAGAGACTGCCATTAATGCCAAATTATGTGTGGTGGTTATGTGATGTGGACTCCTGCCCTCTGGGAACTGAACTGAGACCAGCAAACTCATTTCACTTGGGACATCAAGCTGGACTTGACCCCCGGTCCCAGAAGAGAAAGGCGAGTGTTTTTCCACTATGCCAAGTAGACCATATGATTCCTAACCTGTGCGCTGAAAAGGCTTACAGTGCATTGCAATCACAATGGGTGTGCAGGTTCCTCCTACACTAACTGGTGTCAAATCTCTTTTATTGTCTTTGTGTAACTTATGATAGCTCCATTGTTTGCTTCTTTCTGATATTCATAATAACTATCCTTCCTTCATAAAATTTGCACCATAATTATTTCTTGCTACTATTGCCATTTTCTCTCTGTCGCCATTTCTTCGTTCCCTCTCCTACCCGATCCTTTGTAGCACAGAAATATCATATTTGCCATTGGTTATTTTAAAGCTCCTTTGATCGCTGTGACACACACACACACGCAAACACACACAGCTATATATATATATATATATATATATATATATATATATATATATATATATATATATATATATATATATATATATATATATATATAGCTATCTGTAGCTGTTTGGTTTTCTGTTTTAGAACAAAGGTACATCTAGTTTTGGTCTCTGTTATATATAGTGTTATAATAACACTGAATCACTTTGACAAGGTAAAGTTTTCCCAGCTGCCAGTATCATGCCAAGGGCTAGTATGTTTACTGAAAGTGAAAACTGTAAATACTGTTCGTGTTCTTTATATGATATATAACATTCTAAGAGCTAAGCACCAAAAATAAGCAGTGTCTGAGGTTGAGTGATCCTTCCAAACTGTACCTTAATTATATAGAAGGGTTTTTGTGCTCGGAACAATGCCAGATAACTATATTTATCTCCCTATATAACAGTGGTGTTACGATGCCACCTTTTCATCAATTAAAGGTTGGATCGGTTAAGTTATTTCGTAACAGAGAGCTCACTGTTATATGTTATATTAACACGTTATGTCATGTTATGAGCAGGCAACCATGGACAAAGCCATCCTTACCTTTTATTTCTGTAAACCAAGTTGTAATGTGATGCTCTACTTATTATGTCCTGTTTAACCATTGTACAGCTCTGCGGCGCTATATAAAATCAGTAGAGGAAACATATTTAGAGGAACTTCACAAATATAGCATGTCGCTGTTTCCATATATTCCTCAGCTAAATTTCCCTTATTGAACAATATATCAATATAAAATTGGCTTTTTTTAAAAAAAGGAACAACATAGAAAAAAATATATAAAACTACATTTGCACAGTTGGTAAATGGATATCTAAAAGTTATATTTACTATGTTAATTCGATAATGTATTTCTCTCTAAGATTTATTAAGGATTTATTAAGGATCCTGGAATGATATATTCAGTCTGGTGTCAACTGATCATCAAGTGTTAAAATGACAACTTTTAGTGCAAATTTCTTCATGGTCCAGTTCTTATGCTCACATGCCCGTTGTAGACACTTTTGGCAGTGGACAGGGGTCAGCATGGGCACCCTGACTGGTCTGTAGCTATGCAGCCCCATACGCAACAAACTGCAATGCACTGTGTGTTCTAACAGAACCGGCATTAACGTTTTCAACAATTTGAGCTACAGTAGCTTGTCTGTTGGGTTTGACCACATGGGCCAGCCTTCACCCTCCCATTCATTAATGAGCCTTGGCCACCCATGACCATGTCGCCGGTTCACCACTTTTCCTTCCTTGGACCACTGCAGACCAGGAACACCCCACAAGAGCTGCCATTTTGGATATGCTCCGACCCATTACAATTTGTCCCTTGTCAAAGTTGCTCAGATACCTAAATTTGCCCATTTTCCCTGCTTCTAACACATCAACTTTGAGGACATAATGTTCACATGCTGCCTAATGCATCCCACCCATTGGTTGTAATGTTATGGCTGATCGGTGTATGTGTAAAATAGTACAACCGGAACACATACAAAAGATAAATACAGAGAAAACAGTAATACTTATGGTTGGGAAACAGATTAAAACAATAATATGATTTTTATATTATATTCACATTCAGTCTATTTCCGATATATGTAAAATATAAAGGGCTCCATGTATTTATCACCAATGCCTCATTTACATGTATTAATGTTATCTGACTGTTATATGCTGATAGTGACAATATGTCATGTACGCTGTATATGTCACTGCCCCAGAAAGAAAATTCGCCCGTAACCAGAAACTGAGGAATGGCACACATTACTGCTAACCTGTGGTTTTACATATTATTGGGTTTTGATTATGCCAGTCGTACATTTCTGGATGTAAGGCATTCTGAGAAAATAGTTGTACAGAATAGCACTAATCAACCCGTTTTGTTCTAAATTGCTAGATTAAGCATTATTTAAAATATATGTAGATAGGTGTGCAACTAAACCCACTTTGTTAAGGAAGATAGTGTTATATTGTCTAACATTTTCCAAAATTGTTCACCTGGAGGTCTAAAAGTCAAAGAGAACCTCCTTTTAAGTAGGCCCTAATTTCCTCCTCTTTAATCTTATGTTCCTGTAAGAACAAATGCACAAAGCATGATTTTATTGAGGACTTATATCGCCCCCTTGTGGCCAATCAATAAACGATCACTTATTTTAGACTGATGGAGTGTACTTCATCGCTTTGCAAGGGAGATGATTTATAGCTCGCAATGAAATCAGCTCTTAATTTTGGGAACATTGTGCACTCTTTAACAGCAATGCTGCTGAATGTTCTGCACTTATAAATGGCTGTAATCTTGAGCCATAATGTAAAATTAGCAGCTACCAAATAGGTTTAAACAGATATGTCAGATAAATAAACATATGCAATGATAGCTGAAGAGTACATATTAGTTACCTATGTAATGTTTATATCGGAGGGAGTGATTTAACTTTTAAACATTACGTTTATTTTATCTGTGGTTAAGTCACTGCCTCTCTATGATCCAAGATGAGAAATGATATGTAACATCAGGACAGATAATTAATTAATTGGATAATTCTGCCACCTTTTGTCATATTTCTGGCTTTCATAAGGTAAAGTATCTCCATAGCAATTACACTGAGAGAAAATAAAAAGCACAAGCAATAGGCAATACATCAATTTAATTATGTTAAAGCTGTAGTGGTGACAGCTCCCCTTTTAATAATTAGCTTTATATTCATTGGTATATGTAGTACACAATACTCCTTAAGCATATGCACTGCTTGATCTTTAAACAGGAAACAAATAAGATCTTGCTGCGTTGGTGCTGCTTTTGTCTGCCGCCTCTTTAGTAAACTTTATTGAATCTGTTGTGATACTTATATATGATATTATATGTTTTTTCCCCTGCAGGTATGTAGAGAGTACCAACGCGGTAACTGCAACAGAGGCGAAAATGAGTGCCGTTTTGCCCACCCGTCGGAAAGTGCAATGATTGACACCAACGATAACACAGTCACTGTGTGTATGGATTATATCAAAGGGAGGTGTTCTAGGGAAAAGTGCAAATATTTCCACCCTCCAGCACATTTGCAAGCCAAGATCAAGGCTGCTCAATACCAGGTCAATCAAGCTGCAGCTGCTCAAGCAGCGGCCACTGCAGCAGCCATGGTAAGTTTGCCGCAAGTCTCAATATGTAGGACAAATGCCTCCGTTTGACAATTTAAGCTTTATTTATTTTTTGCACATAGTGAGATGCCACAGCCTATAATTTGCCACTTAAAAATGTGTTAATGCAGGTCGCGTAGTGCATTGGCATGTGCCAGTGGGTGAACTTGGACAACTTTGTCTTTTAATGAATCTTTAGCCTTCAATATCATTATAAAATTGAAGCACAGCAAAATGAAGTGCCTATATTCTATTGAAAATGAAAAAAAAGTATCAGGATCAAGCCCACTAAATATATTCATGCACCTTGGATATGGATCTAAACATCTTTCAAATCCAAATTTGCATGCGTTACAGATCATGTCCTGCTTTTCCGTATATACCTTGGTTTGATGTTTAAAAAAAATTCAGATAGAAATCTCTTACCCATGGTGAGACAGTTACTATCTTGTTGCCAACTGGGGTATTTAAAGCCTGACACCTATATCACTCTGCGGGTCGGTCTGACGGATGCACACACACAATGAATGCGATGTATGAATTCTATAAACTGCTGGCATTTTTCACACTGACCTGCAGTGTGTAATTCTTGGGTGTCATGTTTTAAATGGTCGACGTGGCAGGAGGGTATCCAGTTGCTTGCTTGGTAAGCTTGACTATAATAACACAATGGAGCCATATAACACTGCAAGGTTACACGGTGTGCCTATGCTACAAAACACTAATATATGATGTGCCTGTGTGTTTCTACTTTCAAAACACATGCAAACAGGCACCGGTGTTTGGTGCCAAACATAAGTTCTAACATTGGCTCTTTTGAATTTAATTAATGTATCGGCTGTGTGTTCTTTAACATAAGCAAATGAAAGAAAGAGCTTTGGTCTTTGACCTCGTGTCCAGAGCACTGGCTCAGATCCTTCCTTGAAGTCTACATGTCAGAGTTAAAATACAAATGCAGTAGACGCTGAAGAATCCGCTTAGTAAAAGACAGACTGAACGCTGTAGATATAATCATTTTTTTTAACTGTTGCTCAGTCTGATGACATATAGCTCCTTCAAGTCAGCCATTATATTTAAGTAATTTGTGGGGCTGCAGGCCAAAAGTTACGTTCAACATTTGAACTTAGTGTGGTTTATTACAGTATCAGCAATGATGTGCTATAACAGTACTTTTTATGTAAAAAAAAAACACAATGAAGTTCAAATAAGTATAAGACTATTCTGCCTTTTTGTTACTGCTAGAAGCCCCGCATTTCACTAAAAACATCTAATAAGAGTTCCAGAGAAACAAAAGAAAACAATAAACTTAAGTGAAACATTTGAAATGAAAGCTGAATTCTTATTGGCCGATCAGAACACAAATAAGATTTGAAATCGTATACACATTAGCAGACTATGATGGCAGCGTTACTGTATCATTAAATTCTATAGCCCTATCAGTCCGAGAAGAATTTATTAAAATTTGATACCTTTTTATTTGGTCATCATGGAAAATTATACCTGAACTTTCAGGACCTCTTCATCCGAGTATGTAACTTTTTTTTTCCGTGTTGGTCCAATAAAACGTGCCAGTTCCAGCTTTATACTCCATTTAAATAATCTGAGCCCCAGAGTGGAGACCAATGCTTTGTGATGGATTGTCACAAAGAGGGTTCTATACAAAGTTTGGGCACTCTGCATTATACCCCAGGTAAAATCCTCATATACATATAACTTAGTCAAACGCACACAAACTCATAGAGCATAGCAAGGGACGGCAGATAAGAACCGCTCGGCCCATCCACTCAAAACTGTATCCATTTGTTAACTAAAAATACAAAGCTTCAGCATTGTGTTATATTTTGCAAGTCATTTGATTAACTCTGTTGACTATTTTTGAACAGCAAAAAAAGTTTCTCTTTTTGCTGTCTTTCTAACGATAAATTAACAAGGTATCTCACAGTAACGAGTCAGAGCCTTTATTGTGCATGCTTAGTCTTGTTATTTGTTGTATACGGCATTCGGATGATTTGTTTTTTTTATTTGTTTTTTTTCCTCACCTACCAAAATATGCACTGCTGCCCCCATGATGCACCTCTGCTTGCTGTTTATGTTAATGCGCTTGAACCCCATTGGCCCATTGCCATCATGTGCTCGCTGCCTGCTAATTAAGACTCAGTCGGCTGTCAAATCACTGAAGCGACCCCTCGAGGCAACCTTTGACCTGGTACTATGACCTTTCACCTATTAGCTTGGCTTGTAGCTTTATTGTTCGAAAGAGTTTTAGACATAAAAATATTTAATTTCTAGAAATATTTTCTGTTGTGCATTCCAAAAATACCACAGAACATAGTGTGGGTTTTCATTTAAAAATAAAAAAAAATCAACGATAATGATTTTACATCGCAAGGTACCCCACATTTGGTTTTGCTGCAACAGAAAATACTAGATAAAGCCATAAGTGGAGAGCAGTTTATTAGTTCTTAATGTAAATGTTTGTATTTGTGTGGTTGGCATGGCTTTACTGCTATTCTTATGTGTAGTTTTAACATGTGTAAGTCAATGTTAACATACTTGCATGCGTTGGTAGGGTTTGCATGACGGTAGTGAGGTCTGGGGAAGTTTGGGTTATAGTTTTAACGTTATTGTACCTTTTTCAATCATTCTGTAAAGTAACCGTTGCTTTAATTGTTGACCTTCATGGAGCTAGCAGTGCAATTTTCAGCTCCTCCTTCCATTAAAATGATTTTGCGTGAACATTATATTAGTAATCATTAAGGTTATTTTCCATCACTTGCTATCTGCTACATAGCTCCGACATACAATATTTTAATTGATTTAATTATATCTTATTAGTAGTATTGCTTAAATTCATGGTGCAATCTGTAATCCCTTCTTATTGGAAGCATTGCACTTTAAGCCAGATGTATGCCTGGGATCAGTGACCCTGCATGGGTCATCTTAAGGGTTGTGCTGTTAGGGCAGTAGGACGGCTTCCTGCTGATTAGCTAATGCCTATAGGCCCTGGACATGTCTGCAGGTGTTAACGTTGACCTGCAGCCCTCTCCAGTGCTGAGAACATAAACATTGGAGTTGCTATGGTTTGACATTTTTTATTTATTTTTCCCCCTCTTTTTTTGTTTTTTTTTTTGTTTACCTGTATGGTTTCTTCCAATTCTTTCGGATTGAAGGGAATTCCTCAGACTGTACTCCCCCCTTTACCAAAGAGGCCTGCACTTGAAAAAACCAATGGTGCCACCGGAATGTTTAATACGGGTTTTTTCCAGTACCAGCAGGCTCTTGCCAACATGCAGTTACAACAACAGGCAGCCTTTTTCCCACCAGGTAAGATATGCACTTACATGGCACTCCAGCTTCATGCTTAGCATTACAGTTACAGAATTGTTAATGTCCAATCCCAGTCCACAAGGGCTGCAGACACCGCATGTTTTTGTGAACGTAACCAGCTTGACTGATACACTGTTTCATGGAATGTTAATTAGAGAAATGCAGGCAGGTCACGTCTGTCGGCAAGATTATACTCTCTATTAAACTAAGTTAGCCATCAGCTGTTATCTGAAAATGATTGTCATCGCACTCAGCCAGACCCAATATGTTGTCACAATGCAGTTTTCCTGATTTGCAACCCTGGGCTGGTTAAGGATAGTTAAAGTTGTGAAACAGGAACAGCTGATGGACTTGCAGGACCCATAGTAATAAATATTTCTAGGAAGCTGTTAAAAAGTATGCGATGACTTTGAGGGATGAGGGCGGTGCTAGTGAATGGACTATGAGAGCTGCAATTATCCGAACTCTTTCAGATAACAGTCTTAAAGATTGATGAATGATCAATAAAAGACTTCATACTTGAGAGGTTCATGGGTTTGCTTCTAATGTTACAGAATCCTAGCCCACTAGAATAGTGTCTTATTCTTCAGGCTTACAAAGTGTAGCCCTTCCTCCTGCCAGATACATTCTGCCCACTTACATCATCTCTCTGCGGACATTTCTACTTTCTAGCAAGCCACATTCAATCAGAGCTCTACCATTATTTGTACCCCTAGATTTAATCAGAACAAAGTTGTCTCTCCATTACCGTTTCAATCATTCTTCCATGTTCTTTTGTACCAGGCAAGTCTAGGCTGTGTGTACTCAGTGTCTCACATTGTTAGCATTGGGTTTTTATTGATATAACTGTCCACATATTAGTGGAGGAAAAATATAGTATTACTGGCTGAAATGTATGTTGAGTGTGTACTAAAGTAACCCAACCCATACCTTTTAAACTGCCAGTTCAAAAGGTATGGGTTCCATGGACTCAAACACACACATGTAGAAGGTAGTAGATCTGAATTTATTATGTATACATTCTGTTCCAAAATAAGAAACAGCATCATTTATTGCAGAACACTTTGTTGGGGATTTAGGTGTAAATGAGCTAGAATGACACTGCCCTCTAGTGCTTATACAGGTGATACGCATAGCCCGTGTTTCTGCACTGCATTTGTTTCATTTGGCAAAGGCTGTCAGTCAGACTAGAATATGATGGTATGGTACAGTGATGTCTGCCCCCGCCAGTCACTGGTCCCATATTGCTGTACTGCATCGATGAAGGTCTTGGCCGTATTTTCAAATTTTACTCACCTATAGGCTTTGTTTATGCTATCAGCTGGGTGTGTGTATGGCGCAAATATTTTGTTAGCACACCTGAAAAGTGGCCTATTCATTTGAAATTGAATCTGGTTGTTTATTTGCTCACTTGTGGGTACCAGAGTAACAGTTTTAAGGTTGCCTGTCAACAAAACTGTTATGTCAGATAAGCTAAGGTTCATATCAAGTTCTTTAACATGAGGCATGGCATGTGTCCTTTGATGTCATCACATGATATCACTTATGATGTCATATTGTACAAATAAAAGGCTGTCCTTGTGGGGTGTAGTGCGAACCCATCCACTGTGTCTTTCACAGAAAACTTACATTATTAATAGTCTAATCACACACAGATCACACATGGTTCAACCAGTTTTTTAAAAAAAAACAATTATAGCATAGTACATAAAATGTTATTAAGCATTGCTTAAAGTAAATTGTAAATTCAATATGGTAGCTGGTTGAGAAAGGGATACTCAGTATGATCATGTAATTTAAGAAATGCCTAGAAAGTAGTGAAGTTATAAGAGTATTTTGTCTAAGAGCTTGTTATCTAAGAGTTTATCTAAGAGATTTTAAACTGTTTGCACTGGATGACTTTGTCATTGACAGATTTGCACGTCACTTATCAAAATTACACAATTCAATAAATACAGTTTTATTGAGATACATGATTTCTTTTCTTTTTTGGGTGCTGTTTCCACTTTAGTCAGCACAGCTGTAGAGTTATTGCAGTTTTGCTGTCCCACAAAAAATCCATGGTCATTAGATCCACCCCCACAAGACGCTGCGCAGACTGTGTTGTTGAATTTGTCAATGACGATGACGTCTGGGCAAACCATGAAAATGATCGGTGTGGCCCTGTGTCACACAGAGAAACCAGCCCATTGTCTGCCACTTTGCACAGATCACCATTTTTAACCAGATACATTGGAAGTTATGTATAAGAAAAATATTCTGGTATTAAGTTTGAAAAGTCATCTCATCACCATAGACTGGTCCAATCAGCAGTGGTTGCTATGGTAATAAGACAGCTTTTCAAACCCTACACCAGAATCACATACATAACCCATACTGTATTATTGGTGTGCGGCACTAACAAGTGGTCACCTGTATCTACTATGCACTCCCGAAAATGCCTAACTACCCACTGTACCTTCCTGTGATTTAAGTATGCTGTTTTATCTGCCATAACAAATTATTTCTTGTTTAAGTAATTTATATTTTCTAATAACATGTGTGATGGGTTGTTTTTAATTCTTTTCCCTCTTCAATCCACCTTCCTGTTGCAATGCATGATGGGCAGGCTCAATATTGTGCATGACACCCGCTGCAAATGTTGGTAGGTGCCAGCTTTGTTTCTTGATTATCTTTACATGCTTGTGGAAACTTTCTTGCACTCAAAATCCATTGCTCTTCCAAAATGTACAGGGACCGCTGTCTCTAATTTTGTGAAAAGGAAAAAGATTAGCACCGTCTTAAGTGATCTTTTGGAAATTAGAATGTTGTCTTTTACAGCCAGTGGTGTGGATTTTGACTGTACTGTTCTTCTGTGTTTATTACGGAACAATGAAAGTTCATGTTGTTATTTCAATTACAAATAAAAATCTGTTTCCTGTTAAGCCAAAAATGCTTAGATGATAAATGAAAAGCTTAATTAATATCAGCTAGTTTAGAATCATAAATTAAGCTTGTGTGTGTGTGTTGAATTCCCTTGTTGGTAACAAACCTTTTTTTTTTTTTTTTTCTCCTTTTTCTTTTTCTTTTCTCCCCTACTCCACTCCTTTCCTGTTCTCCCTGGAATGCTGTCCTGCTTTTGCACTCTGATTGCATGTCACTCGCTGGTGATGATGAAACGCCACGTGGCTTCCTGCTGTGATAAATACTGTGTCTGACTGTTCTACCACCTGTTGCTATGGTTCCAACTATGCTACACTCTTCTGTATGTTTTGCTTATATGATTTCCCTCCCAAAGTTCCCATGGTGCACGGTGCAGCGCCGGCTACTGTGTCTGCAGCAGCAACATCTGCCACAAGTGTCCCCTTCGCTGCAACAGCCACAGCCAACCAGGTTTGCTTATTTACAGCTTGTTTCTTACAACAACTCTAAATTAGTGCTTTTTTAATATTCTACTGGGCCCATTCTACCATAGGCTGGCATATACATATTTATAAAAGCACGACATGAGACTTCTCTTACAATTATAATGCCATTGCTATTTTGACGGTGATAAATAGCAAAACATTTGACTTTTTTGCGAGACATATCCATAAAAAGTGTAATGTTAGATCCATTTCAATTAGTATATACCTAGAGCAGTACCCAAACTTGCTTTTTCAGTGACAACTTAGGGAAATTGGCTGAAGATTTTGAAACAGTTACTATTTTTAAGCTGGTCAGATAATAAATATGCCCCTACACATGAGAGATAAATATATATATTTAAGAGACACTCATGGGTTTTGTAGTATAATACGAATATAAATTAAAAGCGTTGGTCCACTAGTTGATTATAAGGGTTTTCTAAAGAAACACTACCTTAGGGACATTGTTCCTACTATTATTGAGCTCTTAAACCCTGTACACAAACATTTGGTTAACTGTATCAGATCGTGTCCATCTATATCTTCTTAGGGACTTCTTAATTCTCGAATGTAGTCATGTGACACAAGGAGTGTAGTGCTAGGCCTGCAAACTTAGACAAATCCTTCAGTAGAGACTGGGCGGTAAATAATTCAGTCATTGGGGTTGATACTTACTTGTAAGGATTATAACCCTTTTTGAATACACAAATTTTTACTTATTAATTTATGTGCCTTATACAGGCTGCCATTGTTTTACATTGACTCAACTTACATGCGATCTCGTACTGAGACTTACATCATTATTATGGCTTTTGACCCCTAAAAATAATGCTGCCCCATGTTCTCATTAATTTACAATCAGTTTACATCATTTCAGCTTAAATCACCTCCTGGAGCATGATGTAAGTGTGCAGACTGCCCAAATGCTAAATGGCAAAGTAATATAAGTGTACCAATTTTTACCTACTTTTTTTTTCTGTCTGAATGCATTAGTCACCTAAATAACTATTAAAAATATTAAAAGTAATATTAGAAGTCTCGGTGAAGATCTTTTCCCTAGTCATCCCTTTAACCGTACCTAAAGGTATGCAATGAGGATGAAATCTCATGAAACGCCCTTCTTTCCAACCAAAATAAAGATTCTGTAGATGTTAATAGACCCGTTTAGCTGGCCAGAACATTCATAGATTAAGATGTAGACTCATAAACCTTATGAACCACAGAGGTCTCTATTTCAGATGTAAATACCTTGCACAGTATAGGTCTTTTTAAGTATTGCCTGAAATGCTAGAAAGTCACAAAACAGAACATTATTAATATCATAACCTTTAAATCTTTTAAATGACTTATTTCGAGAGGATTTTAGCCAGAGTTGCATGCCTGTTTGAGCTCTCAATACTAATCTTTGTATATGCCAACAGAAGGGTCTCTTTGCATTGGCTGCTATGTGAGTTCTGTAGTGTTTCTGCTTCCTGTACAGCTGCCGTTTACTTATTTAGAGTTGTTAAGCAATACTAAACATCAGTTTTGCTACTTTGGCATTTAGCATCACAATGTGTTTACTTGCTGTACATTCAAAAGTGAAGTGGCTTTTTTTTGTGTTTTCATTGAAATAGCTGATTGTTGGCTGCAAACACTTCCAATTCATTGTAATCATGTTTGTTTACAGATACCCATAATATCTGCAGATCATCTGAGTAGTCACAAGTATGTTACACAGCTCTAGAGATTGTATCCAGATACAGTAAGTTTTTTTTTTCTCCGTCTTCAAATTTCATTACCAAAATTTCCATTGAATAAATTGTTTTTTTCCAACGAACCTATAAATGAGTCACGAGGACATTCACTGTGACGCTTCTTTTACTATAATAGTATTTTTATAAATCACGTGGAGTGCCAGTGGTGTGGGCAGTGCCAATTATGAAAGTAAATGAAGTCCGATAGTTTACTTAAAACATCTACGACACTCAAAGAATTAAAATAACTAGAGGCCGCACTCAAAGTCTTTTTTTTACGTCATACCTTCGGTTTAGGAGGCTGTATTTTAGTGTACCTGCTTAACATTACCGTATTTGCTCTATTATAAGACGACCCTCCCAAATATGAATATTAATTTAGGGGGAAAAAAAGAAAAAGTCTGAATATAAGACGACCCTATAGGAAAAAGTTTTACCAGTAAATGTTAATTCATGTAAACTATTTTTTTTTTAATAAAAGCTATGATTGAGAAAAATATTTTGGTTTTATTTCCTTCTATTTTCCAACCTGCCCCCCCCCCCCAGTTATGCACATCTGCCCCAAAAATGCCTTATACCCTATATATGCCACTGTGCCCCATGATATGCCTTTTAACCCTCTATATGCCACTGTGCCCCATGATATGCCTTTTAACCCTCTAAATGCCACTGTGCCCCATGATATGCCTTTTAACCCTCTATATTCCACTGTGCCCCATGATATGCGTTTTGACCCCCTATGTGCCACTCTGCCTCCAGAAATGCCTTATACCCCTATATGCCACTCTGGCATTTAGAGGGTTAAAAGGCATATTATGGGGCAGAGTGGCATATAGGGAGGTTTAAGGCATTTCAGGAGGCAGAGTGGCGTATAGAGGGTTAAAAAGGCATTTCTGGAGGCAGACTGGCATTAAGGGGGTTAAAAGACATTTCATAGAGCACTCTGCCTCCAGAAATACCTTATGCCCCCATTTAACACTCCCTCGCCCCCCCCAACTCTCTGACAGCCGGGGAAGGTCTGCGCGATGGACGCAGACAACCCCCGCTGCTAGCCGCACCTCCTTCCGGCTGCAGCGTAAGTTGTCTACGCGAATCTCATAGAGCTCTACACGCTGCCCCGGCTACACACCGGGGACTCCAGGTCCCCTGCAGCGTTGCGGGGGATCTGGATATTAGTCTCATAGTCAGACCTATTTGAGGTCTGATTATTAGACGACCCCGATTATAAGACGAGGGGTATTGTTCAGAGCATTTGCATCTGAAAAAAAACCTTGTCTTATAATCGAGCAAATACGGTCCTTTCCTTTTTGTTTAGATGATAAGCCCCCTTTTTAGACTTGGTACCAAAATCACTTTTATACATAACACCCTTTATGTGTTACCATAGTAGTAGAGTAGAGTAGAGGTTGTAGCCGTATTAGTCCAGTGGTGTCAATATCAAATAACAGATGGAATAAGTATCTTGTGATAATACCTTTTTTATTGGACTAACAGAATTTTAGAATGACAAGCTTTCGGGAGCTCTTCTCCCTTTCTCAAGTCTAAAGCATATCTCATATGTGTTACCATATAAATAGTTCAGCTGGGATTCCTTTAGATACGGCATTCCACGTGCATTCGTATTTACCTCTGTTGGAACTCGTGGTTTAGTAGAGTTGAAATGAAACAAGAACATTGCATTGGGTGGTGAAAGATGTGCAATCATTCAAAAAACATAATGTGTGTGTTTTCTGCTGAATAAAAGATTTACAGGAAATAAGCTGCCCGAAACTCACTACCAACCAGGTTTTTGAAAGCAGTATTTGCTGTGTTTTGCAGCCAGGTTTTGTGATGGGATGGCCCTTTTTTTAATTGATGATTAACGTGATCTTAATAACACAAATCTCCTTAGCCGCCTATAAGAACACTAGTACAATAAATATAGGACACGGCACATACTATCGCGACCTGGTTGCGTTTTGATTAATTGAGAGTGGATGGTATTCCAGCAATGGCTTTGCTTCCCAATTAGCTCAGCCATAAATAATAGACAGGTTAGGGGACTTAAATGGTAGGGGACTTAAATGGTGTGCAGTTAGGGGACTTAAATGGTATTTTTGAGGACGTTGCTAACCGTTTTATCCTTTCTTTGTCCGTAGATCAAAATAAGGAGAAACAAGGACAGTGTGCTTGAAAACCAATACAGGACAAGGCCATAATATGCATAGAGGCAAGAAACACAGAGTCCCCACACTGAAATGTCTACATGCTGCATGTTAAAAGATGACAAGATTGACACGGAGCCCCATTGCACACTGTTGCTTACATCATTTTGTACATTTAACTGATATTTGTGATGAAGTGAAGTTCTCGTCTCATACAACATACCCTGATTTTCTAATGTAGAGGTTTGCACACATACATGTCCACATATATGCATTACGTAACCCTTTCCCGTATGTCCATCTTTTAATCGAGGAAATTCAGGTTATGCTGTAACCATCAATCTCCAGTGTATTGGTACGTCTGTAGACCAAGCGTTAGATTTTTTTAAGTAAATATGTCCTTTTTGTTCATGTTTCTTTTCTTTCAAGGTTTACAAATAACATGACGTGCACCTTGTATTTAAACTTACCATGATAAAAGAGAGCATGCAAAGTATATAATTAGTAATTTTAAGCATAGTGGGTTTTTTTCTTGTTATAGATTGTACGATTTGGCAAGAGGTATTTGACACAAATGAATGTGCCAATCAAAACACAGCTGTGCATGTTTTAACTCTTTCGTGCCGGGGGCAAGGCAACAAATTGTAGCTTTGTCCTCACCTCTGGCATCAAAATTAAAAATGCACATTAAGGCTTTAAATATGGTATTATAAAAAGTTCTCATGAAGTGCCATTGGTGGTGCATGTATTTAGAGTGTTCCTCTGGCAGTGTTATTTAGCGAGCCACGTGTTTTATTTGTTGATATGGACCAGTCAAAGGCACTTTTTAATTTACAAAGCCAAAGTGATCACAAAATAACTTTTTAGTGACCATAAGATGTGACATTGACATCACTAAATATGCAATCCTTTTATGTAATGATTAAGATATATGCCAAATTAAATGACCTTAATTTATACTAATGGATCTTAATGATGCCCAATCAATTATCTTGTTTCTAGACAGGTATGGAAATTAAAAAGAACAACTTTTAAATGAAAACTGAAGTTCGTGTAGCCCCCCAGTGCCGTTAACAGCAATTTTGTGTACAAAAATAAACGATGCAAGGGGGCTAAACCCCTCCTAGTCCATGTACAAACAGATCCATGAATGGTTCAGCAGACCCATTCTAGGTTCCCTCTTCAACCCAGTCACTAGGGGAAAAACCTGTGAATGTGCACTCCTAGTTCCTGCTGTAAGGGATACACTACTTGTTTCAGATCCATAAAATCCATAATGTACATAATATATGACTATAACTCTAGTTCTTGCTTACACTTTCTAAGCTGTACCAAGTATCATTTTGGTTTGGTCAAATAACAGACATGATTGAAGATTTAAAACATTTGATTACCAAAGAGTTAGTTCCTCTAAGCACTAAAATGTAAATTATTTTAGAATCATTTTAAAACAATTGATTTCATATGCTGTTTCTTTATTAATAGGCACAAGAAAAAAAAAAAACGAATAGCACAGGTCAAGCTATAACAATCTTTAGGGTATTTTCTGGTTCAGTACAAATGCAGTACTCTATATGTATGTACATACATACCGTGCTAGCACCTTTACTATACATTTGAAGAGAAAGAAATACGTATCTATGATATATTATTTGCACTAAATAACCATTAGTCCTGTTCTAATTAATTATATTTTTCCATATTCACAGAGTAGTAAAATATAACTAATAATTAACTTAGACAATCCCAATATTATGGTACAGTGAATGTATTGCCCAAGATCCAATCACTGTATATTTGTTAAGAGACAATTTGGCTTTATAGTAAATAAATGACAATATATATATATATATATATATATATATATATATATATATATATATATATATATTACCATTGATAGAGGATTTGTAGTACCAGGAACACATTATTAGCACCTAAACAGGAATTCAGATGTTTAGCTGTGCAGATAACAGTGTCAGATATAGCCTAAGGTTTCCTTTAAAGATGGATTATTTTACTCCGAGTTCATATTATCCCTTAGAATGTGTTACATTATACCACAGCATATTGTGTATATATACATATGAAGGATATGCTTATTTAGTGATGTTAGGAGTATTAGATGACATTGTTCTAACTTCTAAGGAAAAAAAATGAAAAAATGCTCCCTATTGCAAAATACACCAAAATGAAAAAATGTATTCATGGATGTGCTTGGCAAAGCTCTTGGGGCAAATTATATATATCTGTGTATTTATTTGTACATAGGAACCACTTGGCTTGTAGAGGAGCTTGCAGTAGCTTTCCAATGCCTTTCTTATTGTACAACCCTTTCTACATGGTGCCTTCCTTTAAGTAGAAATGGTTGTGGAATAAGAATGGATTCCATAAATGCCAAACTAATTCAGAGGTTCTCCTGAAGGACTCCAGACAAGTACAATTTAACTTTTGCCTTTAAACACAGATTTTGCCCTGATCGGCACCATCACATTTTAGCATGTCCCATATGTGTGTGCTTTGCAGAAGCATTCGACTGCAAATAGATTTCTGTTCCTCGCCTTAGGAAACCTATACACACATAAGGTATAAGGTATGCAACCATTTCACCTAAGGGAATTCCTTATACCATATCTGCTAAGCACCTACAAGTGGTGGTACGTAGAACAGGCAGGTTTGCAGCAGGCTCACCCAGTGTCACAGTTTGCAGAACATGAGAGGCTGGGCTACCACCTCCATGTTTACTCCAAATTGTTATCCCTAAAGGTAAAGGCTTTCAGTAGGAGGCTGATGATAATGTTAATGATTGTACTGTACATCGATTAAAGCCTTAGATTACATTACGGGTTTTTACCCAAATTAATGTAATTTCAGTTGTGTTAAGAAAATAAAAGTGACTTCACATGTTATGATTTTTACTTACATCTTTGAAAAGTACTTTTTTTCTCTTTTTAAAATGTAGATCTATTTCATACCTTATTAGAAGTTTTTTTTTTCATTTGTATTGCAAGTTAAATACTGTTTTTGGTTTGTAGTTATTTTTACTTTTGTTTTTAAATAGATTTTAATGATACAATTTTCAAAATTGAAAGGTAATTGTATTGTTTTTCTTCATACGTATTCAATTCTGAACTTACATGTTATGTCATATATGTATTTGTATTATTGTTAACAAAATGATTTATATTTTACTGATTTAATATTACAATGTAAGAATATCAGCCATTGTTAGTTTTTGTCTGGTTTTCACTAAAAGAAAGATCTTTTTGTATGGATATCTTATATTGTGTAATCCTTGAAAAGTGAAATGTTATGTTGTTGCTACGGCAACAATCCTGGCAGACAAATAATATCTCGATGAGCTGTTTTGTTTGTAATTAGTTATAATACAATAATAGTTCCTAGATGTTTAGAGAGAAAAAAAACTTTATTTTCTACTGTATCCATTTCAAATGTTAAAATATTGTTTTAATATTTTTGGAAATCCCTGAATATCAGGCCTTGTTATAAATAAGCTGCATAATCATATAAATCAAGGGACTTTTTTGTTTATAAATCCAAATATTCAAAGTTTACGTAAAGAACAAGAGTGTGCAGACTCTTGGAGGTTGATAATGCTGCAGAATAGCATGTCAGAACTGATAGGGAGAAGTTGACTTTTTGCACTTCTGTATATAGTCAAAAAAGAGAGAAACATGTATTATAGTAAGATCTTATTTTGAATAAAAATGTCTATAAATACAAGGAGTTTTGTTAAAGCTTGTAAAATGAAAGGCTGAACAAAATTGCTTGCAAAAGTGGCACAGAGTTAGCACTCCATAGACCCCCTTCCCAACCCCTTCCCTAACCCAAGGAGGTTGCTTTGCTTTTTTGTGGATAACTTGTAGTTTGCCAGGATTTTTTAGCTGGACAGATATACCATTAGTCCAAGATCATATGACTGACACATAAAGACCCACTGGTCCATATCTACCTGAATCATATAATCAGGGCAGATGCTTCAGCCATCAAGGTGAACTCATGGATCAAGTAATCCTTACAGTATTCAAAACAAATGCATGTTTAAAGTATCACAGACAATTACAAATATATTAAGGGTATATACTATTCAAATCAATCTCTGACAGTTTTGTAGTTTATTGTTCACAACACAAAAATAAAAAAAAAATACTGATTTTCACAAACCTTAAATCATAGGCAGGCAAACGCGCAGTAGCCTTTAGTAATTATGTGATTTTTTTTTTTAAATTGCTATAATTATTTGTTCTTTTAGCAGATGACTTACATTCAAGTATTTAAGAAATTGCACTCTCCAAAACTTTTATTGTTATAAACCAAAGCAGAATATTATATTATAATTATTATTGGACCATTATTTTATCCAGAATTCACACTGGCAAATACCTAAGTTGCACTTAAATTGAGACTTTGATACTTCGTCTGCTGGAAGGATAGATATGCTTGGTTTTGCTGTTGTGTAAACCACAGACTTATTTTTACTTTTTTTTTCTTTGGCTTGTAGTTGCTCAAACAAATGTACTCTGTCTTAGGCTGCAGTTTGTTTTTAAGCTTACGTTATCCCCAATGCTATAGTTGACCTTGTTGTATTAAAAAATAAAATGAAATTGACCTAATAAAACATATCATTATGAATTTGGTTTCTGTTCTGTTTTTGATTAAGTAGATCAGTGCTACTAACACTCATGTGTGTACAGTACACCCTTACTGCTTCCACAAGAAGTAAGATGCTAAGTAGCAGACATGCGCTGCTAATCAAATGCCCTTGGTAAATTGTTCATCAGTACGTGTGACCACCTCTATAAAAGCCAAAGTTTTAGGAGTTTGCTGGTCACATTCAATAGCAAAGAGAAAATACACCAGCAATGATCTTAGAGAAGCAATTGTTGCTGCCCATAAATCTGGGAAAGTTTATAAGGCCATTTCCAAGCAATTTATAGTCCATCATTCTACAGTAAGAAACATTACTGTATTCAAGAGTGGAAACATTCAAGACAGTTGCCAATCTTACCAGGAGTGGATGTCCCAGCAAATTCACCACAAGGTCGAACTGTGCAATGCTCAGAGACGTTGCAAAAAACCCAAGAGTTATATCTTAGACTCTACAGGTCTCAGCATTAGTTTATGACAAATGCACAGCGCCACGTTTGGCGAAAACTAGACACAACATATCAGCACAAACACCTCATAACAACGGTCAAGCACAGTGGTGAGGGGTGATGATTTGGGCTTGTTTTGCAGTGACAGGACCTGGGAACCTTAAAGTAATTCAGTCGACAATGAACTCCTTTGTATACCAAAGTGTTCTAAAGTAAAATGTGAGGCCATCTGTCAAACACCTTAATGCGCCAGGAGAATAATCCCAAGCACACAAGCACATTTACAAGAGAGTGGCTGAAAAAGAAAAGAGTCAAGATGTTGCAATACCCAGTAAAAGTCCAGACCTCAAGTCAATTGAAATGCTGTAGCAGGATCATAAGAGAGCCGTTGGCCAAAATTCCTTCACAACAACGAGATAGAAAATGATAACTTCAAGTTATTGCCGCTAAAGGTGGTTCTACAAGCTATTGACCAATAAGGTGTACGTAGTTTTTCACACATGGCGTCTCCATTCTGGCTTTATTTTTGTTGAATAAATCATGACACTGTGTAATATGTTATGTATTGTTTTTCATCTGAGGTTGTATTCATCTAATTTTTAGACCTGCTAAGGAACAGATTGTTGTTATTATGTCCTGGTATAAACCATAGTGAAACCATAGAATTCAATATGGTGTACTTTATTTTTCACATTACAAAAAATACTTGTTCTGGGCAAATGTCTATGGTTGAACATGTGTACCAAGATGTTCCATCATGATGGCTGTACAAAATAACAATTTAGATATTTTTATTAAAATAATCTTGAAATATAAAGAAAATATAGGATTTGGATTCCATCAGGGTCTGTATATTTAATTCATAATACATTTATCTATTTTGGGTTCCTCACGGGAATTCAGTCCAATTGAGAGTGAGATAATTCAGCTGCCCATTGATCAATATGATCATGTTACTTCCCCAGAGTTTCAAAGACTTTTCAGAGTCTTCATTTTAAGATCTTTGAGATATGTGAAATCCATCAAGATTCATAATGACCTCCAAGGATGTCTATTCCTGGAAGGATGGAAATTACTGCATAACTTCCCAGCACTGATGCTAATTATTTAAATTTGGAGGGTAGCGTTTGAATAAGTAAATATTTAATTCAGTTCGGCTTTGCAAAGATATGCTCAGAATATTCCCGTGGCTTTCTTAATTATGGTTAAGGCTAGAATTTAGTGTGGAAAAATAGTGGCATCAGATAATTTACACACACAGGGATTTCAAGCAGGACCAATTAATCCAATGATGTGGCATTCCTAGGATACCAATCTTATTTTGCGTAGATAGACACATAGTATGTTTGATACCCAATATCTATATATCTATGGATATATATTACACATTTTCAGACAATTCTGTTGAAATTCAGTTTACACTTACTATGCCCCCCCTCTCGTTAATGTGAAATGCAAATCACATTATTTAAATAAATGCATAGTTTCACAAAGGGAACCTGGTCGAGCTGTTTCAATGAACATTAATAATGAATTCACTTTCCATATTCCTGTGTTTTGTTAGCATGCTGAGATTTTCTGCGTAATACATGGATATTCATAACTTCAAAATAGGGCTGATTTATTGCATAAAATTAACTGTGTAGATAAAGGCAACTATAACTCTCTTTTGGACTGTCTTGTGTATTGCTTTGCTCAAGGATATTATCAAGACTGGTATTGTTCTCTGTTTGTATGGGTTTTGTTTCAGTAAGAATTGATTCATACTTGAATGCTCTTTTGAAGGATCTTTCAAACTGGTCAACAGAGGTGGTGCTACCATATGGAGGTGGCTTACCCAATGCATGGAGGTGGCTTACCCAATATATGGAGGTGGCTTACCCAATTGATATAGAGAACCCTAATCAGACAGTTGAGTTGAGAGACCATAAAGCTCACTACAATGTATTTTTAAGGAGAAGTGAGGCTATATACCGGTACTTACATTAAGCATAATTGAAACAAACATTTTCTATGGGACTATTTTTTTTATTAGTTTTGTGATAATAGCTGCAGGCTCACTAATAACAAGAACCCAAATAAATGCAATAATGCAATGCAAATGGAAAGCTTGTATGACTAGAAAAAAAGTATAAAATCTGGCGAAAATTACATTTTGATTGGGAGAAATGTAACATGAAGTTGCTTTATTTTACTGGTTAGTATCTGTATTTTTCTAACTAAACTGTTTATTCTACAAAATACACTATTGAAATGATCACTATTATTGCTCATTAGCACAGCAAATACTGGAATCATCTAGTTGATTGGACCATAGCACCAGCCACTATGGTGATGTGACCACTTTTCAAACCCATCACCAGAATGACTTTTGTTTTCCTATTCTACATCTACTGAAGTATGCACCCTTATCAAATGCAGGTGGTGTTGACTTAGGTTTCCAAATTGTGAAAACTTCCTAAATATGTCCGGAAGCAGAGATATTTGTACCAACAGAGGCAAATACGTTCCAGATTCTACTCTTAATAGCTAAGAACACCATGTCCTAAAAGGTAGACATGAAAGGAAGACAAATGAGTAGTTAATCCAAAAATATTTATGGCAAATGGCCCACCATACCCTGATTATACAACTCAAAACCCCATGTAAGCTTGTGCACAGATTAATGGGAGTTGTAGATTAACAACAGCTCTGTCTTGAATATGCCTTACCTAGGAAAACAATGAAGAATGTTGCAAAAATCATGTTTTTTTATCAGTTAGAATGCTGTTTAGGATTGGCATGCCATGTGTCAATGTCTCAGACCAGGGTTATGAGAAGGGTCATGAGAAGGAATTTAGCATTGAATAGTAATGACAAAAATATTCATTTTGCAACATAGAAGAGAACATCTATAATCCTTCTGAAGAATGTGGTATTACTGTGTGTAAATAAAATAAAAATCTTACATGGAAAAGTTGAATAAGTATGAATAAGTGATCTTTAATCTTACCAGAAGGAGAGATAGACATTCTCAGGTATTTTAAGCACAGCTCAGTCTTTCCTGGGGTGGGGTGTCACAACGTATACAAATTTGATTACTAAACACCACCCTTATTATATATATCCTGGCTATTCTATCCGTCCTTGAATGACCTGTAAATAAACCTGAAATAAAGCAGCATTTAATATAAAACTGCATTGTTACATTTTCTATGATCTTGATTTCCAAAGAGAACTATAGCTTTAAAAATAGAAATTGAATAACACGAAGCTAAAAATGTCCTCCATTTGGTATAGCCTAGTCTGGCAAGGTTATATTTAATTCTGAAAGGGTCGCAATGCATTCACTTTACGCAGCTTGAACATTCCACGACTCAGTGCTTTTGTCAAGCTACGCAAATGCTTTCTGGAGACTATGTAATTTTTTTTAAGAGAAGAACAGTCATTCGCCATGAGTCACATCAGGTAGGTCAGGGTTTTTTTTCTGCATCATAACCCAGCTATTCCAAAGCTCTTTATTCTCGTTGTAAAACTTTTATATAACTAATATTTTTAGTTTTGCATCAATTTACAGAAAAAGGTATGTGATATATTTTCCATCTTCTCTATCTCTCTCCCCCTTTTTTATTCAACTCTCACCATCTCTTTCTTTCTCCTTTGTTCCTCTCTTTTTTCTTTTACACTATCCAACAGCCATTCCCCCACACAACACTATCTAGCAGCCACTCCCTGTACATTAGGCAGCACCTCTCCTACCTGTATACAACACTGTCTGCAGGAACTCCTCTCCACACATATTACTGGGCAGCCTCTGTTTCTCCAAACAGAACACAGAAACCCTCCACCCTTCCCTACACACTATAGTCAGAGCCTTTGGGGTGTATTCTTGGTCACACTGTGCCAGGTATACAGCAAAGTTACAATTATTGTGAACTTTTCTTTAAGCCCAACCCAGCATCATCAACAATTCCTATGGTGACAAGGCTTTATAGAAGACACAATTTTTTCTTTAATACCTAGGTCTACAATCATGAGACAGGTGCAAACTACACATAGGAACTATATGCACCAACAAACATGGAAAACTTGCACACATTGGCCAACACAATGCCATGCCCTTTGGCATTCATGGTGTCCAAGCAACTTTTGAGAGATCATGTAGGATATAGACAGTGTGGTGATCTACAGTAATTCTTGGGAATACCACCTGGAGCACTTGAGAAAATAATAATTCAGATTGAGGCATCAGGGTTTACCATAAATCTGTAATCCTTTAATACATTGGGTTTATTTAGTTTATAAATTGGGTTTATTTATTGGGTATCTATTTAGGTCTAGAAGCTATTCAAGCTGCTAAAACCCCTGCTACCAAAAATGAAGTAAGGTCAATCTTGGGACTTGCCAGATATTATAGATGTTTTATTCCAGAATTTGCTACCATAGCAGCCAGAATGACTGAATTTACATAAAAAGGTAAGAGAGATCAAGTTGTTTGGTCAAACAAGTTTTGAACAGGCTTTTTAACAAATGAAAAAAACACCCTTTGTACCAAGCCAGTTCTGCATAGTCCACATGTTGACAAACCATTTGTGGTACAAACAGATGCATCAGAGGTGGGGTTTGGTGCTGTTCTTACTCAGGAAATTGATGGAGAAGAGCATTCTATTGTTTATTTGAGTCGGAAATTATTTCCACAGGAACAGAGGTGTTCCATTATTGAAAAATAAGGGCTTGCAACCAAATTGCATTGGAGACATTATGGTACTATTTGTAGGGAAGGTGCTTTACATTGGTAATTGATCACGGTCCTTTGACCTGGATTCCTACCATAAAAGATGCTGGGATAACTAGATGGTATCTAGCTTTTGATTCGCCATCATACATAGATCAGGAAAGGGGCATCAAAATATGGATCCATTGTCATCCATTGTGGCACAGTTAGATGTGATTTTAAGGGGGAAGGTAGGTGATGTAGTAATTTGGTTCTTACTTTTTTTATTTTTACATTTATAAGTGTAATGTTTGTGAGTGTTTTCTGATAACTGACCAATCTATTTTGTTCTGAATGAGTGGCGGGTGAGTGTGCTTTCTTACTTTCTGTTTTTAGGCTGGCTACTTAATAACATTTCTTTTTAGTTCTTTGGGAAGTGTCAGTGACAGTATACGCTGCTGGCATTTGCAACTTGAATGTAACATGTGTCTAATGTGGATTGAACCCAAGCGCCATTGTCTAATGTATTTGTTTGATATTTATTTAACATGTAGCAATGCCAAAGTAAGGGTGGTTGTTCCTCTAAGAGGCCAACAAGCTGAACTTCTGGGTATTTAAGGATAAATCATTATGCATCATGGAAGTTAATGTTTTTTTTTAAAAAAAAGGTTGTAGTATCATTGTAATTTGTTTTTGTTTCAAGTATTAAGGCATAGCAGCAGGGATGTCTTGCTGAATGTGTTTGCTAGATGTGCATCAAGTAAAGAAATCTCAAGACCTTTACATTTACATGTTTTTTCTGTGAATTCTAAACACATGCACATGCAGCACATATCCTCATATTTATTGGCCAACTCACATCCATATGCTCACAAACACTTACCTATTAAAGTTGGCCTGCACCATTTAGCAGGCACAAGTGGCATCTGTAACTGTTCTGCCACCAAACAGGAGTAGGAACACACCTAAGACATTCTGATTCACTCTCCATGCCTTGGGTGAGGACAAGGTAAGAGACCACTATAGATTAACATCCGCCGTTGTCACCCAAGCAGTAAAGGTCCTGAAGGAGAATGAAGAGGCCTATGTCCTACACTTCATGACTACTGACCACTTCAAATTCATTGAGGGAAGGTTCTCTAGGACGTTAGAAAGGCTCAAGGTAGCTTTTTCCCAGTCTGAGATACCCAGTTTCATGGAGCCACAGATTGTGTCTATGTACTGTTTCTTTCACCATATAGGAAGAACATTTCCATACAAAACAAACTTCAGTTTAATAAACTATCACATTGAAATGAAAATCATCAATGTGTATGCTGGAGTAATGAGAAAAGACATGATCTCTGTATCATGCAACCTTCTGCCCCCCCCACAGCAGTATTATGAGTGGGGCCTGTCTACTGAGTAAGTAGAAATACCTAAACTGTAGTGCATTAGAGTATTGTTAGGGGATAAACGAGTAACTAACAGATCCTCAATAACAATTGTGATCTTTTCTCAACTGATAAACAGTTGTCAACACTGGCTAACAAAATATCTAGCCTGTCCACTGACCTATGCCCAGCAAAGGTTGAATGAAACTCACAAGGTCAAGTTCAGTCACTAAAAGAACCTTTAGCACATTAACAACCAGATTCATATGTCTCCAAAACAGGGGGCTGCAATATTCTCCACTGAAAGTTTGTTACCTCAAAGTTGCATGTTAAATCATTGTGTTTTATATAGCTGATGCAATATTTTCCAAACTTGACGTTATCAGCAAATTTAGAGGCTTTCCAAATTGACTTTTCTTGTTTTACACATTAGGAGATACATTCCTGTGTGTAGTAAATAATTTAATGGTAGCATGTGGTAAATGTTACCCTCTTGAGACCAAACAAGTGACAGATACATATTACTCTATTTATTTTTAGAAGCAATTGATGGTAAGATGTTCCTAAGAGACACACTGCCTGTCTGTAATTTATAACGAACAGCTATGTTGTTTAAATCATCAGTACTATATAACAATCATAAGTATATATTATGTTATTATATAATAAGGATTATTTTGGATAATTGGATATTTAATAGTTACAAAACAATACATTAGACCACTAATTTTCAGCAGGAATTAATACCAAATGAACTTCAACTATATATATATATATATATATATATATATATATATATATATATATGATTTTTTTTTATTGGAAGAGGAAATGCATTGTAAATTGCCAGAAGGTGCATAGGCAATGTATATACAGGTTACAGTGCCAAACAAGGTGTGTATTATATAAAGATAGCATGGGGAGCATGACATGACCCCAAGAGGCCAGCATTGGGAAGTGCAGCATATTCTAAAAAGAATACCAGACGTATATAAGATATGAAAAGAGATAAGAAACCATCAAAAAGATTATAGTAGCTCCCAGCAGGGATGGATTTGCTTGTGGGAACCCTTGGCCCAGATCACCACCTAAGTCTTACACCCCCTACACAGCCTGAAAGCAAAACCACTCTGTGGCTCAGAAAGTATTATAGAGGGGTAATTTCATTGGTTCACCCAAGGTGGCTATGTACTGGGACCAGTAAGGGCTTGGCTTTGCATTCTCTATGTAGGGCTGCCTCCAGCCAGTCCATACAGACAATTAACTTCAGCCAGGTTAGTTCCATATCAAGAATCTGTGGGCTGGATTTTTTGAAGGGTTTTCTCCCTGGCTGCATACATCCAAATGACAGATGCAGGGAAGATCCCAAAAAAGAGCCCATAGCTGGACTTCCTTCCAAAACCCCCTAATACCTGGACAGGCCCAGAGGCCATGAAACAGGTCTGCATTAAGTGCTGCACATTTGAGGTGCTTGAAGCTGTCTCCCCAACCAATGGCCACATAAAACTTTGGAGTTACATATGTTCGGTGCAGAATCTTTAGAAACATCTTGCTATATGACCAAGAGACTAGAAATTTGGAATTCACATTGGTAGCTTCAACAAGTCAGTCTAACCCTGTCACTGGGAGATCCTTTTTCCCGGATGATAAGCCCTTCCTCTGAGAGTCTCATGTTAAGGAATGGAAAGGGTTGTTAAGATCCTTGGAGATAGCCCTGCAAAGAGTTTCCAGATGCAACTGCTAATTTTCAAAAAAGGCAATGGATTTATGGAGATTACGGAAAACCTCTCATCTAGTTTTTGCCATGTGAACACCCGGTCTGCGTGAAACAAAATCATTAACCGGTTTGCCACCTGTGACAGCAAACCTTTGAAAAACATGGTCTTCCTTTCTATGTTGAATCTAGGATTTTGTATCAAAGACACAAATCTAAATTTAAAAAACCCAAACCTAGGTGTGTCCCAATCTGTACCATGCCCTACATGTATGATATAAAAGTGGGTTAGAGCTCAGATCTTCCAGCCATGAGGAGCTAGGCAAGTGATGCTGCTTGGATTAGCATTGAGGATCCTGAATTTAGAGTGTTTAACCAGGTTGATCAAAAGGTTTCTACCTCTATTACCCCACCGAAAATATCTGATTCCTAAATAATCGTATGAAATCTGAGCCTTTTCTATAACCCAAGCCCACATAGACTTGGCTTCTTTTTATAACTGAGCTGTTGATGCTCAGAGTAAGCATGTGAAATATTTTTACTCAAAAGTAAAAGCTTCACCTCAGCCTCCCTCTTGCGACCCACCAAGTAGGCTATAATGTGTCCCCTCATGACTGGTTTGGGGGCTTCCCAAAACAAATTAATGTCATCTAGGTGCTTAATGTTATCATCTTTTTTGCAAAAGCATGTGACACTGTTCCACAACAGCGGTTGTTGTATAAGCTTGGACAAATAGGTCTTGGAGAAAATGCCTGTGTTTGGATTAGAGATTGGCAGGGTGCAAAGAGTTGTTGTTAATAGTAAATTCTCGAGCTGGACAACTGTGGTAAGTGGGGTGCCTCAGTGTTCTGCCTTGGGTCCAGTTCTCTTTAACTTATTTATTAATGATCTTGAAATAGATATTGGAAGTCACTTGTCTGTGTTTGATGATGACACAAAATTGGGTAAGGTTCTAAAGTCTGATCAGGATGTAGCGTCTCTTCAGAATAATTTGGATAAACTAGGGGGCTGGTCAAATAAGTGGCAGATGAGATTCAATAAAGATAACTGTAAGGCACTTTGGTACCAAAAAAAAGTATGCAACTTACACTCTTAAGGGCATTGCATTGGGAAAAGCACAACATGAGAAATCTTTTGTAGACCATAGACTTAACATCAAAGTGCAGTGCCAGTCAGCGGTTGCCAAAGCCAGTAAGGTATTGGCATACATAAAGAGGAGTATCAAATCACGAGATGAAAATATTTCAACTCTTTATAGTAATTTGCTTTGCAATTTTGGGCACCAGTTTTAAGAAGGACGCTATAGAGCTGGAGAACAAAGTTAATTAGAGGATTGGAGAATTTTAGTTATGAAGGAAAACTAGAGAAACTTAACTTGTTTTCACTTGAAAAGAGACGTCTTAGAGGAGATCTGATCACATTGTACAAATACATACAAGGTCAGTATAAACAGCTCTCTAGTTATCTATTCACCAAGAGGAAGGTGTCTGTTGCACGGATTTAGAAGCCACATGTGACTTCTTACAGGTTTTTCCTTTTCTGGTGGAGGATTTGATAGGAGATCCATGTGTTCTCCATAAGCCCTGGGTGGCATGCCCTCCTCCGCTAAAGAAGACGACGGGAGAAAGATAAAAGAGGAATGAAGAGAAAGGGGGACGGAAGAAAAGAAAAAAGAGTGGGTCTATAAGGCTTACACCAGCCAGTAAGTGATAAGTTGTTACACACTGACACTAACCAGAAGGATACACACAGGCAAGTGTCATTTTTACTGTGATTACGGAGAGATATATTTGGTTTACTCTCCAATGCCAATAGGAGAAAAGAAAAAAAAAGAAAACATGAAGCAGAACACACTTGCTTAGATGGGCTTTTAAATTATCTACATGACATAGTCTCCTTTACGGCCACGGGCTCAGTCGCGATGATGGTGTCCAACTATGCCTGTGCCCAATAAATGTACCACAAAGCAATGCCATTAAAATGCCATTAGAAATGAAGAAAAAGGGGGGACATGTAAACCCCACCCAAAAAAAGGCAAGCCGAAAATAAAATTTTGTGAACGTTAATGTTGCCTGAAACTACTCCCACTCAAACAAGCTGAAGCCAATAAATGTCATTGTCTACAAACATTACTGTTTTTCCACCGTGTTCCCCCTCCAACAGCCAACCGCCCACCTGAAATATGCTCACTCACCAACATTTCAGTAGGGTACCCAGAGTTCTGTATACGTTATGGACACTCTTCCCAGGAGCACACATGATGGCAGACTTGCTAGACCAATTTTGAGACTGATTTCTATGATTTGATCAACCCCAAGGATCATAGAGAGGCGAAGACAAATGATTCTAAGATGACCACATTAACATAGACTAGTCAGGTAAATCTGCATCTTGAAAACATGATCATGCATAATATCAGTGATCTATCATTAATACAGATGTACGAAGAGCACTATTTATTTAAATGATTACAGTCAACTTAAACTGTTGCAATCATAAATGCCACTAGATGTCAGTATTGGACCCAAGAAATGTGAAAATAGGATTGACAGTGTATGGAAAGCCTATGCCTTTAGCGAGGTGGACATCAGTTTTATGCTTTTCTTTCTTTCTTTCTTTCTTTCTTTCTTTCTTTCTTTCTTTCTTTCTTTCTTTCTTTCTTTCTTTCTTTCTTTCTTTCTTTCTTTCTTTCTTCTCTCTCTCTCTCTCTCTCGTTTCTTCAAAATTTCAATCATATTTTAAACACGTCTGTCACCATCTTGTAATACAAATTAATTAGTTGCTTTTTGATACATGTTAAGCTTGTAGAAACCCTGTTTTGCTCCAAAATAGACAGTAATATACTTCCTCATGTTTGGGGATGTTACATCACAGAACTATGCATGATTTAACAGCTCGGTAGATAAAGAACATATGTTGTCCCTCAAAGTTGGGGGACACTTGATAAATTCCTAATAGCAGATCTGAAAAAAGTAATTGCTGTCAAATTGTATTTTTCCATTCATTTATTTCTTCTGCCAAGCACAAAGGAAGGCTTTTCCACAACTGGCTCAGCTCATAAGGGTAGGAGGGTAGGATTCACAATCTCATCAATACACAAAAATAGTATTTTACTTATAGAAGGGTTTTTCGTATCTACTCAATATCACTATTACTGGTTTACCTGCCCTGATGGCACATATATAAAATTGAAGTCTTAAGTCTTGAGAATTGCCAGTAACTGAGTAAAAAGATTGGACGGCTTGGTATCTGATTAAAAAGACACCTACTAAACTATCCCTGCCCTTTATTTTTTCAAAGACAATAAACTGGCTATTTGTAGGTGGACCATATGTTCATAAAGTACAGAACATTCTGTAAGATAAACTTGTGTAAATATTGTAGATCAAAATGTACCTGCAATAAATTGTATCAACAAAAGTTAGAAGTACTCTTACACTGTACGTATGCATTTTCCTAGTATCGGCAGATAATTGTATAAAGGGAATCATGTTTGCTAAAATGTTACCATAGTCCAAAATTGAAATGAACCAAACTAAGCCTACATCCTTTCTTTGCATTGAAATATATAGAAACATAGAATTTGAAAGCAGGTAAGAATCATTTGTCCCATCTAGTCTGCCTGTTTGACAAAAGATGCAAACCTTTATGAGTCCTTGGTTTCATCTCTGCTTAGTCTCCAGTTCCTTGTGTTATTCCCTGCATTCGTTGCACCCTGCACACAGGACTATTCTACTATCTCCTATCCTAACCCGGCCTGATTATCATATTGACCCGTTGCTGCCTGGACTTGCTTGTTTTACCGGTCTGCTACCTGCCCTGCCCTATTGGACTGCATCATTACCTTCCTTGGACCTTCTGGTTACCTACCCAGCTATAAGATCCCAGCAAGGTCCCGATTGTTACCTAGTGGTTGGGTCTCTTTCTACTCCATATTGATTACAAAGCGGCTGGTGCTTTTGTCTGGGTGAAATCAGGGGGGCCTCTGCAGATACTAAAAATGAGTTTGAACTGAGCATTGACCAAAGGGCCAACAAATCTGATAAACTAGAAATCTGGACAATCTGGAAATATGGTAGTTTCTGGACAAATCCTGACAGTTCTCAACTATGTGTATAAACCAAAACATATGAAGACAATTTCAAAGCAAAATTGGAAATATTCATTACATATTTGCATCCACATACCACTGTAATATCTCAGTTTATTTTTTCTATTTGTACGTTAATATGTTACCTAAATGGATTGAGGTGTTCTGCAGTGTAGCACTTCAAGCACATTTTTTTATGTTTGTTAAGTATATTCAGAAATTCAGTGTAAAATCCTTCAAACCGATATTAAAATATCAATGAACAGCTTCTACAAGCAGAACCATAAGGGAAAAAAACATTCAGTCTAAGAACTGTGCAATTAAATGACAGCTGTTAGAAGCTGTTTCCGAATCTGTTATTTAGGAAATAGATGTTGAATCACTTCCAAACAGTGTATGTATGTATGTATATATATATATATATATATATATATATATATATATATATATATATATATATATATATATATACACAGTATATATATATATATATATATATATATATATATATATATATATACACATAGTATATGTAAGAGATATATTTATTTATACAGTATATAGATGTAAAAAAACCCAAAAAACAACACACACACACATATATATATATACCGTATTGGCTCGAATATAGGCCGCACTTTTTTCCCTCACTTTAAGTCTTTAAAGTGGGGGTGCGGCCTATATTCGGGGTCTAGCGCCCGACGCCCGGGCATGATAGAGGTTAGAACTTAAAAAAAAGTGATGGTATGAAGGGAGGATAACTCTCGAAAGCTTGTCTGTTAAATATTATGTTAGTCCAATAAAACAGTTATTTGCAAACATTGCCAACACTATACTAGACTCCATCCTACCCCTAACACATTGTAGATCCTGTTTTACCCACTATGTTGAATTTAAGATGTTGGTACCAAAGTGCAGCATTAGAAACATCAATGGCTTACATTTTTTTTGCAGGAAACTATTGTTATGTGGCACAAAATCGGATACTCACAGGCTGTTGCCATAAAAACTGTAGCTTTTATGTAATTATGCTTTCAAAAACAAAATAAAATGATAGAGCTACTAAGATGAATTTGTGTAACATATCAGACAGTCGAATTATTGTTATGTCTAGAACAACTTAACCTCCCAATGTCTGTAATTTAGACTGCAGTGTTTTATGTTTTCAACATAAAATTGAATCTAAAACTACACATAGGGCTTACTGGACTGCGGACTGCTAGGGAATATAAAAAGATATGTTTTACAGTTATTAATATGAACGTCAGACTGTGTATTCGTGTCCAGCAATTCCATGCGTTCCATAGTGGGTGTTAGCAGATGCTAACAACGTGCTTTCTCTATGTTGCTTCCATATAGAACCGAAGCTAAGTTTATAATACATTGCGGCAATGTAGTGCAGGCTCTGTCCAGTGAAGATTTTAGACATGGTACATGAAATCCCTTGAACAACTGAATATCCTGACTTGGCTGAATTAGCTTAATCCTATATGAAGGATAGCCCTGATAGTACGCCATTACCTCCTGGCAGATCCAGTCTCATACAATTGATCACAGTCACTAAAAATACAATTCCAATGTTTTGTTATTAAACTATAAGTAACCCAAATTCTAATTTGAATGGTACATATAACCTTGTGATATTTTTTACAAGACTAAGAGTTCTTTTTATTTATCATGTAGAATATAAAAGACCCTTACCTTATTTCTACCATAAAATGAATATCATAGTCAAACAGATTGGTCGTGTCTCCTAATACTTAATCTCACAGATACATGACAACCTACGAAAAGAAGGATCCCATCTGTCATTAAAAGAACCGGGTGTCATCTAAAATCTGGATTCTAACTTTTTTTTTTTTTAATTAACAGCCAAGTAGTGATTAATTATACAAAAGACTGGTCTCTTCATTACGAAATCGATAATTATTTTTTAATGAAAATGACAATTATATTATGCTTTGCAAACACTAGAATCAGCAATGTTTCTAATACAAAAAGGGATATCCTTTGTAACAACAAAAAAATATATATTTTTGCAAGTCTACTCATGTGCTCTCACTACATGTTCACCTTCCTTATGCCTTGGGGTATGTGACCTTAAAGGATCTGACATTGTAGGATTAAATTATGTTATAGATATCTATAGGGATGGACAAAGGATAGTTCTCTAGCTGTTTTGGACTATGTGCTTTTGGACCTGGCATGGGCAGTCATTGGCACTCAAGCTATAGTGAGTTGTAACCATCATTATGTTCAGCACATGCTAGATATCTCCTATATAAAATTCGTAGTCAAAATGCTCTCACACATTGTATTTGTGTGGGCAGGGGTAAGGTAGACCTCTTGTACTTCCACTGAATATAATAATTGCATCTCAGCAGTCCCTGGATCATTTCCAGTGTAACTGGAAATAATCCAGGTTGGAAGCACAATTATAGCTTCCTTAGTGGGTGATTATAGCTGGCATTCTGACAGCATTCAAATGACACAATGGTTTACATTAACTCTACTAGCATGAAATATCAACAAAAGGATATTATTGGACTGTCTGCTCCGATCAACAATAAATGCATATGCTGGCCTCAGTAAATTGTTAATAGTCAATGGTCAATTGTCTCTAGGATGCCCAGTAGCTTCACCTTGTTCATAAACAAAACCCCTACTCCCAAGTATTTATATGTTTTATAGAAGTATGTTCAGTAGTTTTCACAATTAAACACACAAACACACCAATGAACTGAGCTTTATGATATCGTTTAAAAGTCCTTGTTAAAGCGTTTGCTAACTGGCAGTATTGGAAATACTAATTCCAATGGAATTTAATGGAAAATACAACATCTTCATGACAAGGATGAAATGATTATAAAGATTGTAAGGAAAAACATAGCTTTCTGCATTTAATTTTAGAACATTGTAATCTCAACCCCAACTGTATTTATTTGGAAGTTATAATTTATGTTTTTATAATAACATATTCACTTTAGGTAATTTTTAGGGTGAACTGATTATTGTATTAATGTATAGATTAGGTAAATGTATTTTAGTTTCACAGTTTCACAGTTACAGAGTAGCTGACAGGGAATAAAAAGATGTTTGATCTCAAATGTAAATAAGACTGACATTTGATGATGTGTTGATAATAAGGTGTGAAAGTGAGTAGTGAAATTATATCTGAGGAAGAGTAGAGAATTTTTATGTAATAAAACAGGTGTGCATGCAGTGTCCATAAATGTGAATCACATTTGGGCTTATTCACTAAGTGGTTAATTAAGTGGTTATTTGAGTTTCATTTGACTGACCAGACTTGACTGAGATTGCATGCCTTTACATGCTTGCATTTTGCATGTGTCTTTTTTTTACAAGTTAAAGAAGAGGGCATGGGAGCTTGGTTTGAACTTGCATGTGCTTTTCTGTTTCTCGCAAAATAGCCCCCTCTGCTAATGGCAATGAGGGGTTAACTATTTAAATAAAAAACCTTAAGGGAAGCACAGGCCTAGAGCCTTGCCTCCCCATCCCATTTCAAGTGCGGTAGAGGATAAAAATTAAGTAATTGTCTACCCCCCTACTCCCTGCTCATTGATAACTGTCACATTGGTCATTGAGTCTCTGGCTCCCACTGTTCAAATTAGACAACAATTATATATACAAACAAATTTATTTAGTATGCATATTCATTTTTATCTGTCCTAGAATGTATTTATTTTTTTACATTTCTTATATCAGGACGTCAGATTTGTACATGAATTATTTTTAATTATTAACTAATTTATTAAATGTTATTAGCTGTATTAAGTGCCCTACAGCTTTGTACTTGCTATCAGAAATCCTTTAGGTTTTGAGACTATGGGAAAAAAAGTGTTTTGAACAAAGCTGCGATGTATGACTCAGTGTCAGCTTAAAAACATTTCAGCTGCAAATCCTGTCTGAGTCATCAGTAAAGTTCATGCTTCATGATTGTCGGATTTGTTTTTCTACTTTAATACTTACGGTCAGATGCAGCGGTGTCTGTTGTCTGTGTTCCATTGCATGGAGATATTTGTACATGCACCTTTAGAGGGATCAAAAGCTATTTTTGTCAGTGGACATTCACAAACACAGACAACCCAACCTACTTGGGAATGAGGTGCACAATTGCTGGCCAATATTTTCAGTGCAGACCATTTCGTTTGTTTCATTTACTTTTCTCCAGGGCAAGGACATAGCACATATGCCCCCAGTTAAATCTATAAATATAAAACATTAACAATTTTAATACAATTTTTGCATTCTCACGTCACAGCCACAGCCTAGACATGGATTAGTTGTCAGGACTCGGGTGATCAGGTCAGGTAGCAGCCCATGCACAGGGGATACTTGGGGTTCAGTATGTAACCCATGGTGCATGATTATGCCAACAAAGACACCACAAGCCGAAATCCAGGTAATGCAATGTATTTTATGTATATAACAGGACCAGCAAATAAGGGTAATAAAGTCTAAGCAAGAAACCGGACGTATGGCCAAATAAAATACAGGTAATAAGTCTTTTGGCAGAGAGCCCGCTTGGAAGGGCACGAAAGGCAGAGAGCCCGCTTGGAAGGGCACGGAGCCCACTTGGAAGGGTATGAAAGGCACAGAGCCCACTTGGAAGGGTACGAAAGGCAAGGAGCCCACTTGGAAGGGTACGAAAGGCACGGAGCCCACTTGGAAGGACACAAAGCAGGGAATCCCCTTGATCAGGACACAAAGCAGGTAACCAGGAACGGTACAGGTGCAGAGCCACAGCAGAAAGGTCCACAGACTTCAATACAAAGGCCCTGACTGAAGGGCAGGTTCATAAATGCAGGGTACTCCAGGTAACAAGGCCCAGCTGCATGTATTGACTAGGGCTCAACCCAGGTAACAAGGCACACCTGATCCCAGTAATTGAGTTCTGAATGCTCCAGAGGGCGGAGGGTGGCCACTAGTGGTAGCAGATTTCTATACCACAGGTATGAAAAAGCCATGGTTCAGGCAGCAAAAAAGTGGTTCCTGACATTAGTTGACACACAAATCTTGTTAGAAAATACGCAGTACTTATAGGAACAATCTATAGTGTGTTAGAAAGGAAAAACCAGGGGTTAAAATCTTTAGAAAGCAAGTTAATGTACAATGAAATGTTTAAATAATACTAATAAAAGTATTTTCCAAATATGCTCAAAGAAGTTGACTGAAGATGCTCCAGTACATGTTGCCATCAGACACACTGTGAAAATACCAAGTGGGTCGTGGTTGATAAATATTGGTTGAGTAATATTCCCTGGAAGCTTACAGTGGGATCAGCTTGAGTCCCAGAGATAAACCAGTGGGGCACCTCAATCTGTGCATGAACACATTCCGACACTCCTGCCAAACTACAGGAAGTCCTTGCATGGATTCACATGGACACATACGTGGATTTATGTTATTCGGCCCTATGCTGGCTCATTCTCTCTCTCTTTCTTTTGACAAGCCTCAACAAGCCAGACGATGGACTTGTGACAGATGACTACAGATGTTATAATAAACACCTCATTAGTTTTCATTTGTTTTTTGGAAACAATAATAAAACATTTTCAAAAAAAAAATGATTGAGTTTGAGAATTGAAAAAAAATGATACCTTTGAGTTAATTGGAATAGAATAGAAGTTAGATTTAGCACAACATTTATATAACTAAAAAAATATTCATATTAGAAATCTAAATAGCACAAAATAATAATTGTAATTAGAATTTTCTGAATGCTGATGATAGATGTGATAGAAGAGGGGGGGGGCGAGAAATGAAAACCATTGGGGAACACAAATTGCTAATGTAGGACCAAGCCTTTACCAAGAATCAGTTTCAACAACAACATTGGCAGGATCCTCACTTGTTACATCTTGTCTAGACTGTTACAACGTATTCACTGTCATGTGTAAAAAAACACAGCCTTCGGCTATAAGAGTGCCAACTTTGGGCTTTGACTTTGCTGAGGGCAATGCCAAAGTGATATGTGTTTGTAACAAAAATACAAGAGCAATCGCTATCAAGAACAAACCTTCCAAATTCTGCTGTAGATAACCTCCCATCCTTGTCACAGCTTGAGTCTGTACAAGACTACAAGACTAAACATTATTTTGCAAAATTTGAAAATATGGTTGATATATTTTCTTATAAATTCTGTTGAAGTATTTCATTAATGTCTTCAATTTCTCAGGCATATCATGGGAAAAAGATAAATAGTTTTTTGTCAAACCTTGGATTACGAGCAGGGCCGGACTGGCCCACCGGGATACCGGAAAATTTCCCGGTGGACGGCTGACAAACATTGAAAGCGGCCGTCGTGCGGGAGTCAGGCCGCCTCCGCTGGTGCTTAATGAAATTAAAGCAGCCAGGGTGCACGCACCAAGCCGCCCAATGACCGTGCCTCAGCTCTTCGTTCCACGTCTTAAAAGGGGTGGGACGAAGAGCTGAGACATGGCCATTGGGCGGTGCGCGCACGCGACCACTTTAATTTCATTAGTCACCAGCAGAGGCAGCCTGACTGCCACACGATGGCCGCTTTCAATCTCGCTCGCATCCCCTCAGCGGCTGTCAAGAGTTCCTCGTGACAGAGAAAGAATCCTCACGTCGGAGGAGAGCAGGAAAACCCCCCACAAAAATGTAAGTATTACCAAAAAATAGGGGGTTAAATGAAAGCAGAGCCATATTCAAAGGAGGGGGATTGCCTTGGGACTTCAAAAAGGGGGGGTGGCTGGGTTGTGGCATCGCAAAATCAATATAAACAGGGGGTATGTGACTGGGGGTAAAACACATGGTATTGGGGGCATCAACAATAGACAAGAGTGTGCTTGGACATCACATTCCTTTCCTGTTATATGTTTGGATGTGTCGGTGTGGTAGAGTCTGTCCTGGTAGGTGTGTGTTTGGATATGTTGGTGTGGCAGAGCCTCATCTTGTGTGTGTTTTGGTGTGTCAGTGTGGTAGAGCCTGTCCTGGTGTGTGTGTTTGGGTGTGTCGGTGTGGCAAAGCCTGTCCTGGTGTGTGTTTGGGTGTTGCTGTGGCAGAGCCTGTCCTGGTGTGTGTGTCTGGGTGTCAGTGTGGCAGAGCCTGTCCTGGTGTGTGTGTCTGGGTGTCTATGTGGCAGAGGCTGTCCTGGTGTCTGGGCATCGGTGTGTGCATTATTCCCGTTGGTTTCCCGTTGGTTTCACAGTCCTTCCCCCTTAAGAGAGGACATTTTGCATAAATATACTGGCAGACCACTTTGCACCATGAACTATGTGCATTTTAAAAAAAAAATAATAACAATGTATCTGGGATGAGGTATTCATTGGATAATAAAAACAATTGTGGTGGTATTAATAGCCAACAGTTTCTTACAAGAATATCGTGAAGAATAATGTGATCACTGTTCTGTTTCACTGAATAAAATGGAACTTTTTCATCTAAAAATGTTCGCAGTAGTAAATGTTTTGATCCCATTATGTCTAATGTATTTAATTTATTAGGGACTTTTAACACTTTTGTTTTTTGGCATTTTAATACAAATAATGTGATAAAAAGAATGTTTTATAGTTATTTGTATGGCAAATAGTGTGACTCGGGTATGTGTTAGGGGTGCGTGTGGGTACAAGCGCTCAACCACGAGATACAATATATGGGGCTGGTCGCCAAATGTTTCCAGGGCTTTTTTTCATTCCCAGTCTGGCCCTGATTACAAGGAGCAAAAATGTTAGTTGTTTTCCTATAGATTGATAGAGACATACTGAAACAGTTGGTTGCTTATAAGCATCCTAAAATTCAAATCAAAATAAATATTTTCCATTTTGGGTGAAGTCTTAATTTGTAAACAGTGTTTTTAAGATAAGGATTATCTTTGCAAATATAGTAAATGATAATAAAAATGTTCTTTCACAAACTGCATACCAAATTAATCAAATTACAAGCCCTGATTAAAGGAAAAGTTTTAAAAGTTACCTTTGACATTAATTTGTGCTCCAAATTAGTTTTAATATACTTGGAAGAAAATCACTTATAATTAGGTCAAGAAACTATATCATTTTTGGCAAAGAAAAATAATCAAAAGGAATGTCCAAAAGGAGCTGTTGATTGCCAATGATCGAAGATTCTCACGAATCCCCAGTTTGGGCAGCCCTCGTTTAAGCAAAACCACTATATTGTTTGTTATATTTTGACCATGTTCTCAGGGTCCTTTGAAATAAAGGAAATAGATTGTAATGCTTTTGGAAGATATAATGGTAAGATGAATACTATTTTATTTAATTTATTGTATTAATTGTAACAGTACTATTGTGCTATTACACTGCCATACAGAGTTTTGATAAATACAGCAACATGGTTATACCTTTTAGCAGTTTAACTTGAATATATTCCTCGGAGATAACGGCTCTTCTAGTGGGCTTTGAGTAAATATTGTCCATGGCATTACTGAGTGATGATTTCATTTTAATTTGTTTTGAAGTGGTTATAATCAAACACTAAACAAGCAGGACTGTAAAAAATTATTTACCAGCAAATGCATCCTCACTACAAAGCAACAAGTGGCCAGTAGATGAAGTTAAAAGGAAAGCACTTGACTCGACTTTGGATAGAATTTTTTTTAGGTGAAGACATACAGTATAGTGAGCTCCTACCTCAGGGAACTCCAATTTTATTTAGTTCTTAGCAGTTTTATTTACATAAATATATTGTAGGGGGTGCAGATAAAACCAGAGTCCCAAACAGGGCCAGACTGGGGATAATCCAGATCATTAATGAGAAAAATAATAAAGAGAAATTGGGTAGTACATCTTGACTCGGCTTTCAGCGTGCTGTGGTTTGTTGGGAAATATAATTATGGATTAACTGGGAAATATTTTATTTGTCTTATCTTGTATCTAGTATAACCCAAAATAATTATGCTTAGATTTTATAAGCTATACTTTTTTCCACAAGCTTTGCACAGGAAAAAAGGCAGGTTTCAAAAGTGTTAAACTAGCTGTGAGGAACATTATTTTAGAAAACCTAAGTGCATAATCAAATTCATTTCACATCAAAGTGTACCTGTTAAGTCAAAAGGCCTATTAGAAACATCCAAAGTTGACCTAGCTGACTATTTCTTTTTTTTCTCTCACCACCTTTCCTCTCTTGCCCTTTTTTAATTCTAACTTACCCCCCCCCATACCTTTGGCCATGCGGCTTATTTCCCCACTTTGCCGAACATAGCAGGGGAAAGCAATGCATAAAATCTCATTGCATGTTATTTCATTATAATGAATGCCATATTTGCATGTTTTCTCATACTTCTGAGCAACTTCTGAAAACTTAAAATAAAGTTGTTTTTTTTTTAAAAAAAAGGTAATTTTTATGATTGTCTTTGCCAGTGTTGAAGCAAATACAAAACAGTGAAATCACCGTATCTTGTAGACATGTGCAAATGGCCCGTTCATCATAGAATGAAAATCTTCACGTCTCATCACTGGCATTTATGTATTTATTGGTTTATTGTGGCATAGGCCTAACCCAGTGACACCTGAAAAAAACTCACAGCCATTAATGTCTAAACCTTGGCAACATAAGTGAGTACAGCCCTAGGTGGAAATGTCTAAATTGGGTCCAATTAGCCATTTCCCCTCCCCGGGGTCATGTGACTTGTTAGTGTTACAAGGTATCAGGTGTGAATGGGGAGCAGGTGTAAGAAATAATTTTTATACTTTTATTCTGTCACACACTTTAGGCTTGACTGAAATTTAAGTATTGGGAACATATGTTATTTTGAACACGTAATATAGCTATTTACAGCATCCTCTGGTATATTTCTGTATCCTATGACTGCTTCTTTAGGAGTTCCTAAATGTATACATTGCCCAAATATAGTAAAGTACAGTAAAGTACACTAACGGTATGTAAAAGGGTATAAATATATATGCCACCAAGGGCAAGGTCTCTCTTTCATCTTCCATCTTTCACCTTCAACCTACTAAGAATACTGAGCCTGCAGTCCATCCACTAGTACTGTATGTATTGATACTTTGTTATTGAATAAGCCTGCTTAAAGAAGACTTTGAAGCTGTGGTCTTGATTGCTGTTTGCTCACTTGAGAAGTTTAGATATTCAAGACAAAGAATAATCTAACAGCAGGTGTGCTAAATTTGGTGTTATCGCTCTCACACTCTCTTATACTGGTCACTGGAAGTTCAACATGGCACCTCATGGCAAAGAACTCTCCGAGGATCGGAAAAAAATAATTGTTTGGATGGCCTAGGCTATAAGGAGATTGCCAAGACCCTGAAACTGATCTGCAGCACGGTGGGCAAGACCATTCAGTGGTTTCACAGGACAGGTTCCACTCAGAACAGGACTCTCCATGGTCGACCAAAGAAGTTGAGTGCACATGCTCAGGGTCATATCCAGAGGTTGTCTTTGGGAAATATACGTATGAGTGCTGCCAGCATTGCTGCAGAGCTTGAAGGGGTGAGGAGTCAGCCTGTCAGTGCTCAGACCATATACCGCACACTGCATCAAATTGGTCCGCGTGGCTGTCGTCCTAGAAGGAAGCCTCTTCTTAAGATGATGCACAAGAAAGCCTGCAGTTTGCTGAAGATAAGCAGACTAAGGACATGGAACCATGTCCTGTGGTCCAATGAGACCAAGATAAACTTATTTGATTTAGATGGTGTCAAGCGTGTGTGGCGGCAACCAGGTGAGGAGTACAAAGACAAGTGTGTCTTGCCTACAGTCAAGCATGGTGGTGGGAGTGTCATGGTCTGGGGCTGCATGAGTGCTGCCGGCACTGGGGAGCTACAGTTCATTGAGGGAACCATGAATGCCAACATGTACTGTGACATACTGAAGCAGAGCATGATCCCCTCCCTTCAGAGACTGGGCCACAGGTAAGTATTCCAACATGATAACAACCCCAAACACATCTCCAAGACGACCACTGCCTTGCGAAAGAAGCTGAGGGTAAAGGTTATAGACTGGCCAAGCATGTCTCCAGACCTAAACCTTATTGAGCATCTGTGGGGCATCCTCAAATGGAAGATGTGGGAGCGCAAGGTCTCTAACATCCACTAGCTCCGTGATGTCATCACGGAGGAGTGGAAGAGGACTCCAATGGCAACCTGTAAAGCTCTGGTGAACTCCATGCCCAAGAGGGTTAAGGCAGTGCTGGAAAATAATGGTGGCCACACAAAATATTGACACTTTGGGCCCAATTTGGACATCTCCACTTAGAGGTGTATTCACTTTTGTTGCCAAGGTTTAGACATTAATGGCTGTGTGTTGAGTTATTTTTAAGGAAACAGGCTGTACACTCACTACTTTACATTGTAGCAGAGTGTTATTTCTTCAGTGTCGTCACATGAAAAGATATAATAAAATATTTGCAAAAATGTTCAGGGTGTACTCACTTTTGCGAGATACTGTAACTTATATTAAACTTCAACAATAATCTTCTGTAGGGTAGACAATGTCCTCACTAATGTAGGCATTCCTTCGGTCTCAAAATCATTATGTCTGAATACTTCTTATACAGCTGCACTTTTTATATCACCCCTTTATTTTACTGTAACTGTATGGCACCAAGTACACCTGTAAGCGCTATATAAATGAAAATATATAAATATAAGTAAAAATATGCATACATGCATTTAAAAGGATGAAATAGAGCATACATCTAAAATACATATGCATAAAGTATTCCTTTCTATGTATACAGAACCTGAAATGTTTTGTTTCCCTGTCATTGCAGTACACTGAAAATGTGTGTGAAATATGGTTTAACGTTTCTGGTATCTGTGGTGTATGTATTTATGTTGTCCTTAAAAGACTTCCACATGACTGTTCTTTGCTATTCTAGCAACCTGCCTTTGCTGTTCTGCGTCAGTGTACACTGAAGTCAATGAATTATTCTTATATGAACTTTACAAAGGTCTCCTTAATAGCCTATTATCAGACCACTAAGCCTATCTGCTGGCCTGCTTTTTAACATTTACTTAAAGCACAAATATTCATAATTATTGTTATCACATCATTATTGTGCATTGGGTCTATTTACAAAGGGTTAAGAGACATATTTATTTCTAACCTGTCAGAGCTGTACTCTCTTATACAATGATAAATGATGGTATAAGTACAACTAATCCTGCATTTACTATATATCTTATCTTGAACACTATGTATGTGATGTTTTAGATGTCACATTCTGACAAATCTAAATTCATTATTTGGAAAACATAAAATGTACGGATTATCTTCTCTTTGGATTGCCCTTTTTTCATTTTAGAAAACTAGCGACTCACTGAGGAATGATTAATAAATCTTTAATATATTTATTCTGACTTAACAGCAAGCTGTAGAATAGTTTCTAACAAATAATGCATAAGGTTGAACTTTAGAAGCCTCTTAGATAGCTGAATATGTGTTTTGTATTTGTATTTCTTGGCCAAAGGGCTAAGGTACCAAAAAGCTTGAAGCAATAAAATGCATTAAAGCTAATCATTGGCCCAATTCAAAATGTTGAAAACAGTGGCTTACTTGCACAGAAACTGAGACACCATGTTTGTATCCCTAGACTGGAAAGGCCATTTACTATATATAAACACATTTTATGATTTTGAGAGAGAGAAAAACAAAATTAGTTTCCAAATAAAAAAAAACTTTGTCTGAACCAAAATGTTCAAAAAACTAAATTTGAATTGATTTTGTTCTTTGCATACATGTCTGACATCTAGTATATAAAATTTCTATCCTGAAAAAGGGGGCAAGGTTTGTGAAGGTCCATAGAACATCATGAAATTGTCCACCTCAAACCCCAGTAAATGTCCACCATGTTGTTGTCTACCCGTGGATAGATACTTCAGTAACTGATTCATCTTTGAGTTTATACATTATGGGGAGCAATGTGCTGGTCTGCAAAATGTAGACGTGTGTGAAAATTTGGCTGATGTGGTCTGAAATATATGAATATTACAAATACAAACGTCTTTCTGGAGCTGCTCATTAACACATCATAAACGAATCAAAATGTTCATCAGAATCTTGTCATGTTGTCGTTTGTTTGTCATCTCATAAGTGTCTTATCCATTCCTGTTATTCCTTTGAAGCTTCACCAAGGTTGTTATCTGATTCCAATGCCCCCTCGACCAACTGTCTGCTGTTGATTCACATACAATAATAACAATAATAATAATTATTATTATTAATAAACTTTATTTACAAAGTGTCAATATAATGAGAAGGACATTTGAAATATAGGTACATAAGTACATAACAAAAAAAGAAAAATGGTCCTTATGAGTATTCTGAATGTCTCTGTGGGCACTTTGTTTCTGTTACTGTTACTGTACTAGTGATTGCCTCAAGTTGGAAAACAGATTAACTGTATCCAGAATGTATATTTTTATTTATTAAGCGCTAACACATATCCCTTTACAATCTACAGTAAACCAAAGGTTTGGTACAGTAAGTGCAGTCATATAATAAATAACAGTCATTTTCATTGGGAAACAATAGGCATTAATAGGTTAGGAATGAGGTCCCTGTCCCCTACGGCATACAATCCATACATATACTGTATTTAGTTGGGGCACAATAATGAGTTTTACTATAACGTTAAGATGTACTGGTCTTTTCTAAATTACAAAAAAAAATAAAATTTAAAAAAAGTATTTTCAGTGCACTGATTCTCATAGTGTAACTCAAAGTAGTTTTATCGAAATATTTAAAGCTAAGCAGAAAAAGCATAAGTAAATATTAAGTCATTAAATACAGGCAAAATGTAACCGACAATAGCGACAATATTTTGTATAACATTATTCTTTAAAAACACAAAATAAAAGCAAAGTATATTTGCAGCCTTTCTGTTGGCTCTTTGACATAGATACCTAGATTTTAGTAATATGATTTCTTAATATGAAATTTACCTTCAGTACCAGATTAAGACTCTGTAAATGTGATCTTTACTGATGCATATTTGAGGATACCCCTCCCAGCACTAGGTATAGGATACTATTCTCCTGCCACATTAAGGGAGGCATGGTACCATAGCCAGCTGCTTTGCTTCTTAGGCTAGCATACACAGCAATCACCAGGGACTCTTAGACCTACACTATTATAGTTTATCCTAAAGGACTGAGTGCCTTTGACAATTACATACTTACTTATTAGATTCAAGTATGTCTCAATACAGGGGAGGGCTGGCAGCCTAAGGCCTGGGATGAAAGTCAAGTGACCCGTTGCCCACAATCCATGCCCATCTTCTCCTGATTTTCTAAGCCTATTGATGTATACCTTAAAATCCCGGGATACATGAACCCACAATTTAATGCAACTAATCCTTCTCAAAAAAATATGCAGACTTAAATAGAGTAAATAACACAAAACCTTTACATTTCCTCTCACTGATTTCTGGACCTTGAAAGGTTTGTCCTCTGAAGTGACTACAAATTCAGGAGGGTGTTTTATCTCTGGGTAACTAAAAAATAATTTGTTTAATTTATTCTTACAGAAATTAAAGTGCCAGGAAACAGATGACCAAATACACACACCAGGACAAGCTCTGCAACACCGACACCCTAACACACACACACACACACACCAGGACAGGCTCTGCCACACCAACACCCAAACACACCAGGACAGGCTCTGCCACACCGACACAGAAACACACACACCAGGACAGTGTCTGCCACACCAACACCCAAACACGCACCAGTACAGCCCAGCATATGACATCTTTGCCTCCAAACAGCCCACCCTGTGCCATCTTTGTCCCATAAACATGCTACCTGTGCCACCTTTTATCCCATAAACACCCTGCCCGTACATCTTTGCCTTTCCAAAAATGTATTATTATTACATCTATAATACACACAGGCGCTTTTACAGTCACTCACTAATTCACACAATCATTAATTCTCTCACTCTTTCACACAATTTAGTTACACATATTTATTAATGCATTCTCACAAATTCATTAATTCTCTAATTCATACACACATTAATTTGATTTATTCGCTCACTCATTCTGACGTCTACCCTCTTTCACTATCTACCCCCTCTCCTTCTTACTATCTACCCTCTCCTTCTTACTATCTACCCCCTCTCCTTCTTATTATCTACCCCCTCTCCTTCTTACTATCTACCCTCTACCTCTCCCCCCTTTGTAGTCCACTTACCTTCAGACGTCCTGTGGTGGGAGTGCCAGGCTTCTGTCTTCAGTGTCTTCGTCATGGTGTGCGCTGCTTCACTGCAGAGCGCCGGTATATGATGTCATATTCCGCCGCTCAGCATGAAACGCCGGACACGCGACGAAGACACTGCAGACAGAAACCTCGCGGAGGAAAGTGAGGGGCGCCAAGCGGTTGCTGAAAACTTGAGCTACCTCTTGGCACCCCTCTCTCTCCTCTGTGTCTAGCTCCCTCCGGGCTGCAACCCCCCAAAAAATGACGTTTCAATTGGGGGGCATGTGGGGGGGCACAGCGTGATGTAGGGGGGTCATGGCCCCCCTCTGGCCCCCTCTCTGCCAACGCCACACCAGGACAGGCTCTGCCACACCGACAGCCAAACACACACACCAGGACAGGCTCTGCCACACCGACACCCAAACACACGCACCAGTACAGGCTCTGCAACACCGACACCCAAACACACGCACCAGTACAGGCTCTGCAACACCGAAGCCCAAACACATACACCAGGACAGGCTCTGCCATACTGACACCCAAACACACACACCATGACAGGCTCTGCCACATGGACACCCGCATCAGTATGGGTTAATCTACACAAAGCATAAAAATGCTTTCCATACTGGTTTGTTTTTTGTGTGTTTCCCCCCTCTTGTGTATTGATGACCCAGCCAGGCCCCTCTTTGGTTTTAATGTATTCCCCCCACACCCTTGTGTATTGCCCCATGTGCATTTGTGTCCCCAGCCAGCCCCCTTTGTGTATTTATGCCCCATCACCCTTGTGTATTGAGTTATGTGATGTCCCCAGCCAGCCTCCCTCCCTTGTGTATTGATGCCCCATTTTGTACTGGTTAATGTACCCTTGTGTATTGCCCCCAGCCACCCTTCCCCCTTTGTGTATTGATTTATGTGATGCCCCAACCACCCTGTTGTGTACTTACATCCCCCAGCCACCCCCTTTTTGTATTTAATTGTTGTCCCAAGGCAGCCCCCCTTTGAATATGGGTCACCTTCCACCTATCACCCCAACATTTTTTTTAATACCTACTTTTTTGCTGCCTTCCTTCCCTGCAGACTGCCCTCCTCCAACGTGCTCTTCTCCCTGTCATGAGCAGCTGTTCCGTGTGACTCCGCTCCCTTGAGCATCTTCAAAGGGGCGGGACGAAGAGCCTCACTGAGGCACTGAGCGGCATGGTGCAGGCACACCAGCCACTTAATGATTCTAAAGCGGCTGGCGTGTCTTGCATCTCAGTGTGCCAGCCCATGGACTGGCCGGCCCACCGCGGGTGTTTAACTTAGATTCAGGGTGGCCTGGGGGGCAATTTCCACCCTGGCCCAGCCTGCCCCTGCCTCAATATAATCCAAGGTAGTCATCTTCTGTAGTGCATAAGCCATATTCATTTTTTTTATATGTATTGTGGTACATTTCTTACTCCTCCTAGTCTACTTCTCCTGAAAGCAGGAAGCATTTTTAAGCTCATGATCTCGTGATCTCAATATACATAGCTTGGAGAAAAGAAGACAGATCCTGTCTAACACAAATCTCAAATATTGGCTGACAATCATATACATTGTATATTTTTTTAATATTTGGCTATGGAAATACAGTATCTATTCACCTGTAAGCATAATCCTTTTTAAAGATTTCTGCTGAGTCAGCTACACAGCTATATTATGTTAAGATGCATTGATTTCTGAACATTTACAAGCATTGCATTGTCTGTAAATACCACTCTTGTTTTTTTTCCTAGAAAAAGCATTACTATTTTAATGGAACTGCTTCCTTGTAGAATTATATCTTATAGAAAATCTTTGACAATATTTAATAATGTCAGCTTACTTCCTGTATGTTGCTGTTATATGTAGGCTTCAGGCTACACATTAATGTGGAGCTGAAATATTGATCTATCTCTTGACATTTTTAGTTTTTTTTTTCTTCTTTATTTGTTATGGCCTCTATGAAAAAATAAACTGAAAACTCTGATACCTATATGTTTGCTTTTCATCTTTTGTAATAAATGTCAAATGTGAGTCTTCTTGGATCCAGTCATGTACTGCATCTATCATTTGGCTTTCATGCGCTCTTTTATTTTCTTTTTTACATTTACTTAAGATGCAACTACAATAGAGGCACAAATGCAAAGCAAATGGACAGTTTTTGGCCATTGTTGATAATGGGATTTGAAAGAATGTGAACAGCTAAGTCAAATTTGCAAAGAAGCACTTACCTCTAGTAATTCAAACACTAAAATTGACCCAAAGCAAGCTTACTTAAAGATAGTTTCTACAGCAATGTCTCTATGAACAATATTTTTAGAGATAGAAATTCATATTATGTGGTTGGCCTCATGGGTTCCCATTGTCAACCAAATATGATGTTGGAACTCAAAGGGTTAAATGTTTTGTTTCTATTTTAGAAGGTAGTAGAACTTGTGAAAATTGAAAGTTAACCTGTATATGCTCAGCTCTATTTACAAATTTTAATGAATATACAAGTTGCTTTTGTGAACTACAGCAAGTCAAGTCTTCTTGACTAGAGACATTTTGTATCTCTGTGCCAAAAAAAATTATCTTTAAGACCATATGTGACAATGCCTTTTAGATCTTTAGATCTAGACTGGGCAATGGACTATCACAGTTAATGACAGTCCTTGTGGCCAATAATTGGGACCCAAAATTTGCTTTGTTTTGTGCCAAATGTTCTTTTAAAATATTAAATATTACCTTTTCAAATTAAAAAGCAAATGCATTGAAAGTAATCAATGAAAAATGTCCTATATATAGTAATCCATCAAGATGATAAACTATTAACTCTATTACAGTAGTTACTAATCATTAACATGATTAGAATAGAGATGTGCAGTGTCCCACAACCATAAGTATGCATAGATCCTTGTAGAAAGAATACATTTCCAAATACGCTATGGCTTGACAATGTCTAAAATGCAAACGATTCTAAACTATAACCTAAACGATATTAGCACCAAATAAATCCAATAAAAGGCTTACTGTAAATAATTACAGATAATTCAAACATTTGAAGGGTAGTACTGTTGTTAAATAAAACAAAGCAATTCAGGGCAATCTGCAAAACCAGAATTGCCCTGAATTGCTAATTAATTTGCCACAATTAATTTGAGCTATTTTGAAGCCATAAATTTCCAGTCCAGTTTTCTTGAAATAATTATATATGAATTATGAGCTTTACTTAGTTAATGTAGATTCTTGGTCCTATTCAACCTCTTGTATTTTCAGAATGTGTTATATTAACCATAGTAGCTGACCGAAAGCAAAACATTTATCTTTTAATTTTCTTTGATTGACTATGATTTCTGTTATTAGTTTCTCTGTATATGTATTGGGATTGATGCAATAAAAGTGTTGTTTTTTTTTCCAACCAACTTACTATTCTCCCAGCGACTTCTTATTACATGTAATTTTAAAGTTTTTATTGTTTGACATGGACACTAATGTGGCTATAGATTAAGCGTAAATACTGATGGCTGATGTTTGCCATCTAATTATACCCGGCAAGAGATCTGCCACTCTGCTTTGATCTTTGTGGACTGTATAATTGTCAAGAAAACTACTGCCATGCTGTACTGAACTTGTTACTGCTTACCATTTAATTATATCATGTTGAAGAGCTTCTGATTGTTGCCTTCCATTTACCATGCTCAATGATCTTTGGCATCAATTTGCAGCTGGATTTCTAATGTTTTTAGTTTTTTTTTATAAAACTTGGAAAAGCTACAAGCTTTTAAAATACCGTATTTGCTCGATTATAAGACGACCCTGATTATAAGACGACCCCCCAAAATCTGAATATTAACTTAGGAAAAAAAGAAAAAGCCTGAATATAAGACGACCCTAAAGGAAAAAAGTTTTACCAGTAAATGTTAATTCATGTAAACTATTTTTTTTAATAAAAGCTATGATTGAGAAAAATATTTTTTTTTTGTTTTTATTTCTTGTATTTTCCAACCTGTCCCCCAGTTACGCACATCTGCCCCCAGGCTTGCCACACCAATATGGCACTGTGGCCCATGATATGCCTTTTAACCCTCTATATGCCACTGTGCCCCATGGTATGCCTTTTGACCCCCTATGTGCCACTCTGCCTCCAGAAATGCCTTATACCCCTATATCCCATTCTGGCATTTAGGGGGTTAAAATGCATATTATGGGGCAGAGTGGCATATAGGGAGGTATAAGGCATTCCAGGAGGCAGAGTGGTATTAAGGGAGTTAAAAGGCATTATATAGAGCACTCTGCCTCCAGAAATGCCTTATACCCCTATATGCCACTCTGGCATTTAGGGGGTTAAAAGGCATATTATGGGGCAGAGTGGCATATAGGGAGGTATAAGGCATTTCAGGAGGCAGAGTGCTCTATTAAATGCCCCCTTAACGCCACTCTGCCTCCTGAAATGCCTTATACCTCCCTATATGCCACTCTGCCCCATAATATGCCTTTTAACCCCCTAAGTGCCAGAGTGGCATATAGGGGTGTAAGGCATTCCAGAAATGCCCTACACACACACACACACACACACACTTACTTACTTACCGGTGCTTCCAATTTCCTGCTGTATTGCCGGGGCAGCGGGTTGACGTCTCATTCCGCGGCAGCCGGAAGGAGGTGGAGTTGGCAGCGGGGGTTTGTATGCGTCCGTCGCAAATACCTTCCCCGGCTGTCAGAGATCAGGAACTCTTGAACTCTGACAGTCGGGGAAGGTATTTGCGACGGACGCATACAAACCCCCGCTGCCAACTTCACCTCCGGAAGCACCGGTAAGTGTGTGTGTGTGGGGGGGGGCGACGACAGGAGGATCCAGGTCCCCTGCAGCGGTGCGGGGGATCTGGATCTTAGTCTCCTAATCAGACCTCTATTTGAGGTCTGATTAGAAGACGACCCCGATTATAAGACGAGGGGTATTTTTCAGAGCATTTGCTCTGAAAAAAACCTCGTCTTATAATCGAGCAAATACGGTATATGTATTTAAATAAAGTTGACTAAGAGCTACTCCTCTAGAGATTTAAACTGACATACCACCTTTAGGGTGTAATTCTTCATAGGTTCTTTAATTAGGCAGAACTTTGTCAAGGCAAGTTCTTTTTTATGGCTGGTAAGCCAGAGTTACAATACAGACCAGTTCTTATAAAATTCTCTTAGATGTTTACCAAAAGCCTAAGTCTGTTCCTTACCAACAACAACTAATCTTGTTTTCCCAGCAGCTGGAACAATGTTGCTAGACATCCAGCGCAAGAAAAAGGACTTTGGGTCCCGCTACCACTGGGGCCCTGGAGCAATGCTTCCTGTGCCCCTTGGTTTTTCCAGCCCAGGTGCCCCGTGGATACCGCAAACAATACAAAGCTTTTAAAGAATATTTATGTTATTTTGCGGCTAAAGGTCTAGCACTACTTAAAGTATGACACATTACCTTAACCCCTTTCAGGATACGGGTGCATCCTGAAAAACAGTGCTGGGATCTCTGATTGCTCCCCGTGCTGGCTGATCTCTAAATCAAACATAAAATTAATTAAAACAATAAACAATACAGTAAGCTCAGTGATGCCCCTAAAGGAATCTCTAGCCATATTGCGTTGCACAAAATGAAAAAAAATATAAACCCAAACACGCCTAACCCTAAACCCCTTAAGCCAGAAGTATTAAAAATACTACACCATGGGTACTATGTAAGGAATGTATGTGGGGTATTTCTATAATCAGGAGATGTTAACAAATATAAATTGTAAAATGTTATAGCTGCAGACTGAGATAAAACCAGGTTGAGGAAATCCTATGTTGGAAATTGTGATCTCACTTTAGAAGATATTCTCATAATCACCTTCATGAATCGACGCTCTAAAGGATAAGAGAATATATTTTTATCCAAAAGTGTTCTTAATGCCATAATGTAAACATTGATCATTTAAATTCAAGGTGTAGAAACAGATTTAAGTAGCAAGTCTTTTGTATGACACCATTGTCAAAATATATTCCATATTCTTGAGTAAACCTTGTAAGTTGAATGTTTTCTGACTTTTAGAAGGGTTTCTACTATTAATTAGTTGTGCTACTGAATTTTTCAGCGCCTTACAATTTGTCCGTGTGCAAATGTGAGCAATAGCACCTGAAATTTCACTAAATTAAAATACGTCTGTTAAAGCAATTATCATTAGGCAGTTCTCTTAAAATGTTTAACGCTAAACTGCCTATATGGGGTGCACTAAACTGTTCTATTTAAGCTTCATGAAATGCGATTTTGAATTTTTCAATTTATTTAATAATACTTATTGGGCTTTTATCATGCTTGAACTCCATGAAACAACAATGAAAAACTGCTGTGAGTTATCTTTTTCAGCAACTTTCTATTGTGCTCTCAAGAAACAATGCACCCAATTCACTTATTCTTCTAGCAGATGTTATAGCTACCAAGAAGATGGTCCTAATTGATAGAATTTTCAAAGAACCATTTTTGAGTGGTTCAAATGTAGACTTATTTAGGACCATGTAGAACATATTGAGATCCCATGCCGGAAGTGGTGGTCTCACCTTAGGGCGTATTCTCATAATCCCTTTCATGACTCAACAAACAAAGGGTGACACAATATATCTTTATCCAAAAGTGCTCCTAAGGCCATAACATGACAACATTGTCAAAATGTACTCCATAGAAAATTAGAGTGATGGATAAGCACTCAAATAGAAGAATCATGAAAATTATATAAAATATATCACTAGGAGCTTGCTCATGCACATGTGAGCAATAATCACCTAACCCAAAACAAATAAATATTTGCTGTAAAGTATGAATAAATGAAACACTATAACGGGTAAATAGATTAATCTTGAATTTAATTATAGTAGTCTCAATTCATATTAACATGTGATGATTGAAGATCAAATCTGAAAACTAATCATTATTTGCATGATAGGGTAAATAATATTGAATTTAATTTAGTAACCTTAAATCATAATAAATTATGTCATGATTGGAGATCAAATCTCAAAACAAATCATTATTTGATAGCTCAGAAAACTGTGGATGTGGATGTAAGGAATACAACCGGTGAATCCAAAAGGTCTCTCTCCATTTATGTAGACGTTCCCCGTCTCCCCAGGTCTAGGTGACTCTCCAGGTGACCCTCATTCTTATAGTGTCTGGCTACTGGGGCTTCTAAACCTCCTATACCACATAGGGCTGCCCTTGTCTTGCTTTTGAGCTCACAATCTGAACCTTAAACATGTGTTTTTTAACCTATGTATACCAAGCCACAAGGGCACATCAGCAGGTATGTTACAAATTCAGAATTGCAGGTATATTATTCTAGGATGCTGTATTTCTTGCCTGTATAAAGGTCTAAAAATGTGTTGCACTTAAGAACACTGGTGCAGTGTGCATAGTTCAAGAATGCGGAAGTATCCATTTTGGTCGCACAGAGAATTCTCTCCTTGGGTTTTTGGGAACCTCCATCTGCCTTTACTAAAGCATCTGTTAGATTATGTCCCGTCCTCCATAAAAACAAGATTGGCAGGTTAAATTGTCTTTTTTTTTGAGTTGGAGACTGTGTTAATGATATGCCAGAGTATGTTTATTATTTTCTTTTTCCTTTTGCACTGTCTCTCTTACTTCCTATACATCTTGCATCCTATCAAGGCTGTTGAAAGCGTCCAGGGGATCAGAGTCTCTTTACTCTCATATACTGAGAGTAGGGTAAGCCAGAGTGGGCATGTAGTGTACAAGATTTTTTCTATCGGTAGGCTTGACATAGAAGTCAGTTTTTAATCTGGTTCCTGCCTTCTTAACCATTACGTCCAGGGAGAAAATTTCTGTGTAGCTATTCATTGTGTATTGGATGAGTGTGTTCACAAAAATATTTGAAAAGTCCACTGAGGCATCCCATACAATAAAGATACCACCTATGTACCTCTGCCAAATAATGCAATGTTTGAAAAGTGACCGGGACAGTGATCTCAGGTCTATTTATATAGCTATTTGCATAGGTGGGGGCAACATTAGAGCGTAGATAGAATTTATCCTGAAATAAGAAATCATTTTGTTTCTGCACAAAACTCATATCAGAAAACCAAGTCTTTAACACCCACAACACGTGTGAAAATAAATATAAAGGAATACTTCCCCAATGTATGACTGCCACAGCCCAACACAAAACGCTCCTCTCAGCGTTCAAAAACAAAAACCAATGGAAATCGGGGCGCATATATACATGGGAAGAAAGAATGTTTATAATAGTGTGATAAAGTAACCAAACTGGGATATTGTAGAAGTATAAAATGCACTCACAAACAGTGCCAGCACAAGCAGCTCTTTAAAAGTCGAAAACTGTTCTTTATTCTTTAAAAGCTCTATAAATATAAAAGCAAAGGAAAACAACCATATGGTGTAGTATCTCACTGAATGTTAAATGCGCAAGTATGGAAACACTTACAAAATGGTTGAGTTCAAACAGGTCAAATGGTTAGATTGAAAAGTCCAGCGAAGTGGAAATGCAGATGAAGTCCTCAATATCTCAACGCGTTTCGCCGTTTTTACGGCTTCCTCAGGAGAAATAAAGTTGAAAATCGGTACAATCCGCAGTAATCCGTAATCGTGGTGTATAGAAAATAAGTGTAGAAAGTCCGCTTTAAATGTCCTCCAAAAATGTCTACGTGCCGGTGCATGTCGGGAGAAACGTCATTCCGTTCCTGCGTCGTCTCCCACGTCGTCTCCTGGCAACGGACGTGGCTTCTGTATCCTTTTCTTTCTACAGGGGCGTAGTTCTTGTCCGCATATGAATGTATCCGGAGAGACGTCATCCTTGTCTGGGTTCTGATACGTCTGGGGGAGGTGTCTTCCGATACGATGTGGATGATGCGTCAGTACTGCAGGAACACGTCAGCTCTATCTCCTCTTTGTGAATGTGGTCCGATCTCCGCGTAGAGGGTATCGGATCTTATGCTACATAATTCTATGAGCTGTGGGAATGATCCCAAGCTCATATAAAAGAAGATGAACAGGTCAAAAATAAAGGATTATTCAAGGTGAATGCTTGAGATTATTATGTGTCACGATAAAGGGGTATAGTGAACGAAGGATGTATGATAGAAAATGAAATATGAGGTATATAGAACAGAATATGATAAAGTCTAACAGGCAAGAGGAGTATGATGAAAATGAGATATAAAATATGTTAGACAATTGAGGTATTGGATAGGAATGTAAGAGTGATATAGAGTTCCTATATAGGGAAAGTGTCACTAGAATATCTAATGGCATACTATATAAAGGGACCGATGAGGTGAATATGCAAGTATTGGATAGAGATGTAAAGTCCCTTTAAGGTAATTAAACCAAAAAATAATGATAATAACGGCCAAAAAAAAAAAAAAAAAAAAAAAAAAAAGGAAAATTATATTATGATGAAAATTTAAAGATGAAAAAGAATATGTAATGTAAAATAGGTATTATGTGGGTAAAAGTTAGAGTTATATGAAAGTGATGATATCAAGATCTGTATTCAGGCCGTCTTTTTTGTATGTCTGAAAATTGAAGATCCATTGTGTTTCTTTTTTTGTGAGTGTAGAGATAGTGTTACCCCCTCTCCAGTGGGGTGTTACTGAGTCGATCCCTATGATTTTAAATTCTGGTAGTGAGAAGGAATTGCATGTGTTACAGTGTCTAGGGACACTGTGTTGAGTATTGTTATTGCGAATCCCTCCTAAATGCTCAAGGGCCCTGACCTTAAGTTCTCTGGTGGTTCTACCAATGTATTGTATTCCACAGGAACATTGTAATAAGTATATGACATTCTTAGTGTTACAATGTATAAAGTTTTTTATAACATATTCTTTCCCCGTATTTGTGCAAGTGAATGTTGTGATTCTTCTAGGTTGTGTATGACAAGTTTTACAGACCTTACATCTGCCGCACCGATAAAAGCCTGGAGGTTTTTTGGCAAGGAAGTGATTATCAATTTTTTCTAAGGGTGGAAGGGCACTGGGGGCCAGTAGCGTTTTTAAATTAGCTAGCTTTTTGTAGATGATTTTGGGTTTGTGAGGGAGATGTTTACCTAAAACGGTATCTTCTAACAATATAGGCCAGCATTTATTGATGGCTTTTCTAATATATGGGGCCTGGTCGCTAAATTGGGTGATAAAGGAAAAGTCGAAGTCTCCTCTATTTCTCTGTTTGTTATTGTGCACAAGGTCCTCCCTTTTGATCTTGTGAACAGCCTCTAGGCTATTGACAAGAAGATCATTTGGGTCCTTTTTTCACTGAATTTGTTGAGGAGGTGATTACTTTGTTCTAGAAAATCCTGGTCTCTTGTACAATTCCTACGGATTCTTGTAATTTGTCCTTTAGGGATATTTTTTAGCCAGCTTGGGTGATGTCGGCTTGAGAAATGTATGAAACCATTTCCATCGGTTGGCTTAAAAAATGTTTTTGTGTGAATTGTATTGTTTTCAATGAATAGTGTAAGATCTAAAAAATCTATGTGTGATTTATTTATGCAAGAAGTGAATTTCAGATTATATTCATTTTTGTTTAGATACAAGATGAATTCTTGTAGGAGATCTTCCTGTCCTTTCCAAATCATAAGGACATCATCTATATACCTCTTCCATAGAACCAGATTCGCGCCGAAAGGGTTGTTGTTCCAAATATGATGGGTTTCCCAATCAGCCACATACAAATTGGCATAACTCGGCGCGAATCTGGTTCCCATGGCTGTCCCGCAAGTCTGAAGGAAGAAATTGCCATCAAAAGTAAAAAAGTTATGTGTAAGGATGAATCGTATGCAGTTAGTTATAAATTCATTTTGAAGTGGATTGGTCTTTCTGTCTTCTATTAATGCCTTTTTTATGGTTTTTATACCTAATTCATGTGGAATTACTGTGTACAGGGAGGCTACGTCAACAGTCGCCCATATGTACTCAGTAGACCATGTTATTTCTTCTAAAATTTGTAAAACATGTGTGGTGTCCTTTAAGTATGAACGGCTGGTAGATACTAGAGGTTGTACAAACATGTCGACATATTGTGAAACATTATTGGTAAGGGAGTCTATCCCACTGATAATGCGTCCCGGTGGATTTTTTAAGTTTTTATGAATCTTGGGTAAAAAGTAAAAGATTGGTATTTTCGGGAAGTTATTATCTAAAAACTGAAACTCATTTTTATTGAGTATCTTATTATCAAAGCCTTCTTGTAAGAGTTGTCTCAATTTAATTTTGAAAATTTTAGTTGGATCCGTGGGTAATCTTTTATACGTTATTGTGTCATTCAAGATTCTATATGATTCTTCCATGTAATATGTTCTGTCCATGATTACAATTGCTCCCCCTTTGTCCGCAGCTTTGATTACAATATTTTTATCTTCCTTTAGTTTTTTTAGAGACTCTTGTTCCAATCTACTGAGGTTATATTGTCTTTTTTTATTTCTTTCTATTTTTTCAAATTCTTTAAGTAGCATATCAGTGAACACCTCTATGTGCACACTCTTATCTTGCTGAGGAAAGAATCTGGACTTGGGTTTTAAAGTGGTGTGTGTGAATGGGTTCTAACTGTGTATTGTCTTTTCTTGTGTCCTGTTCTGTATGATTTTTGGAAAAAAAACGTTTTACTGTTAATTTCCTCAAGAATCTTTGGGTATCTATGAATAAGTTAAAACCATCCGGTCCTCTGTTGGGAGCGAACTTCAAACCTTTCGTCAGAAGAGAGAGTTCTGTATCGTTAAGGATGTGTTTAGATATATTAATGATTTCATTATCTTTCTTATTGTTACTAGATTTTAGTTTATTTCCCTGTCCTCTTGATCCTCTGAGTGTCTTATCTTTCTTTTTCTCATTGGGGACCCTGACCTTGTCCTGAATCTTCTCTCGTTGCTCTGTGATGCCAGGTGATGCGAATGGTCTGATGTCATGTATCTTGTCTTTCGGGATTGCTCCCTGTCTAAAAAAGACTTGTTAAATTCGTTAGAAGTGTGTGGTCTATTACTGTCCTTATCTTTCCAAAATGAGGACGCAGATGATGGGGGATATGTTATGGGAACCTCCCGAGATTTACTAGGAGTCTTCTCTTGTTTTTCATAATCATTATATTTGTGGTGATGATTAGAAAAATTTCTAGCCCTATTGCTATATCTATCAAATGAAGTTTTTCTGGTTCTTTGTCCGTATCTTTCCGGTGATATTCTTCTGTTTGTATATCTAAAAACTTGACTATCATTCGTTATTTTTCTATTTGAGTGATTTCTGTCAGTGTATTGTGTTTGCTTGGATCTGTAGTTAGTCTCTCTTGTTTTTGAATGAACATTTTTGTGTATATCTAATAGGTGGTCTCTTTTATCTCTCTGTAATTTTTTGCTTTTAGTATCAATTATTGTTGTTTCTAATTTCAGAATCCTATCTTTCATCTTCTCATTTTTTGTTCTAATTTCTGTGGTGTCGAATTTTTGGTCTATCATATTCTCTGTCTGTTGTATACTTGTCTCTATATCTCTCATATTTTCTTCTGCGAAATCTATGAGTAGTTTCATTAATTCAAAAGAGCAGTGATCAAGGATATTGTTCCATTTAGTCATGAACAATATGTTTTCGTGTCCAAATGCAGGATATTTATGAATTCGTAAACCCCTAGGAATAAGTTTGTGTGTGACATAATGTTGCAAAAAAGTGATTTCCCACCATTTTTTCAATTCTTTTTCAGCTAGTTTTTCTAATTGATTGAATAATTCAGATCGATCTGAATTTTCTTCATCAGTGTGTGTGAAAATAGTATTGAGTCTTTGTGTTCTTTGGTCTCTCATGTTAGAGTAATAATTGCTAGAGCGAGCCATATCTTATACGTGAAAAGTGTTAAAAATAGAGGAAAAAATATAGCCAGAAAACCAAGTCTTTAACACCCACAACACGTGTGAAAATAAATATAAAGGAATACTTCCCCAATGTATGACTGCCGCAGCCCAACACAAAACGCTCCACAAAAACAAAAACTCATATCAGATACTCTTTTTTTTTCTTGAATTGTGTCATCCAGGGAACTATCACCATCCAGTGTCCACCTTACTGCATCTATTTCCACATTATGTGTAATAGAGGTGTATAAGGATTGTACATCCAATGTAACGCGGTATACTGTCTTTGAGTGAGTCAAGCTCAAGTCTATGTAATATTTACAGGAAATTTGTGGCGTTTTTGGTGTATGAGTTTTGCAATGTTTCTGTAGTATCCTATCCAAACAGACTACCCCAAGCCTGAAGTATTTAGCATCGCAGGAGTTAACGGGAGCGGAAATCCTAAGGTTTGCCGTCAGGAGTTAAAAAGGCCGTGTGAGTGAGCCTAATGGTCGCCAGCAGGGGGCTCATCTGGCATCAACCAATTGCGAGTGAGCCTATTGGTCTCCTGCAGGTTCCTCCTCTGGCATCAACCAATTGGTTGGACCCTGCAGACGACCAATAGAGCCATTCGCACGACAAAGACAAACACGAAGATTCTTGTAACGGCATTTTTAATTCAGCAACGAAATTCGTTGTCTGGTGTTGATATTCACTCACCCTCTCACACACTCATTTTCATTCACTCTCTCACACTCTCTAAATGTTTCCCTACCTTCTCTGCTGACCACTTCCGCTTCTGCCAAACACTTCCACTTCTCCATCTTCTTCATCTTCTATGTTTTAGCATCTATCTTCTCTTCTCTCTCCTATATAAATCTGCTATCTTCAATTTTCTATCTTTATCTGCATCTCCGGGAACAAAACTCGGCAGGAAGTTCTGTCAAATGACGACGGTTTCAGTGAGGCCATCTCCCCTGATTGGAGAATCAGAGAGAAGAGATCACCGGCGTAAGAAAAGAAAAATGGGTAAGGGGGTGGGGTCTCCACTCCATCAGTGGCTTCCGCATTGGACATTGTCCCTGTATAATATTTTCTTATGTGACTCAAAAACACAGAGAAAACTGGGTGGGCAACTACGTTATAAAAAGGCCATGAAAATTGCAACACATGATTTTTGCCAGTAAATATCTATGCACAAGGCCTGGCTAGGAGCTTTTTTCAGCCTTTATAAAATGAAATGTACAATTCCCCTTTTGCCTTTAGTTTGTTCCTTTTCAAATAAAAAAAAATGGATCTTTGTGGAAATCTTGTAATTCATTGAATATTAACTAACTCTACTTTAATTCCAAATTTTTGACAGCTAGTTAGTACAAGTTGCCTTTACCTCAGCATAGGTTTTACTTGACACATGTAAAACTGATCTGAGATAATGATACACTATCAGAGACTTTTGTGCTTCTGCTTCTTGTAAAAGTAGAATACAGTGTTAGGCTGAATGCAAACTGCAAAAATCCCCTTAAAGGAAGCATCCATCAGAACAGTATTTAACAGATGACAGTGTGGGACATGAAATACACATGAGTCCTTAATATGAGCAGTGATCATATGCTACTCTAAATGCAGGTGACAGGAAGATGTTTTGAATGCCAACACATATTCCATCAATTTAGTTTTTGCTGACATCATGTGAACTGAAGTCCCTAGTTGACATCCTAAAACGATCAAGAAAATTTAACTGAGCAAACACTAGGTAGGAGTAGACCCTTATAAATACCCTTATTTAACAATTGTGTGTGTGGCACAGTTAAAGTAAGAACCTTCTCTCTTGTATGCATGAAGAAAAAGTTCCTGACATGACCCTGGGGCAAGTAGAAAGAAATATGAAATATCTCAAGTGCGCTAATGTTTTTAGTCATCTTAGATTATTTGTAATCTTGTTTTAACCTTGTTGTTAATCTTTACTCTCTCTATCAGCCCCAGAGTGGTCATCTGGCACACCAGGCAGATGACCAATGGATTGGTAGTTCGTAAGGCCGCACTTACTTACCAATATTGATGCTCTAGTGGCAGATGGATTCCTGTTAGACTTGGGCGCCGGCCAACTCTTCGTGTTCATCTTTGTGGGGAAAAAAACTTTGTATTCTACGAATATTCACCGTTCCTGTGTTTGGTTCAGGCAAATATTTGTGTACATTTTTTCTATTTTTTAGAGGGGGTTAATACAGGCTTAACACGGTACGCACTACACAGCATCTTTGGCGCTAGGATTTACAGGTCTGTAAGAGCAACTCTATTGGTCGCCGGCAGGGGCCTCCTCTTATGGACCTATAACTCCTGACGACGAGCCTATGGATCTCGCTCCCGTTAACCCCTGCAATGCTGCGTAGATAAGGTAGGCTAGATGGGGAAGGGACCAGGGAGATTAGTAAACGAAGACGAACAAGAAGATTCTTCATGTTGTGTGTCTTCGTCTTCTTGTATGTTTTGTCGCCGCCATGTTCATTTCTTCGGTATTCAGACTACACAACGAAAACGTACCCTTCATGTCTCTTTTCATGTTGCCCGAATGCACAAGTCTAGTTCTTGTCATATGTGGCTGCCAGCTGGAGACGCACAGCTGCTTACTACATAAGCATAAAAACATGTGTGTTAAACAGTGGCTGCATGAACGTCATAAATGGAAAAGCCTTCCAGCCGAAGTAGAAGAGGCTAGACATGTGCAAATGGACCAAAGACAATTTGGAAACATTTTCCGGTTAATTCATGGCCCATTCTTTTTCGGGCAACGAATCACATTTCCGGCGCTTTTATTTTCTTTTATTTGGAAACAAAATTCATTGCTCAGTGCCCATATTCACTCCCTCTCACACTCTCACTCACTGTCTCACGCTCTCATCTCCTATCCACATCTCCATAGACATAACCTGACAGGTACTTCCACCAAAATGGCGGCGCTTCCAGTTATGTCCTCTCCCTCATCCGACATTTTGGTGGATGTTCCCACTGGGTTATGTCCGTGGAGATGCAGATGAACATAGAAGATTGAAATTAGCAGATTGAAGATAGAAGAGAAAAGAGAAGGGGGAAAAAAAGGTAGAAAATGAAGAAGAAGCAGAAGTAGTAGGCAGAACAGAAAGTGGTCGGCAGAGAAGGTAGGGAAACTATTAGAGAGCGTGAGAGAGAGAGTGAACGAGAATGTGTGAGAGAGAGTGAATGCGAGTGAATGTGGGCCCACATATTTTAGATGAAAATTCTGAGCTTTTTGCATCGTTTCCATATGATTCGCGGGGTGTCTGGCCTTGTTTTTTTGGCTACGTATGAATCGCTGAATTTACCAAAATTTGCAATTAGTATGAAATCGATTGCAGTTTAGTAGAGGTTCATACAGTAATGGAATTAAAACATGCATGGTATAGACATAAAGCTATCCCGAAGACAAGACCAAGTACTAATTAAGGCCTAAATCTTTATATATATATGGAAAACCAGGCAGACTAAATGGTCCGATGCTCTCTATTATAACAATGCCACAGAATTTACTGATGTTCTATAACTATAATAACTTAATGGGACTTTTGTGCTGCTGCAAAACACCCTGAACAGAGGATGGTATTGATTTTTTCCTTAAGTATCTGTACTAAGATGCTTTAAATTTCAATTTGTTCCTGAGCTAACGAGCCAGTGCATTTCTTACATAAGTTTATCTTTTCTAACTTAAGCACCCTGGGTTGTAAATGTTTCATTTGGCAGACAGCATTCTTGGTTATTCTATGTGCAAATGAAACAGTGTTTCTATTCCTGATTATTATTTAAACAGCTACTTGTACTCAGGAAAAAAAGTGAGAAACTCAGAGAAACATGAAATAACAAGCTTCAGATAATTATGTATTCACCTGATGCATACTTGACTGCCTGTTGGCTACAACAAGCTCACATTTTATCATAGAAAAACACATTCTGATTTGGTTAAAAATAATCTACTGCTTTGTTATTATTATGGTTGACCAGACATAACAGATGCTGGTTAGAGACCTTAACTGGCTCTACCAAGAGATGGCTCTCTGCAGGAAGATATCTGTATACTAACAGCCTTTTGACAGCAGAAAGATGTATGGAAAATTGCATCAACCGAGCACTGTGGCAAGGAGATTCAGACAACAGGCAACCTCCCCTCTGTTAGCAGAATGATACAATGCAACAAACACATTGTTACTAATGGAATAGGCCTGCACCACAACATTTAACATCTGGCTTTTAAAGGGACAGTTTAGTCTCCCATGCAGCCTCATTAACAAATAATGCTTAATAAAGTAGCTTGTAAGTACTTTATCATGCATCCTTCAACCTGTAGGAAAAAAATAAATAAATGTGACTTACCATTAGGAGACGCTGCAGCTACCATTTTTGAACCGCTGGCAGGAAAGAACATCTTGTGCACATATGCATGGAGAGTCTTGTTAGGCCCCTTCTCCCAGAGAGTACACAATGTGGACGAAGGCACAAACACGGCTTCTGTGAGCAGGAAAGGGGGACCAAATAAAAAAATTAAAGAGACCGCTCAGCTTTTGCATGCATTGAGGTCTGCTCTTTTTTGTGTGTAGATAAGAATTTAGTAGACCTAAACAATGTGCCAACTTGATTGATGGGTGTGTTACACCGTTGGTGCAATGCAGGGCACTGTTGCTATCAGTAATATATGCTGTCATTTCCCAGTTCTCTGTAAAGGGGATATGGCCCCAGCTATGGTGCCAACTATCCACAGTCTTCCATAATATAAATGGGCCCATTGAGCAGCAGCACCCCATGGAGCCTGATCACCCTATAGGGCAATCTGCCCCTGGTTCTGTGGGCCATGCATTGGTTACTATTATGCTGTATTAAGTTATTTTTTTTAAATTTTAACTTGCTTCTCTGGTGCTTCTCCATCATAGAAGCCCCGATGGAAGTGCCGGCAGCCGAGGTTGTCTGCATTGGTAAGTCGTGGGCGTGGCATATCAAGAGAGCAGAGTGACATATCAGGGAGGGGCAGAGTGGCATTTCTAGGGGGCATAAAGCATACCTAGGGGCAGAGTAGCATATCTGGGGGCCAGAGTGGTATATCTGGGGGGGCAGATATACCACTCTGCCCCCCCCATCTGTAGCATATATATTGGAATTTTTAGGGGCAGATCGGCATATCTGGGGGGCAGTGTGGTATCTCTGGGGGGGCAGAGTGGTATATCTGGGGGGCAGAGTGGTATATCTGGGGAGCAGAGGGGGATATCTATAAGTAAGGTGCATTATGAATTAAGGGGGACCTTAAAATGGCTATTGGTTTTCCAAATTTCTGTTTATATATAACAAATGCTAACTAACTGCATAATAGATACCAAAAATGTTAAAATACATGTATTACTGTGTATTAGGTAAAATAATGTTTTACCATTCCTCTGTTTATTTTTTCTTTAAAAATATTTTTTTCTTTAAAATAGCACCAATAAAATAGTGTGATGAGTACTGAGTAATTATTTTGCTAGATGGTGTTCTTGTTTTGTACTCCCTTACAAATCCTAAAATGAAAGCAAAAACAGCTACATAACTTGAACTGTTTGAGACAAACAAACAGCAGATGGATCTAGCTTTTATATTCACATGTTAAAATTGTTGCATCTGTTTTCAGTAGTAATACACAAGTAAACATGGTCATATTTGCATTACAGGTGCTCTCACTTTCTAAAGGAAACAAAGGAACAAATGCAGTGCTATATGCAGAGGCAAATACAATAAGATAAAGAATGAGTGATGATACAGAGAGAATGTCAAGTAATGGGGAAATAAATTAAATGTTTTAGTAGAACGAAAATTAAAGTAGAAGGTTACCCTACAGCGTGTGGGTTGTTTGGAGGCAACATAAAAATCTTTCCATGCATGCACAGACAGCATACTTAATCCACCAAAGGTACCTGAGGTAAGCAACCCAAATCTCTGTTTAATTATACCGGCACATATAAAAAAATGGATAGCTACTAAGGATTGTATTAGACTTGTGCATGAAGTCCGAAACCATTTTGGACAGGTTTTGTTTTGCTTTTTACTAATTTGTTTTGGGGAAATACATGTCATTATCTGCCTTTTTGTTTCAGATAAAACTTGGGGGCTTTTTTAAATTTCAGAAAATACATTTGGGGGGGCAAAAATACAACTCTCTCTGTCCCCAGTGCTTTCTGTGCCCCTGCACTCTCACCCTGCCTTGCATCTGTCCCCCCACTAGCTCACTTACTTTCTCTAGCCTTTCTCCACTGATATCTTGGCAGATGCAGAGACCATGCTGTCAGGGAACGGGGAGGAGGAGCGGAGTCAGTATGTGAGACAGTGCCTGCAACAAAACTGCTCTAAATTATAATATAAGCCTTGCTTGTCCGTAGAGGTAAATTAAATACGAAGCTTTTCTTACTGAAACTAAAATAGTTAATTATTTGCAAATTATTATGCTCTTCCTGAAATTTGTACTTTTATTTAATGTTTTACTTATTGTATGGAAGATTTTCTTCACTACAGGGTTGGTGGATATGTGGAATACCCTACCAGTAGAAGTAACTGGAGGTCCACAGAACCCCTGAGATATTTATTCTTCTTTTCCTCATCTTAGTTTCTTCGGGGACCGCCCTAATTTTCAGAGACTGGTACGTACAGTATTTAAATCGTGAAAAAACAAGTTTGTACGAATTCAAGTCTAATAAGTCTCATGGGTCCTCTGGAATAATACACATAATAGATTTTGAATGCACTTAAAAGTCATAGACTGAGTGGACTAATATAGAGATGAGAACAGATGATCCATTATTTACAGAGAACTATCATTAAACTGACATAAACATAGAAACTCACCTATCTGTTTCACACTTTCAGTATCATTTTATTTTTGTCAGAGCTGCGATTTCGTGTCAGATCTTGATTATAACTGTTAAATTTGCAGCTATATATATTGCATGCATATAAATAGTGCCTACTGCCTACCATGTATAAATGCTAACATTTGGGTAGGAAATGTGACAATATAATTTATTTAAAGAAAACACCAACAGCAAGTGCTACCTCAAGGCAAAACATGAAACATTAATTCATTTTTCTTTGCCGTTATGTTTCTTGAGACTTAAAATGTTATCTGCGCTGAAACCAAAAGCTGTCATTATAAAATAAAAAGTATTGTGAATATGCATTTTCATATTGAAAAATCTACCGCTTCACATGAGCTTTGAAGATCACATAGGTGCTTTCTTCAGCTTTACTATTATATCTGAAGAAGGGATCATGAGCTTCTGAAAGACTTTATGGCTCTACATATTATCATTTGAATATGTTTGTCCACTAAAGGGCACACAAAGTATATCTATATCAAGTCCAAAATGGTAATGGGGCTCCATGGGAGCACTTTTTCCATATGTTAGCCCCCCTCAGAACCTTCACCACGTCAAAGCTGGAGCTGATTGCCAGCTAGTATACCTTGTAGGTGCAGGCCAAGCCAAGGAGTTAAATTTTTATGGGGGATTCTCCAGAATCCCTCTATAAATTTGCAAAAGGGAGCACATGAAAATGTGTGTAAGATAACATGACTGTTTAATGTGACAATTGACTCAGATTGCTTAACTTGTAGTCACTGGAATTCTGGTCCAAAAATGTTTTCTTAAGTTAGGAGTTAGGCCTTTTTGATTTGAGGTATTTTAAAGCTAAATGTGCTGGTGCTTTGTTTCTAAGTGCGATTAAGTGTTAATTGGCAGTTAATAATAAAGAATGAAACCCATGCCATATATGCCTCACTGCATGGTGAGCACAATCCGTAAGAAATTTGCATGCTAAATGTGAGTTAATTACAGATTTAGTCTTAGACACCTTCAAATATTTAGGGGGTTTCACCTTGAAAGATTTTTGTAGAAGGGCTCTAAGAAACAAATGAGTCCAAAAAAAGCTTTAATTAATTCCAAAAGAATGCTTTGAGTGATTACAAAAAAAAAGTGTAGCATAATCAAACAATTAAATGTAAGCATAGGCTTAATTGATGGGCATCTGTGTGCTGGGGCATATAAGTGGATGCCTAAAACAGCTACACGGCTAGCTAACTAAACCATGTTAGCTTCTAGTATGAGAAACCAAATATCCTACTCTGCCCTATCATCCCCTGTCTGGCCCTGATTAAGGGAACATGTTTTGAACATACACCGATCAGCCATAACATTATGACCACTCACAGGTGAAGTGAATAACCTGTCAGTGGGTGGGTATATTAGGCAGCATGTGCAAACATTTTGTCCTCAAAGTTGATATGTTTGAAGCAGGAAAAATGGACATGGGAAAAGGGGGACCTACAAGATATTAGGCAGGTGGTCATTATGTTATGACTAATTGGTGGAAGTGTTACAATGTAACAGTTATATTAAACAATATTGATGTCAATGCAGCTTCTTAAGTAATACAAATTACCTTATTGGCCCGAATATAGGCCGCACTTTCCCCCCCCATTTTGAGTCTTTAAAGTGGGGGTGCAGTGCCGGGTGTTTTTTTTTTTTCATTTAGCCCTGCTGCGGGCAAGCAGCAGGGTTAGGATCCAGATCCCCTGCTGCACCACAGAGGACCTGAATCCTCCTCTCCAGCAGCCAGTGGACGTCTACGCGATGTAAGCTGGGGCTTCTATAACAGAGCCCAGGCATGACATAACGTTCACGGAGTCTGGGGATGCATTGGTAAGTCTGGGGGACGTATCTAGGGAGCAGGGTGGCATATCAGGGGGCATAAAGCATATCAGGGGAGGGAAAAGTGGCATATCAGGGGGCATAAAGCACATCAGGGGAGCAGAGTGGCATATCTGGGGGCAGAGTGGCATATGTGGGGGGCAGAGTGGCATATCTGGGGGGCAGAGTGGCATATCCATAAGTAAGGTGCATTATGAATTAAGATGGGGGACATTAAAATCTATTGGTTTTCCAAATTTTTTTATAAATAACATATGCTGACTAACTGCATTATAGATACCAAAAATGTTAATACACGTATTCCTGTTTATTAGGTAAAATACTGTTTTACCATTCCACCATTGCGTAAACATCTTTTTTTTCTTCAAAATAGCACCAAACTTTAAGGGCGCAGCTTATAATCGGATGCGGCCTATAATCGAGCCAATACGGTATATTTGTGTAATTTGGGTTTACATCAGACACAGTATAGCATACTGTATATCCAAAACATCCTGTTTGATCACAGACATCAGGTGTCAAACATTGCCACTCCATCCTGTCTGTACAAATATGGTGTTCCCTTGTTCCAGGAACAATAAAAAACAACTGACATGGAAACAGATTGCAAGAAAATTAGTAAATTTGTTTTTCATTAATAAATTAAGACAGAGTAGTTTAGCAATGCAAAACCATAATTAGAAATCGCAGAATGTGTACACAGTGTTCTGCCAAAAAAATATATGTATCAAAATGATTGTGTGTGTGGTAGGAAGATGAAAAGATGTCTGAATATAAAATGAAACACATATTCAATGAATGATTTGGGGGGTTTTATTAGTTTCCATATCATTTATGGAAGCAATTTACTCATTTGCTACAAGATTATTTTTTAACTGTAAAACTGTTGCAATCCATTGTAGTTTTTATGTCTAAAAGGTCTGGTTTTCAAACCATTTAAGAAAAAGAAAGGATAACTCTGTATTATGGTATTAGGGACCTGTGTTGGAATATAATATTAATTAGAAGATAAGATTCCGTAAGAGAGGGCATTTTTTATAAATTATTAATAATAATACTATATATATATGCCTTCTATATATATATACAGCCTTCTTCAATTCATGCATACTCTTATTAGGTATATATATATATATATATATATATATATATATATATACATATACATATATATATATATATATATACCTAATAAGAGTATGCATGAATTGAAGAAGGCTGTCTGAGTTTAGATTCAATTTATACTCTTTCGTCCTCTGGACTGAGATTTTTTTAATGAAATGTGTCTATAGGATGGTATTTAATGTAATGTAATAGTAAATAATAACACATATACATATATGATGATCAAGTTGTGCTATGGTGCTATGTAGTACATTTTTGCTTTAATTGCCACAAAAATTGTTTTAGTATCATTTCAGTTACTTATCCTACCCATGAAAAGCCTAATGGCTAATTGCTTGCATGTCAAAGTAAATGTTTTTCTGCTCCTTTACCCTTCTTTATTCAGGTGACATGTTGCTTTCACACCATTAACATTAAACATACTTAAAGACATCCTCGCAGTAGATAAAAAAAAAGTTACTTTTAAGTTGATTGATAACATGTGACTGAAACACCATGTGTTTCCAAGGCAACTGTTTAATCCGCAGTGTGATTTAAGGACAGAAAAGGAGACACAAGAGTGCAGAGTTAAAATAATGGGACCTTCTGAGATGCAGAAACTCCTAAAAAAAGACAGCAGGTTTTTTAACCACTTGCTAGGGCCAGGCCTTTTAATATAATAGGATCTATGGCAGTTTCAGGCAGGATATGGCCTGACGTAATACTCTAAAGGGCCATGTCCCATGCACAGGCCTCCACAACAGCGGGTCCAGCTGGACAAGTGATTTAAGTCTTTGCTAAACACAAACATTTTTTGAAAACACAATGCAGATTCCTGGGAGCATTTAACAAAGTGATTCTCACTCAAGGGCATGTTATATGTGTTTTACACCTTATGCACACATTATGTGGACAATGGCATGATATCAATGGGTGTTCTGCCCACAAAATACCCCATCTTTGCCATGGGACACTTGCTGGGGATGCTGCCAGCCAGGAAATAAAACTCTGTCTTTGCAAATTCAGGATCGTTGGCAGCTATGCATTTTCAGATTCATTAAGGTCCTGTTAGGAAAATAATATTTACAAAACTGGCTAAAATATGTATGTAAGATTATATTTGTGTTATTCTAGATATGAAGTCATATAATTTTTCATAATGGTCTCCAGGGTACTTCATTGGCCTAAAAATGACAAACTAAGTACTTATTGTACCCATAGGGCTATTGGGTACTTACATGGCTTGAGAGGGCTATTGGGGATTTACATGGTATAGGAGGACAATGGGAAACACAAGATCATGTTTTAAAATTATTTGAAGCTGACATATAAACAGATACAGGGCATTTCCTAGGATGAAAATATTGCATTTTATTTATAAATCATTAAGATTCAGTATATTAAATATCTACGTATGTGAATGATCTTCAGTATAAAAATAAGAAATTAATTTTAAAAACCCATATTGCAACTTCACTCTGGGAGAAAGAGGTCAAAATCTAAAAGCTAATTACAACTAATTTAAATTCCATCTAATTAGTGCCAAATCAATTGGTGTCTGTATTGGGACACTGTTCAGTTCCATAAAATTGCATGGGAAAATATAATGTTAAAATGTACTTTGAAGATTCTACTGTAAAATTCTTTTAAATATAATGGTAGTCTCTTCATGATTAAAAATAAAAAGATCTGAGGCTGGAAAAATAGACTGGTAATGATTAGGATTACTAGAGAAATCATTCTGCTTCCCCTCCAGCTAAAAGCACAAATTAGGATGTGGCATTTAGCAAGATGTGTATGCTGATCATTGGAGTGTATTCAGCCTACATCACACAAGAATATAATTGATAGTGTTTGGGCTATATGAAGAAAAACAGAACAGGCAGAATGTTGGTCTAGGACATGACCTCGCCTTACATGAATCAAATGCTATTCTCTGACCTGTAATTAAAAACTAGTATGTGTTACAAAAATCTAGAGATGCTTCCCTGCCAATATACCTTTTAAGATTTTGATCTATATTTTCCCACAGATCAGAGTCGTGGAAAAAACTATACTGATGAAATAGATTTGGCATATTTTTGATTAATAATAATAATGCATTCAGTGCATTAGTTTATATAGTTTTATTACTGGATATATGTGAGACTAATCTAGTTATAACAAATTACCGATAGATGGCTGATTGCAAGCTCTTTAGAACAGAGTAAAGGATTCGAAAATAATTGAAAACCACCAAGAAAAAACCTGAAGAGCTTGAAGTTTTTTTGTATTATTCAAAACTACTTGTAACAAGCAATCACTCGGATATGGTGAAAAAAAAATGGGCTCCTGAGATTAGTTGGTCCCTGGCAGATGTCCCCTTTGCCCAATGGAAAATACAGCCCTAATTATGTCAGAAAGATTTTCTGTCACATTGATTATGCATCTACTTGGTTTGACCTGGTGCATTGTAGAAATAAGAAAATATTCTTGAAAGTGCTACTTTATTGTGGCCAAGTTAGCAAAAGTTCCTAAAAAGGAAATGTTATGTAGGCTTACAGCATCATGTTATGATGTCATTCATAATCCTATGATAACAGATTCTATGATGACTATACTTTTGATTGTAGTAACCCTTTTGGCAACATGTACAAAACATAAATCAGTAGTTATTTTAGTTGCTTTACTTGAGTTTTCTTTCTTTAATTATGTTGTATTGAGGTTCTAAAGATTCTCATTAGCAAGGAAATGCACTTTTCCTATACAGGAAGTATTGGGAAAAAAACAAAAAATGAGTCTAGGACTTGGCATATCTGCTCTCTCTCACAAGCAGTTCTACAGCAGGATAGGTATTTTACTTATACATAGTATCCTCACTGGTTATATTTTCATGGCTTTGTCATAATACATAACATTCTGGTATCTAGAGCAGCCCTTAAAACTAATTTAACCTCAAGCCAAAAGGCTGGAAGCCACCCCTTGGTTATTATGAATACATTTATGGCAGTTGGCAACTGTACTTTCATGTGTACAAGATTCTCTACTCCATCATAACAAGCTACAAGCAAATACATGAAGGACAGTGTCATGTTGCTTGGCATTTGTGGTTAACTGATGAGACAGCCAAGTCAGTGAAAGAAGGCTGTTTACTTTAATATTAAACATGTCTGAAATTAAGGGTTGATTGGCCCAGGGGAAAATAATCATTCATCCCATCTTTGAAAGATGCAGCAAAGCGGTTGAACAAGCCCTCAGCATGATATGACAGGAGTGAGCTGATTGGACAAACGAATATCAGCTCACTCAATGTCCCTCCTCTTAGTGCAGGTAAAATGGCAGCCACAGTGACGGAAAAAATGAACGAATGAATAAAGATTTTCATATTGCGCATATTCGTGTTTTGTTTTTTTTCCATCCAATGTTGCATTTGTTTGTTCGTTATTTGGACGTATTGATAAAACGGGCACAAAAACGCATTTCTAATTATTATGCGCAATGCCAAGTGTCAGCTGGAGTCCTGTAAAGCATACCACCAGTGGTGACTTTAGAAACAATATATAGGGTGGGCACACAAGATACCACAGTCAAACTGGGGGGCATTCATAATTTCCACCATTAAATCATACCACTGAAAAAACTATATATATTGCCAAAAGTAATGTGCTATGGAATTATACTTTTGTTATTGGACTAAAATAATACTTGATCATGCAACATGGGAAGCCTGAAGCCACAATTGAGTGCGACTAATCCTTGAAATAAATATTATAACACAATAAATAACTTTTCCACTAAACGATTTCAGGGCCTTGAACATTTTGTCCCCTGAAGTCACTACAACTTCAGGAGGGCATTTTATCTCTGGATAAATATAAATTAAATAATTCCTACTGTAAGTTATGTGCAAGGAAACAGATGACCAAAAACACACACCAACACAGGCTCTGTCACACCGACACCCAGACACACACACACACCAGGACAGGCTCTGCCACACCGACAACCAAACACACACACACCAGGACAGGCTCTGCCACACAGACACCCAGACACATCAGGACAGGCTCTGCCACACCCACATTCAAACACACACACACCAGAACAGGCTCTGACACACTGACACCCAAACACACACCAGGACAGGCTCTGCCACACCAACACCCAAATACACACCAGGACAGGCTCTGCCACACCAACACCTATACACACACACACACACCCCAGGACAGGCTCTGCTACACTGATAACCAAAAACACACAAACAGCATGTCCAGGCTGAGTGGGGTTCGGAGCGCAGCGCAGAGAGACACCGGGTGCAAGGGAGTGAAGTAAAGGGCAATCCAACACACAAAGTCCAGTATATAGCCAAGGGTCAAAAGTCCGTGTAATCGAATAGAAGGTACGCAGTACAACAAGGGTAATCCAAAGACAAAGTCCAGAAATCCAGCCGAGGGTCAAAAGTCCGTATAATTCAATCAGAAGGTTCGCAGTACAAGGGGTAATCCAAAAACAAAGTCCAGAAATCCAGCCGAGGATCAAAAGTCCATATAATCCAAATAGAGAATAAACAGCTACAGGGTATAGGAATCCGGTAGGGAACTTGAACAACCAAGTACTGAAGGTACAGGGTTGCAGGTTTAAATAGCCCGCCTAATTGATACTCCTCCTCAAACCCCTCCTCTCTCTGTGGCTGTCAATTAGTCCCTAACCCCTCCCCTCTGTGGTTAGACCGCAGGACACGCCTCTCCTGGCTGTCAGTGAGGTTTGGGACCGCAGGACACGCCCCCCCTGGCTGCTAGCAGCGGTCTGGGACCGCAGGACATGCCCCCCCGCCATACTGCTGTTCCCTGTGTCTGCCGCGTGCGGCTGCCGCCGCAACGGAGACCGGGGACGCGGCCCGCGGCACGGAGATGCCGTGCCGTGCGGCCGAGGACGTGGTTGCTCGGCGGGGACTCCTCCGGGTGAGGACCTCCGCCGCCGACGGGTTGGGACCCGACGGGAACGTGGCCGAGGACGCGGGCGCCCGGCGGTGTCGCCACCGGGTGAGGACCCCCGCCGACTACCGGTAGGGTCCTGACAGGATCCCCCCCGGAGACGCCACCTCAGGGGGCGAGTAGGTGCAGGCTTGGAAGGATGTGCCAGATGGAAAGCACGGATCTTCACTGGAGCATGGAAGTTGGAGGCAGGTTCCCATGTACGTTCTTCTTGGCCGTAGCCCTTCCAATGAACCAGGTATTCTATGCGTCCATACCGATGACGGGAATCCAAGATGCTGTCCACTTCGTACTCGTCTGCACCCGAGACCGGGGGAGGTGGAGGAGCTTGTGGTTTTCTTTGGTGCGTATCGGGGAACCATTTCTTGAGGAGGGATACATGAAACGGGTGTACGCGCCATGTGGTAGGGAGATCAAGGCGAACGGCCGAGGGACCATAAATGGCGGTAATGGTGAAAGGCCCTAGGTATTTTGGACTCAGTTTCTTCGATGGTCCTGGTAATATGATGTGGGCAGAGGATAGCCACACTTTGTCTCCGACTTGATAAAGGGGTGCTGCTTGTCTTCGTTTATCAGCATGCCTTTTCTGATCAAGTTGTGCCTTGTGCAAATGGGTCTGTAGGGTCTGAAACCCCTGTTGTAGGAGTTGAAGTCGATCAACAGCTGGGGGAACGGTGGCAGTAGGAGGTATGTCCACATGGAACTGCGGGTCATACCCGTAATTAGCCTGAAAGGGCGTCATCCGAATTGAACTCTGTACCTGGTTGTTGTATACGAATTCAGCCACTGGTAACAGAGGGCACCAGTCGTCTTGAAGGTGTGACACATAGCAACGAAGGTACTGTTCTAGGATCTGGTTTATTCTTTCAGTTTGCCCGTTGGTCTGGGGGTGATATGCAGATGAAAGAAGTCTCTTGAGACGTAACCCTTTACAGAATGCAGCCCAAAACCGAGATGTGAATTGCACCCCTCTGTCGGATAGCACTGTCTTAGGGATGCCGTGGAGACGAAAAACGTGACGGATAAACAGGTCAGCAGTTTGTGCGGCGGTTGGCAATCGGTGAACAGGAATGAAGTGTGCCATTTTTGTGAGCCTATCGACCACTACCATGATAGTAGTATGTTGTTGGGATACCGGTAGGTCCACTATGAAATCCACCGCCACTTCTTCCCATGGTCGTTTAGGTATGGGTAGTGGTTGCAAGAGACCAGTAGCCTTGACTGGTTGTTGTTTGGCTCGGGCACATGTATCGCACAATTTGATATATGTTACGATGTCCCGTTTCATCGCAGGCCACCAAAAGGACCTCTTAGCCAATTCATAGGTTTTCCGAACACCATGTCCAGCTAGAGGATGGTCATGTACGGCGTTGAGGATGTCGGGTTTGACTTGATCCGGCACGTAAAGCTGGCTGCCTCTGTATAGGAGACCATCATCAGAGTGGAGAGGAACGTCACACACCGGGGATGGTTGAGGGGTGCTGTGGGTTCGGAGTTTCTGGAGTAGAGACGTCCGGAAAGCAAGAAAGACGCCAGCAGGGAGGATGGTGTTCTCGGCCTCTGTGGTCTTTCCTTGTTCATCGTATAACCGGGATAAAGCGTCCGCTTTTCCATTGCGGGCGCCTGGTCTGTATGTTATGTGTAGGGGAAATCTAGTGAAAAACAGAGCCCAACGAACCTGTCTAGGACAGAGTCTGCGTGCTGTCTGGAGGTATTCGAGGTTCCTGTGATCAGTAAACACTGTGACAGGATGTTGAGCGCCCTCCAACAGGTGGCGCCATTCCTCCAAAGCCATCTTGATGGCCAGTAGCTCGCGATCACCTACGCTATAATTGCGTTCGGCAGGGTTGAGGCGCTTGGAATAAAAGGAGACAGGATGCAAGGAGTCCTTCTCTCCGTGTCTTTGTGACAACACCGCGCCTACTGCGGTTTCAGAAGCGTCTACCTCCAAGAAATAAGGTTTTCCTGGATCAGGCAAAACGAGTATGGGTGCAGTCGTGAACTTTTGTTTCAAGAGTTCAAAGGCATGTTGTGCTTGTGGTGTCCACTGGAAACGGTTCTGTTTGGTGGTCAACTGTGTGATAGAACGGATGATTCGGGAGAAACTGTTGATGAACCGCCTGTAATAGTTGGCGAAACCCACAAACCTCTGTACGGCTTTGACCGATGTTGGCGTGGGCCACTGCAATATGGCTTCTACTTTTTTGGGGTCCATTTCAATGTGACCTGGGGTTATGATGAAGCCGAGGTATTCTATCCTTGTTGTTTCAAAGGTGCATTTTTCCATCTTTGCGTACAGTTGGTTCTCCTGTAGACGGTTCAAGACCTGTCGCACGTGTTTCCGGTGTTCCATCAATGACGAGGAGTACACAAGGATGTCGTCTAGGTATATTATTACGCAGGTGTCCAATAAATCCCGAAATATGTCATGGAGGAAATGCTGGAACGTGGCGGGCGCGTTACAAAGGCCGAATGGCATGACCCTGTATTCGTAATGACCATAGCGGGAACGAAAGGCCGTTTTCCATTCATCCCCCCTCCTTATACGTACTAAATTGTAAGCCCCTAACAGGTCGATCTTGCTGTAGATACACGCCCCACGTAGCCTATCCATCAGCTCAGGTATGAGAGGAAGCGGGTATTTGTTTTTAATGGTGATTTTATTTAGTGCACGGTAATCCACACATGGTCTAACTCCACCGTCTTTCTTACCCACAAAAAAAATACCAGCACCCGCAGGTGACGTTGAAGGCCTAATGAAGCCCTTGTGTACACTACTTTCAATATAGTCCTTCAAAACCTTGAGTTCCGGTTCAGACAGGGGGAATATCCTCCCGAAGGGAATAGCGGCACCCGGTATCAAATCAATCGGACAGTCATATGTCCTATGAGGTGGTAATTGTTCCGCTTCCTTTTTATCAAAGACCTTAGCGTAGTCCTGGTAGGGTATGGGTATCTTGGTTGACGGGGTGGACACGGTGGATGAAACAAAGTGGGGTGTAGGTGAACGTGCATCGAGAAGACAGTGCCGGTTACAGTGTGGAGAGGAGAATGTCAGCGCACCAGCAGTCCAGTCAATACAGGGGTTGTGATGGCGAAGCCACGGCAACCCCAGGATTATGGGAAACAAAGGAGACGGTGCCAGGTTGAAACATAGAGTCTCTTGGTGTCCGGTCCCAACGGTGAGGGAGACCGGTATGGTTTCGTTGGTTACTGGGCCTGACTTCATAGGGGTGCCATCCACGAGATGGATCGTGAGTGGTTGTGCCTTGGATTGGGTTGGGAGACCTGAAGCACGTGCCAGCGCAAGGTCCATGAAGCATTCGCTGGCTCCGGAGTCAATGATGGCCTTCTGCTGGATCCTTTTTCCGTCCCACTGTAATGAGACAGGGATGGATAAGTGGCTAGACAAGCCCCCAAACAATACAGGATACACAGGTGGAGAACGCTTACCTCTGGAGGCTAAGGCAGGGCACTGGTAGGAAGTGTGGCCCGGACCTCCGCAGTAGAGGCAGAGGTTAGCTTTCTTTCGTCTTTCTTTTTCTGCTTCGGGTAACGGCCCACGAGCCATACCTATCATCATAGGTTCCTCTGTCGTTGCTGGAGCAGAGGCAGGAGTAGTATGAAAAAACGGTATAGGACGGGGAGGACCAATATTGGCGGACCGTTCCGAACGCCGTTCCCGAAAGCGCCTGTCCATCTGTCACCAGTTGAGTCAGATCCTCCAGGGTCTCTGGTATGCCTACCCTGGCTAACTCGTCTTTCAATTGTTCAGAAAGGCCCAGGCGAAACTGATGCACAAGGGCTGGTTCATTCCATTGAGTCTCCACAACCAACCCACGGAATTCCGCTACGTATTCCTCCACATGCCTCCTTCCTTGCTTGAGGACTCTCAGACCGGTCTCCGCTGTGGCGGTTCTGTGAGGGTCGTCATATAAGGCATCCAAGGAGCGTCGGAAGTCCTCCCAGTTATTCAAGGACGGGTGATCCGCCTGCAGAAGGTGGTGAGCCCAAGACATAGGGGCTCCATTGAGCAAAGCAATGACGGTTCTCACTTTCACGAAATCCGTGGCATAGGCCCTGGGTTTAAGGGCAAACAGCAATTCACAGGAGGTAATAAACGCTTTATACTTGGAGCGGTCCCCGGAGAACCGGTCAGGGAGCGGTACGTGAGGGTCAGGTGCCTGTGCGGCCATAGCGTCGGCAATAGGAGGAGGGACAGGAGGTGCAGGTGGAGCCGCTGCTATGGGAGCTGCTTGTAGGGCTTGCACCTGGGCTTGCAAGGTCTGTTGATTATCCTGCAGCCCTTGCATGGTGTGAGCCAACGTTGCAATCTGCTGCATGAGCGCCATGAAGGCATCGTGACTCCTGCAGGCTCCATATGACTTGGTTGTTATGTCCAGGCTGAGTGGGGTTCGGAGCGCAGCGTAGAGAGACACCGGGTGCAAGGGAGTGAAGTAAAGGGCAATCCAACACACAAAGTCCAGTATATAGCCAAGGGTCAAAAGTCCGTGTAATCGAATAGAAGGTACGCAGTACAACAAGGGTAATCCAAAGACAAAGTCCAGAAATCCAGCCGAGGGTCAAAAGTCCGTATAATTCAATCAGAAGGTTCGCAGTTCAAGGGGTAATCCAAAAACAAAGTCCAGAAATCCAGCCGAGGATCAAAAGTCCATATAATCCAAATAGAGAATAAACAGCTACAGGGTATAGGAATCCGGTAGGGAACTTGAACAACCAAGTACTGAAGGTACAGGGTTGCAGGTTTAAATAGCCCGCCTAATTGATACTCCTCCTCAAACCCCTCCTCTCTCTGTGGCTGTCAATTAGTCCCTAACCCCTCCCCTCTGTGGTTAGACCGCAGGACACGCCTCTCCTGGCTGTCAGTGAGGTTTGGGACCGCAGGACACGCCCCCTGGCTGCTAGCAGCGGTCTGGGACCGCAGGACACGCCCCCCCGCCATACTGCTGTTCCCTGTGTCTGCCGCGTGCGGCTGCCGCCGCAACGGAGACCGGGGACGCAGCCCGCGGCACGGAGATGCCGTGCCGTGCGGCCGAGGACGTGGTTGCTCGGCGGGGACTCCGCCGGGTGAGGACCTCCGCCGCCGACGGGTTGGGACCCGACGGGAACGTGGCTGAGGACACGGGCGCCCGGCGGTGTCGCCACCGGGTGAGGACCCCCGCCGACTACCGGTAGGGTCCTGACACAGCAGGGCACAATCTACGTCACAGACATCTACATCAGGAAGGATGTCGTTTATACCCCCCTGGCAGGGGAGGCTGTCTCAGCGTATCGGAGAGTAGGATGCAAGTCACCTGCACCGCCGCGGGGGATCTGTATCCTAACCCTGCTGCCTGCCCAGCGCCCGGAACTGCATGTCCCGGGCGTCGGGCGCTAGACCCTGACTATAGGCAGCACCCCCACTTTAAAGACTTAAAGTGGGGGGGGAAGTGCGGCCTATATTCGAGCCAATACGGTACAAACAATTTTACAGTCACTCCCTAATTCACACTTTCATTCAGACAATTCATCCACACATTAACTCATGCTCTCCCTCATTCAGACAATTCATCCACACATTAACTCATGCTCTCCCTCATTCAGACAATTCATCCTCATATTAACTCATGCTCTCCCTCATTCAGACAATTCACCCACATATTAACTAATGCTCTCCCTCATTCAGACAATTCATCCACATATTAACTCATGCTCTCCCTCATTCACACAATGCATCCACATTAATTTACTTATTTAAATATTCTTACTACCCTCTTCCTCACTATCTACCCCCTCTCTCTCCCTTATAACTTTCTACCCTTTCTCCCTCCCCATTCCCTACTATCCTCTTCCTCAATATCTGCCCCGTCTCCTTCCCTTATTACTTTCTAACCCCTCTCCCTCCCTTATCACTTTCTACCCCCTCTCCTTCCCCTTTCCCTACCCACTATCTACCCTCCCCCCTTTGTAGTTCTCTCACCTTTAGGTCCAGCGACGGGAGCACGATGCTTCTGTCTTCCTTCTCTGTTGCGTCATATTTCGGCGCTCAGCATTAAAAGGCCGTCACCGCGACGGAGGTAGAGGCCTCGTGGAGGAGAATGGGGGGCGCCGAGCGGTTGCTAGGCGCCCCTCTCTCTCCTCCGCATATAAAAAAAAAAAAAAAGACGGGATTTAAAGTCGCATTGCGACTTTATTCCAAATTCGGCAGGGGGGGGCAACAGCGACGCCACTGCATACCACCACTGTCCACTGGAGCAGTAGAAACTGCTGATCCCTACAATAACGCTACCCTCAGAAACTCACACTATTGTGCCACTTTGTTGTGCTAGTCAAATATTTATACCGGTACTATATATACAAAATATTTATTAAACCGTTTTCAATAGGCAGTTTCTATATTTATGGATATATATAGTAGAATCATATGTCTTCCATAGTTGGTGAAATCACTGCTTGTAACAATATCAGGGTATGTAAGGTTGCACAATTGAAACTCACTGCAGATGGTTAAAGAGTGCCTATACATTCAATAAGTTAAGGCTCATAAATTCTTAACTTCCTACATATGTCATTCAAACTTCATTCATTTTGTGTCTTTATTTTTTTTTCCTTTTTCACTTTATCACATGAGATCTAAAAATACTAAGTGCAACATAAATAGTATTGTGTGCATTTGCTTATCACATTTTATTCTGAGCTTTGATTGTGACCATTTGTCACCTTAACTTGTGATAAAAACATGCAGTGTGAAAGCAGCTCTATATATTTTTAATGATAACTCATTTAAGTATTTTTGGTGAGCTAACTTGATGATTTCCAAGTCACTTTAATTGCAAATATTTTTTCTGCTTGAACATTAAATACAATGTTGTATACATTAATATAGGTTAGCATTTACAAAGACTTTTGTTTCAATTAGTTTCCTTTATCTGGAGACCTGGAGCCTTTAGATGTTGGCGTTACAGATTTTTTCCCACAAACAGTAAACTACCCCAGCAGGTGAGATCAGTACTTCCAACCAGTTTGTGACCCTGTCTGTGGAAAAAAGCCCCATAACATCCTCCATAACAGCATAGTTCTTAAACTTGAGATCCAAACCATGCAACTTGACAACAACTGACTCCAACAAAACACTCCCTACTCCCCTTAAGTCCACCTTCCAAGCTCTAGCGACTAGCAGAGACCATAAACAAACATATACTCTGTTATCTTTCATATGTGTTTTACATAAAAATTTAAAAATGTGTAATTATAGCTTCATATGGGTATCTTTTACAAATTTTCTTTGAAGTAGGATGTCAAAATATTATTAAAGGTATAAGACCTGTGCATTAGGATTCATACCAATTGTAAACTTAATGAGATTTGCAGATTTCATCAATTCGTACAAATGTCCAAAAACAAGGCCACCCCCCACCACAAAATGAATGAAAACTGAACTAAAAGCTCAAGTTTTTCATCCAAAATCTGCTGGCTCTCCCAATCTCTGAAATAGATTAATTTAATTTTTAAATTTGTTCTTACATAAGTATCATCTTACTGGTTTGTCTGTAAATCATTTGTTGGAGGCGTTAAGGTATAAAACCTTTTCTTTTCTCACAATTAATTAACATCTGCATATACAGGGAATACATTAAAGGGATTTGTAGTGACCAATTTCATCCCTTTACTTAACACTTAGATTTGTTGTTGGCTTAATAGTTTGTTAGATAAATTAAAAATACCAGTGAAAGCAACTATAGAGACCTTATTTATCTTTTTTGTGTCTGTGTATCTTTTCGTTTGGTCTTGTTCCTCTAGATCTGGGCTTAATTGTCCTTGTTATCTCTGTTTCTTTATTATTCTCTGTGATGTAAGATTAGTTATTGGTCCTGATCTAAAAACCGAGAGATATCACCAAGGAAGAAATAATTTGATATATATTTGACATTAGAGGGCTTTGTGAGTTAGTTACTGCTCTATTTGGTGATGTTTCACTTATCAAAGATTTCTCATAGGGTTTGTGAGAGCTTTTAGTTTTTAACCTTTTCGTCCTAAAATTCTAATTAGGTTATTATTTTTCATAACAACAGCTGAATGAGTCTGCATGCAGTTTATCATTTACTTTTTCAACCTCTTTATCAATTTTATTCAGACTTTTACTTCTATGGGCCACAATTAGTGCCATTAGATTGCAGGTACAGGCTTCAAGAATATTATTTTTTTATTGAGAAAAATTGCATAATTGGCCTTCTATTCTGGCAACACATTCTGAATGTAAGCTCTGACTTAGCTAATACAATCCGCTCAGAAATCCGACTTCTAACGGACCATTGGCTCATGTAAGTAATAAATCTAATCAGGGGACGAAAGAACTGAACCTGCTAGCAGTCTTATTTTGGGTTCCGAAGTCATGTGTGAAGGTAGTGGGTACCATGTATTCCCTACCACCACCCAACACAACCCTGCACCCGAATTAACAGACACCACACTTTGTTTTGGATAAACACTGGCCACTTATTTCTTCAAATTAAAGTGAATCATTTAACAATAAGGTAACAATAATATAACAACAATATTTAACCACAACAAACTCATCCTTGTCAAGCTGGATTTATACTGACCTAAACTCTTCTGTGCAGACCCTCCCCCCAACAACCATAGGCCTAAATTCCCGGCCTTATAACCAAATAGTGCCAGCCACCAGCTGCCCTTTAGCTCGGTGGGCATGACCATACAAAACGCATTACCAGAAGCTAGAGGAGGGATCCACCCAACTACCATCCTTGTGTTAAACACCTGTTCCAGCCTCTACTGGCAAGGACAACACCACCTGCTGTGACTAGAAAAGAACATTAGTACAAAGGAAATACAATAAACAAATTGAATTCCTCAAAACAATAAATAATTAGAAGCATTATAATGTGGATACAAATTATTAATTCCATTTTTGGTTGCATTTGAATCCTAGGCACTAAGCGAATTTAGGTAACAATTTCCTTCACAAAAGTCTGCTATTACAGAAAATATAGTATTTAGGATTATTGACAGAACTTGCCTTTTGTGCGTTGAGAGAAGAATAATCAGGAGTATTCTAAAAGATATCCTAATCAGCCATTTAAAATATCTGCCATACAATACAATAGAAAGATATATATATATATATATATATATATATATATATATATATATATATATATATATATATATATATATATATGAATATATATATATATATATATGAATATATATATATATATATATATATATATATATATGAATATATAATTGTAAGCTGCAGCCAAGTCAATCAATAAAAAATACCATCCGAATGCAGTAGACAAACAGTGAATGAGCTGACTGTCATGCTGTCGTTTACCTGTCAATTTACAAATCACATAACTTGGGGCATTCTGCCATTTATTTCCTGCTTGTTCAGTCGAAACATAAATAGAAACTGTATATGTGAAGTGTTTATTTTCACTAGATAATACTAGATACTAATGTAGACTTCTGGGGGCAGTGCTAGTGGAAGCAGCTGCATTTTGCGTGGGTTCATGGCTTAAGATCTGCAGTACAATTGTTTACACCCCTAAATATTCTACTTATTTAGTGGACAAATCTTCTCAACATTTGTAACTGTCCTCCATCTCATCTGGCTGGCGAAAAGCAGACATAGGAAAAAGGTTTTTGTAGACAACATGCTGAGGCCAAATGCCAGAGAAATAATATCGGAATAAAAACACCAAGACAATTGATACCAAAGCTCACTTAAAGTGTGATGAAGTGGAAGCGAGTCAGGTTTGAGTCGAGGAAAAGGCATAGAAATGTAAATGAAAATAATCTTATGATGATAGGCAACACATGGAGTGAAAGCACAGAGATGCCATGAAAGTCATGACAAACGAATGCCCATGTGGGTAGAAGATGCGTGTGTATGCTACCTGGTAGATGCCAAAGGGCATGAAAGACTACTGTCCAGTGCCTCGCTGGACTTGAGGAACCAACGATCCGTGATGGGGCCTTGACACTTGGCAATCAACCGTTCAGAGGAGAGCAGCATCTTGCCTTTCTTTTTCAATAATGAGGCTCTCATAAAATGTGTCTTATTGACTAACTTTTAATCCATTGTGCATTTCTGTCTACCTTGCTGTCTGCAAACTTGGGCAGACAGCTGGGTTAAATATCCCTCTATTTAAATCTTGTAATTACTATATTTGCTAATTCAAAGCTATATTAAGGGCCAAATGAATTAAAACCATCAGCTTGCTGTATTAGCTACCAACTTCCACAATCTGATCTCCTTTCCAGTTTAACTCCTGCCCTGGCATTTCTGGGGGCCACCAATCAACAAAGCTTTTGCAGATAGTGTTGGTCAGCAGAATAAGTGGATAAGTATTTTACTGCAATGATTTAAGTCTGAATCCCCTAGTATGGCTATATATATATATGATGCAAAAGATGAAGCAAAATGAAGCAAACTAACAAATATATATCATAGGAACTGAAGTTTTCTGCAGAATATTTTCTGTACCATCACCAATGACAATACTAAGAGAGCTCAGTAACAGAGTTTCTTTTGCCTACCACTGTTGCCATGGTTTCCAAGGTTTGGAGCCAATTATTGTCAACAGTGGGTATAAAGCAGTAGCCAAAATTTTTTTTACAAAAGAACCAGTGAGGAAAATTCTGTATATCATATAAAGGGAATCTTTCATCTGTTGTAAAGGGTATAGGGTATCCATTTGTTTTGTAATTCTGTTCAGTGTTCAGTTTTGCACTTACACAGGAATTCAGATGATATTTAACAGTTTTTCTTAGAATGTACATTTGCTTGCTGTTTCACTTGCCTTTTTCAAGGAAGGAAACTATAATGTTTTTCTCACTTTGGTCATAGTTCCACAGAAGAAAAAGTTTTCATTACGTTTTTATCATTTATTCATTAAAACATACAGTATAATGCTTTAATGTTGAAAAAGTTTAATATATTTTTATGATGTTCAAAAATTATATATAGTTCTCAACAATTCATATGTCTATGGAAAAATGTTTCCTAATTCATTAAACATTCTAAATTTGAGTTCATCCTTAGGCACAAGACATGTGTTGCTCAGTGCCAAGATCACGTGTGTCACTGTCCCAAGGATTGCCATGTTAATATCTCTTTGTGATATTATGTATTACTTAGTTATTGTTTTATATCGCCATCATATTTGGTAGTGCTGTACAATGGGTAGACAGAACAACATATAATATATAACATAACAATTTGACTTAAAGATGCAACAGGTAAGTAGCGCGCTGTTCAAACAATGAACATGAAATGACGGTGCAGACTGCAAAGCATCTTTTTAATTACAGAATTTTTGGGCTTTAGTATCGTCTAATTCTTTCTATATGTTTTGTGGAAGATGTAGGAATTAACACAATACAAATGTGTTTGATGCTTACATCACAACATCATTTAACACTATTAATCACAATCTGGTATATTCTGTTCATGTTTTCTGATTATACTTAACAATTCTTAATATTATGCAAAAGTAACAATAACATGAATACATCTTAATAAATGCTGCTCTGTAGGATTACAACGATTGAGGAGAAATGAGACGCAGGGTGAGTGGTGAGTGACTGACTGAGCGAGGACAATTTCATTATGGTGAAGTTCATGTGGAGTCAGTGGCCTGATTGTATCATTGAAACATGATCAACCCACCATTAAAGACACGCAACTGTATCATTAAGGGATGATCTATTTCTAAATTTTGATTCAATAAATGAGTCAGACATGAAACTAATATTGTGAACAGAGTAGCCTTACGGTGAATTTGATTTTGTCTAAGCATGTTAATTGATTTAACACATAATAGTGTATTACCATGAGACTTCTACAATATCTAAACATGTAGCTACAGATAATCAAGCTGAGAATATTTCACTTGTACCAAATTAACATGCTTTTTAATTTAACATTTTTTTTTCATTATATGACCAAAATGTACTGAAAAGAAAATCAATTAACACCAAATCCAAACAAGCTGTATGAGATAATTAACAGTCACTATTTCCCAAAAGCTGTCATTCATTGGCAAGCAGCAAGAGATCTAAGAGAAATTAGAATTTTCTTTCACTGATGTTTTGACTTTGAAATAGTGCCTAAAAGGTAATTTTGGTATTTTCAACTTTTAGCTCCATGAACTTTCAACTTTGAATTCACTTCACCAACACATATGATATTGGTTTGTTTTTTTTTAAAGATAAGGAGGGCTATTTTAATACTATATAAATATTGCATAAATAACCTATCATTTAATATGAATAAAACATAAAAAGGGGAGAAATCTGACAAGGAACATACTTTGCATTTGTAAATATCCACACAACAAAATCAACTATATACCATATTAATTAAGGTTGAAAAAGGCTGCAGTCATTTAGCTTGTTGTTTCTGTAGGGAACATGATATTTACAAACTGGTGCAATGCCCAATTATGTCTATAACAAGTTCCTTTTTGATAGTGAGTTGAGAATTTAACATCTCAACAAAGCATGGACTCACAAATAGTTTGTTTTAGGTGATAGACTGGCAACAAACGTGGGTCTATCCACCAAGAGGCATACCTGAGAAGTCTCTGGGTCTGTTTCTTCCTTCTCGGGACAGGGGAGTAGTGTTTGCCCACCCCTTCCCATTAAACGTTGTCTGGGTTAGGTTTGCCTCTATACGCAGGTGAGTCAGCCCTGGCTTAGTACAATCAAGTACTCCACTTACTGAGTCAAGCTGGAGTTAGTCAAGAAACCCGTGAGACAAACTGCTGTCATACGCCAATCTATAATATATAATGGGTGCGCATTCACAGAATATGGGTCTAGACAGATCCTAATGAGACTTCTACAGTCATGGTTTTGTATATCTTTTGTTCATGCTTCGTATTGTTTTTATTCAAATGTGTTTGTATTTTCACTAGATAATACTAGATACTAATGTAGACTTCTGGGGGCAGTGCTAGTGGAAGCAGCTGCATTTTGCGTGGGTTCATAGACTAAGATCTGCAGTACAATTGTTTACACCCCTAAATATTGTACTTATTTAGTGGACAAATCCTCTCAACATCTGTAACTGTCCTCCATCTCATCTGGCTGGCGAAAAGCAGACATAGGAAAAAGGTTTGGGACAGGCTAAGTTATTGTAGACAACATGCCGAGGCCAAATGCCAGAGAAATAATATCGGAATAAAAACACCAAGACAATTGATACCAAAGCTCACTAAAAGGGTGATGAAGTGGAAGCGAGTCAGGTTTGAGTCGAGGAAAAGACATAGAAATGTAAATGAAAATAATCTTATGATGATAGGCAACACATGTATACTGCATGACATCTTTGTGTAATGAATAACTACTGCAGAAAGCAGATAGTTATCAAAATCAAGACAATTTTCATTTAAACTTATAGATACATTTTCATAATAACACACTTTTTCTGTAATTAATGTGAGCTATGTACACGATATCTGATTTTAAGCGGATCTGCCATCTCCCATGTTATACATGCTACATCTCAATGCTATGCTTAAAGAGCCTACAAATCAGGCAAAGATTAGCAAAAATCACCTAAAGATGCCTTAATAACCATGAGTCTGGATACAAAGTATACATGGCATGATCACAGAAGATTTTTTTTTTTTTCACAGATTTTCACAAGTTTTCACAGATGTTTTTTTATTTGAAATGTCAGCTAACCCTACATGTGCTTTAAAATAATAGAAATAACAAAATGCCATGAAGTCTATAATATTTCCCTGTAAACCTCTGTAAACTGATGTGCCAAGGGAGAGGATATAGATTGGAATACTGGTGATGTAAAAAAGATAATATTTCTTATTTATGACATCTGTAACATAACATTTCTATGACTCACTGAACTGTGTGTTGCATTTTCTTTTGTGGAAGAGAGTTATTATATCAATTATAGGAAATTCTTTGTACTAATGGCTTTATTGCAATATAGTAGTTTTTTTGTTCAATGCAGAACCTGCTTTTGGTATGATTGACAAACAGGCCTTGAATTTTGTGGTGTCTTGAGCTATGTAATTAGCTAAGGGTGACTGGTGCTGCGAACTGACGACCTGCCTTGCTGAGTTAAAATGAAATTAAGAAAACATTAGCAATAAATATCCATACAACAGCTTTTGAATCTAGGAACGTAAAGTAATTGAAATCAGGATTTTGTCATTAGTAGTTCTTTTCAAAATTAATTCTGCTATTGTGTTTCAAAAATAAGGTTATAGATTCTCTTTAGCTTACCCATTTCTTGAAAAAAAACCCTATAAATTATGATAATCATTGGGCAAGTTATTCTAATTTCCAAGCTCTAAAAATGCATTCGTAAAGGTACATTGATATATTACTAGATGTAATTCACTTTTTTTGTAATAAAGGTAATGCATTATCCTAAATGTTCAAGTCCAAATGGTTCACGCATTTGACTTACATATGAAAGCCCATAAAATAACCACAGGAAAAAAGATTTTTGCATTAAAAGGCATAACATTCGGCAGAGTGGCATACAGGGGGTTTAACCCCTTAATGACAATTGCCGGTTCTGGCACGGCACGAAAAACAAGTCGATTATGACAAATGACGTGCCAGAACCGGCACGTCTTTAAACGGGTGCAGAAAGCGATCTACGTTCGCTTTCTGCACCCAAACGGCGTTGCTGTAATGCCTTGACCTCGAGGCATTCAGCGACGCCACGATCGGCACCAGGGGCCATGTTTGGCCCCTCCCCGGGGCGTCAACATACAACAACATTGTATGGCGGCGGACGCCCGTTTTAAAAGCGTTTAGGAGGCGATCAACGATCACCTCCTAAACTTCAATGGTGTCGCTGGAATGCATCGATCAGGAGGCATCCAGCGACACCAAACACTTACCTTTGGATGGACTGTGACCGCTCCGGAGAGCGGTCACAGCCGCAGCTGCCGGTGATCTTCGCCAACTGCAAGATGGCGGCGGCCTGGGAAAAAAAACAATAAAGGTGAAAAAGTTCGCTAGACGGTCTCCAGACCCTCTAGAGAACTCTGGCTCCACTTGCAGGTTGAATACAGGTACTGCATTCAACCATGCAAGTCAATGGAGCTCAGCTTTCTAATCACAGTGTGATTAGTAAAAATAAATTAAAAAATAAAATAAAATTAATAATAATTAGAAAAAAATAGTAAACAAAACAGTAAAATGTAAAAATAATTTCCCACTGATGTCACTATCAGGGGAACCTTCAAGTTGAAAAAAAAATTTACATTTTTTTTTTAAAAAAAGGCAAAAAAAATAAAATATATATATAAAAAATATATTTTTGTGAGCAAGTCCTAAAATTAGCACATTAGCTTAAAACAATTCTCGCATGGAAAGAGTTAAAATACTGGCACATTAAATGCCCATGGGGTGTCTACTTTAAAAAAATGTATGATTTGATGGGGTAAATTGAATTGGCCGGGTTCAACAATGTCCCAATTAACACGGGCCACACATCTAATTTCCAATTAGAAAAATGCACACGTACCAAATGTGGGCTTTTAGTTCCCCCCAAAAATGACAAACCCATGCATGTGGGGTATCACTGTACTCAGGAGATGTTGCTGAACACATATTGGGGTGTTGTGTGACAGCGGCATATACCAGGAGCTGTAAAATCATACATAACATAGGTGTGTGGGGGAAAAATACACCCAAAAGAATACTACTGCAAACTTTGAAAAAATTCTGGTGGTAAAATGTGTGCATGCAAAGAGTTAAAATACCAGCATTTAAAATACCCTGGTGTGTCTAGTTTTCAAAAATATATGGTTTTGTTGGGCACACTGAAATGGCCCGGCTCAAAGATGTACCAAATAGGGCATGGGCAGTGGATCCCCAAATGCCAAAGTTCAACATTGAAAAATGCGCATGTCCCAAATGTGGCCCTTTTGCCCCCAAACAGCCAGGCAAAATCATTCATGTGAGGTATCGCTGTACTCAGGAGATGTTGCTGAACACATATTGGGGTGTTTTGTGATAGTGACATATACGAAAACCTTTTAATTCATACCTGAAGTAAAATGTGTGTGACAAAACAAATGCAAAAAATAACTACCACAAAGTTTGACAAAGACTGGTGGTAGATATGGTGCATGGAAAGAGTTAAAATACTAGCATTTGAAATACCCTGGGGTGTCTAGTTTTCAAAAATATATGGCTTTATTGGGCATACTGAAATGGCCCGGCTCAAAGATGTACCAAATAGGGCATGGGCAGTGGATCGCCAAACGCCAAAGTTAAACATTGAAAATGCGCATGCCCCAAATGTGGCCCTTTTGCCCCCAAACAGCCAGGCAAAATCATTCATGTGAGGTATCGCTGTACTCAGGAGATGTTGGTAAACACATATTGGGGTGTTTTATGATAGTGACATATACCAGAACCTGTTTATTCATACCTGAAGTAAAATGTGTGTGAAAAAACAAATGCAAAAAAAATTACTACCATAAAGTTTGACAAAGGCTGATGGTAGAATCAGTGCTTGGAAAGGGTTAAAATACTAGCATTTGGAATACCCTGGGCTGTCTAGTTTTTAAAAATATATGACTTGATGGGGTAAATTGCATTGGCTGGCTTCAAATATACCGGAAATGGCACATGGGGGGAAGAATTACCAGATTTGGAAAAAATGGCTTTGAAATAGCAAAACGCTTCCTGTACTTATTGCCCCATAATGTGTAGAAAAAAGCAAAAAAAACATAAAAACATTGGGTATTTCTAAACTCAGGACAAATAGTAGAATCTATTTAGCAGTTTTTTTCATTACCTTTTATAGATGAGTAAAAGATTTTTCAATTTAAAGTTAGAAACAGTAATTTTTTTCTAAATGTTTCACCATATTTTATACTTTTTTTAATAGTAAATAATATGATACAATCAAAACAATGTCATCTAAAGAAAGCCCTTCTTGTCCTGAAAAAAACAATATCTAATGTGTGTGGGTTCAGTAAACGGGAAAGAAGAAAATTACAGCTAAACACTAGCAGCGCAGAAATGTTAAAACGGCCATTGTCACGAAGGGTACAAAAAGTAAAATCAACCTTTGTCACGAAGGGGTTAAAGGCATAACATTCGGCAGAGTGGCATACAGGGGGTTCAAAGGCATAAGATGTGGCAGAGTGTCATATAGGAGGATAAAGGGCATATCAGGGAGGCAGATTGGCATATAGGGGGTATAAGGCATTTCTGGGGCAGATGGGCATAACTGGGGGCAGATGGGCATAACTGGGGGCAGGTTGGCAAATAAAAGGAAATAAAAACAAAAAAATAGTTTACATGAATTAATATTTGCTAGTAAAACTTTTTTCCTATAAGGTAGTCTTATAATCAGGCATTTTCTTTTTTCTCCCCTAAATTAATATTCAGATTTGGGTGGGGGGGGTCATCTTATAATCGAGCAGATACGGTACTTAGCCCAGCAAGGTATTTTTTGGCTGAGAATATACATATATACTACTCTACCTCCCAGATAAGCCTTATACCCCCCTATATGCCACTATGCCCCCAGAAATGCCTTATACCCCCTATATGCCACTCTGCCCCACATATATCCCTTATACCCGCTATATGCCACTCTGCCCCTATATGCCTGTGCTCAGCATCAATCGCCAGCACACAGTGTTAGGGGGCGCAGGAAGGACAGGTCTGAAGAAGTAGAGCTCGAACTCCCTTAATTTTGGGCTGGTTGCCACGTGTGCAGTAGGTTAAGGTGATGGATATAGCACTCCATTACTGCAAATTAAGAAGTAAAACATCTTGATATTACATCACATATTAAGTCCCTGACCCCCTAGTTTTATACTGACCTCTTGCCCTAACATTTTACCTCCTTTGAACTACACTTCTCTCTTGTACTTTGTTGAAGGCTATTGCATACAGGTTTACTGATTATCATGAAGTTAATGCAAAACGCAATGTTTGTACCACTAAGTGACACTAAATTGTGTAAAGCTGGATGATTTTTCCATCACAGTAAGAACTGGTAAAAGTTTTACAGACAGAAATGTCCATACTCCCATATTTATATATATACTTATATATATATAAGTAATGATTAATTACATCAAATTGTTGTAAGAATAATGATTTCTCCCTCTGATACAACTAGCTTTATTCCTCAATAGTTTTTCCGAATATGATAATTTATTCATATTTAGTATCATCTAAAATGGGACTGATGATATCATAGATCTTTTTTGAAGTGATAATAATTTCAACCAGACCTTCCCATGACTGACCATCTTTAGCTCTAAGGAAATAAAACTATTCTCATCCAAGCACTGTAGAATTAAACTAAGCTCATTTTCATCTATTTCAAGACTAGCAGGCTTTACCATGTCAATCAATGAGAAATGTGATGACTTGGAAACCTATTGATGTGATATGCTGCTTTATCATTTCCTCCTGGGATCTGTACCTAATCTATCCACTTGGGTCATAGCCCATTGACATTTTCAATGTCAGTTCTTACACTTCATTCCTCACCTTACAGTTCTCTCTCATACAATATGTTTTACGCTCTATAAATCATTTGCATTCTGGACGTATTGTAGTTTTTTTCATCCTCCATAACCTAATGTCAATAACACTCTAACCTATGAGCAGATTCCTTTTTATTGGGCAAGCAAAATGTTTTAAAATGTTTTCATTGTTTCTAATTTGTTCATCGTTTCTAGCCCTGTTTATCCAAAACCTCTTTTTTTGTGTACAAATCAGAACACTTTGGCTGAGGGGCAGGATAGAGGCAGGACCACTTGCATAACTTAACCAACTGTCGGCAGATAGAAACTAAGAACTGCAAGGTGTCAACGTTGGAGGTTTGATACAAGTCTGATCTGCTAAAGTATAGACTTTTAACAGTTTTATAGCTCACTAAGCCAATCTGATCTCCCTAACTAGGTCATACTCCCCAATTATTGCAAAAGCGTGATAGTGGGGCAGCTGGATGGGACAGTGGGACAGTGGCCGATAATTGATAGGTGAGAGGTATGCAAACATAGTGTAGATATGCTGATTTCCATAGGTAAAAAGAGTTAACACATAATTAGTAAGTTGATGAATGAGTATTCAATTGTAATACACAATCATTCATAAATAATAATAATAATAATAATAGACATCAGATAAAGGTTGTGGGGTCACCCTTACAAGGTTACAGTCTACAGTGCAAATTAGAAGTTGGTAACAAGATGATAGAGGAAAATCTGTGTCACCTATACATGGTTTTAAAGTTGCTGTTTAGAAAATAAGCCTCAACAGCTCTGTCAATTCATTATTCCGTCTTATGGTTTATTCACCTAAAAACACAACAAACTGTAAGGAAGTGTTTCCAGTTTATATGGTAATGACCAATAAGAGTCTGATGAAATTGTACATTATTAAATAATCATTTCTGAGAAGGAACTGGGTGGTCAGCAGTTCTAGGAATGATATTTCCAATGTTGGAATTAGTTACAAGTGTTAAATTCAGCAGAATAGTGTTGTGGAAATCAAACGTTGTGCTGACCACCAGACTTCTTTGAATGCATAAAAGTTTATTCCGGATACAAGCAGCTGCAGGGAGATCTGCACAAAAGTAGGCAAATCTAACAGCTTTACATTTTTACACACTATATATACATTGAAAACAAAAGAAATAAGTAAACTCCTACAAAAGGGCTGGCACACTTGTAATATCTCTGGGTTTACCATAAAAGGCAAAAGCCTAACCTACATATCATTAATATGTATGATATGGGTGGGGTTTCAGTTAATTAAAGCAGACATCCTGTGCCCTGAAGTTGACCCTGAGCCTACACTTATGGTCCAGTTTCTCACCAGCTGTGTAATTTGACCTATGCCCTCTACCATACATATCCTGTTCCTTACAGAACAATACTACCTCCCAGTGCATCAGACTCTTATCACCAAATAGCAGAAACAGTTAACCTCTTCCTACCCACTCTCCACATCCTAAGATTCCACAATAGGTTGAATAGCTCCTTAATTTATGAAGATTGTAAGATTCTGTAGAGATTAATTTTGACTTTGCATTATACCCATTCGCTTCCAATTCTCTCTTCTTCTCCTGACCTATTCACCTCTTTTTCTCTAGCATCCGGTCATTCTCATCCAGTCACATATATTGTTTTTATTTTTGTATGTAGAATATTTGTAGTAAAATGTTATTTGGAACACTGAACTATCAACACCCTGATTGCATTGGTAAATGACTTGGTCAAATGGAATGACTTGGTCTTTTCCCTTTCTCTCTTTCTCTACTGTCCCTTCTCTTTCTTTCCATTTTCCCTTCTATTTTCTCCTTTACTTCTTTTTCTGCCTCATTTTCTCTTTCTCTTTTCCTCCCCACTTTCTCTCTCTTCTCTCACTCTTCCTTCCCTCCTCTTCTTCCCTCTGCCCCCTTCCCCTCCTAGTCAACTGAAGTGCTAAGTGGGACATTGAGCAATCATAGTGAAACAAACTACATGTTAGGCCCCCATCAATCAATGACCCACAATTTCATGATGGCATGGCTATTTTATACATAGAGTAAAATAAAATATTAAATGTATTTACTTTTTTAAATGTAATTTAAATGTATTTGTTTACATCAGGTGGAATTAGCAAATAATGACAATGAGATTAACATTCTTTTTTATTTACTATAAAGATTCAGTAACCAAACAGATAATGGTAACTGGTCCAGCGTATTATATTTTTAGTTTTTACTTCTCAGCTTTCTTACCTTGATGTATTTGCATATACTTCTTATTTTGCTTTCTGCTCACTAATAGGAAATAACAAAATACTTTCAGATCCAGAACACATTGTAAGTAAATGTCGGTTGATAATACATTTTGTTATGAGAGAATTTAAAAAGAAAGTAGGTTAGAATATTAAACACATCAGAACTTATTTTGAATAAGTTTTGGCAAATGGTATACTTTAAATATAACATTTTGAACAATGACAGCTAAAGAAAGGAACTGACACATCACTCTGACAGATCATTTCTGTAGAGACAACTGTACAACAGAATAATTAGAAACGGAGAGTGTCAAACTAGAGCTGATTTGTAATTTGTGATAGAGAATTTGCTGGCATTCATTTTGTTACTGTAGATCAGAATGGAATCTTTGCTATTAAATTACAAAAATGTAAACTCAAATCCATCCTGTTCTGCTCTAGAAACAAAATCAGTACAATTTAGGTGTGGATGTGACTACTTGTGATATATGTCAATAACTTATTTAGGCTTGAGATTATATATAGTCTTCTAGTTTATGACTACTTGTGATATATGTCAATAATTTATTTAGGTTTGAGATTATAGATAATATTCTAGTTTATTCCCCCCTTAACCTTTCTAATAGTGTTTAATCTCTGTCTGAATAATAATAAGATGAAGACAAAGAAGAACAAAAATAATAATGTCTTGCAAACCTAAAACTTAGTTTAGCAGCAAACTCACATAAGACAAACAAAAGTCCAACTCGCTTTAGCGCTTGCTAAAAATCAGCTAAAATGTATTTTTTTACGCACATCAAATAGAGGGCAAAACAATAATAAATGTGAATTGCTGTTTAAAGAGTGTTAGCATGCAAGGGCATGCAACTTTGGTGGAGTTAACCCTTAACTCAATTGACGACTCTGCTGCTTAGTAAATAAATCCAAATGTTAGTAGGGAAGATTATGCTGCTATGTGCTACCTCTTCTAAAGACTTCTATAAGTTAAAGTTTTTCTTTTTTGTCTATTATTTCATTGCCATTTATTTGACAGACATTAGAAATTGTGTGCTTAATTCTATGTACTGATGAGATATACTGCATGCCATTTTCTTAGTTTTTTTCATGCAGAGACAGTTCTGCTCTGTTTTCTTCCCTTCTCGTAAAGCAACTGGCTTATTTAGGCAGAATTTGTATGGATAGGGCTAAAAAGAGGAGGCAACTTTTATGCAAATGCTACTACTCTTTGCAATATTGTAAGCCTGCCCCTTTGAAGATCTGAACTGTAGGGGGGAAAATGTATCCATTTTATATACTCATGGCGCACGTCATTGAATCACGTTAAGGGAAGAGTTTTCTATGGTTTCAATGTAGCATTTTCTGTGCGTTTGTATTGTTAAATGTACAATCATTCTATGAGGTTCAGACAGGCTGTTGAATTGCTAACTAGACTTGTGCATTCTGATGCATGTGAATTAAAAATTTGCCAATTTCGTCAATATGTATGAAAATCCAAAAATGAGAAGGGACCCCAATGAGACAAATGAAAATGCAGCAAAGAACTCAGATTTTTTCACCCTCATTCACTTTCTCTTCTATTCTCTCACACTTCCACTCACATTCTCTCACACTCTCATTCATTCTTCCAATCAAGAAAAAGGGTATTCACAGAAGCTTCTGCCCATTTGTGAAAGTTCCCCGGGAGGTTACTGAGAAGCAGACAAAGAAGGAAGACTTTTTTGGAGCATCGGAAGAAGAAAGAAGACAGAAGAATATTAAGATGCCAGAGAAGAAGCAGAGCTGTGCGGGAAAGGAGACAGGTATAAAGAAGCGGTCGCCAGAAAAGGTAGGGAAACATCAGGGGAGGGCTGGCAGCCTAAGGCCTGGGGGGCAAGTCAAATGAAGTGGCTCCGCCCCCTCACACTCACCTTTCACCCCTCACGCTGCTCCCATCACTATGCGGCCATCAGACTGCTGGAAAACTTATCTAAACAGCCGCTGGGTGCTGAAGCCACCGGCCGGAGCTACTTTAATCCTTTTTTTTTTATTTATTTAATATGCTGGATCGGCTTGCCACATTAAAAATAAATAAAGTATTAAAGTAGCGCCGGCCGGCAGCATCAGCACAGAGCTGCCGTTTAGATTCGATTTCCAACAATCTGATGGCCGCATAGTGATGGGAGCAGCGTGAGGGGTGAAAGGCGAGTGCGAGGGGGCAGAGCTTTCACCCCTCACGCTGCTCCCATCACTTGGCGGCCATCGCATACGGCCGCTGGGTGCTGATGCCGCCGGCCGGCGCTGCTTTAATACTATTTTTTTTCATTTAATAGCCGATCCGGCTTGCCATATTAAATTTTAAAAAAAGTATTAAAGTAGCGCAGGCCGGCAGCATCAGCACCCAGCGGCCGTTTAGATTAGATTTCGGGCGGCCTGGGGGGCAATTGCCCCCCGGCCCAGCCCACTCCTGGGAAACATTCAGAGAGAGTGAATGAGAATGTAACAGAATGAAAGAATGAGAAAATGAATAAGGGTAAGGGACAACAAATTTCATTTTTGAATGTAAAGTCAAGTAAAATAAAATAAAAAGTTAAATAAAATGAACCAAAAATGAAACAAGAAACCATGAGAAATGCTATGTTGGAAAAAAAAAGAAAACAACAAAGGATACTGCACAGTACAACTATTGAGATGTACAGACAGATTTGTTGGGCTTAAAATGGTAAGAATGCACCCAGATGTGTTATTTTAAATTGGCTGATACAAAAACGTTTTCACAGGCTGTCACGTCTAATATAATGCAGTCTCCAAGGTGAACTCTGTGTCTTAGAAAACCTAATGAACAATTCATCCATAAAGTCAGCTTTAAGCACACATGAAAAGATTGGGATACATATTTATCCCATTCAAAAAAATCCTAGGGGAACTGCAGCTGTTTGGCAACTTAGATGACTTTATAGGTAATAAGGCATATGCAGAATCCACAAGCAAAAGGGTGCAAGATATGAATGAAAATGCTGTAGTATGAAATTAGAATTATGCATAATAGACAGGATATAGACATGAGGTTTTGGATTAAAGCATGAATATACTCTCATACACTTTGAAAAAGGCTAGTGAGTGAAGCTGTAATGCTATTAGAACATAATCATATTGATTAGGGAAATAATTATGTGTGCACTAAGCTTTCATATACATGCATAGGTATATACATGTACAGTAGATACTAGCATAGCTTGTGACAGTCCTAAAATGATCGAGGCACCCTCAACAAGTAAGCTTACATTTCTGCCGTTGATCATCTTATATCTGACTATTGGGACTTCTGGCAGCTTAACATGCAAAGTTAAGCTGGACCCCCCACGACAAAGAAAAAAAATACTCAGACTTTTCTGTCCGGAGTTCACAGGCCCTTTCACTCACACTCTCACTTACCCTATCACACGTTAATTCTCATTTACTCTTTTTCTCATACTCTACCTTTCCCTACCTTCTCTGGCAGCCCTCTACACATCTTCTTATTCTTCATCTGCTTGCTTTCATCTTCTCTCTTTTATCTTTTATGTTCGCATCCGTGAACATCCTCTTCCCTGATCCTCTTAGTGGGGGAGAGGACATCGCCGAAAGTGCCATCATTTTGTCTTTAGGTGAAGATAAAAGATAGCTGATAAAAAAGAGAACATGAAAGTGAGAAAATAAAATAAAGAAGATGAACAAGGAGATGAGGAAGCAGAAGTTGCAAAAGAATGGTTAATGGTGGCAGAGAAGGTAGGGAAACAGAGAGCATTAGTGAGAGAATGATAATGAAAGGGTGAGAGAGGGAGTGAGAGTGAATACGGACACCGGGTAACAGATTTTGTCCCAGAATAAAACTGCCCCCCCCATTTTTCCTCTGGACCGAATTGGCAGGGGATGTAACTTGTTGCCTGAAAATGAATGGGATGAAAATTTTGTTGGAATCGCTTTTGACCCATTTGCACTAATTTATGACATGTTAAATACATCATGTTTTTGCAATTCTGTCTTATCTGACAAATCTTTAATAGTATAACGTATACTTTCAGAAACAAATTTGCTTTTATGATGTTTGAGAAGAATCTATTTGTCACAACTTGCCTTCTGCTCTTGAGTGCCCTCATTGGTCCTTTGGCAGTAAGCAGCTGGTGTGTGGAGGTCCTCACTGGCAGACATCCTGATGGCAGGCCATGATGAGTCATGCAGCTCCCATGTTGGTGTTTCCTCTTGGTTGATGCAACTCAGCAATGTATCTTGATTTCCAACTTGAGCATCTCTGCAGTGTCTGCTGGGGGATGTTCTGAATATGACCTTCCCTAGGTTCCCTGTGGCTCCCTACACTTTGCTCTAATTCGATCTTCGGGACTAAGTAAGTCTTTGACACAGTTGCCATTAATGGCAATTATGAAGATATAAGCTGATACTAAATCTTCTCGATTGAAAACAATATGTTATTAGTGGCACTCGATTTGGACAAGGTTGTAAGGATCAATATTGCAAGGCCCTTCATTATATTTGATTGTTTTTGCTCACTTGTTTTTGCTCTGAATCAGTACATCCCACTACCCTGCATGCATTGGAAAGAAATACAAAGTCTACAATCATCCTTGTTTAGCAAGAGATGAGAGTACCACTCACTTTGCGGTTTAATCACTAAAGAGGGAGCTAGCAGGAGAGTTGCTTTTCTGGTTCTCCAGTTATTTCACTCTAATACCCCAAATCCCTGTTTTTTCATTTGTTCCCTTTGTAATGCCAATTGTAATACCTGCATCTACTGACTTTGGATGAGTTTATGAGGTCTGAAAAGTGATATATATAACACCTCTTTTCAGTCACAGGTACCCACAGACATAAATTCAGGTGGAAGTGCTATGCTGTCAATTTGGTCATTTCTAACACTACTGATGTCTTACTGTTTTCTTATAAATATAAAAAATACCCTTTTATTTTCTTTTTTAGTACTTACCGTTGGTGTCATAGTTCAATTGGGCACAGGTTAAGACCTATAGTAATATTATTGATAATGTGTCTGTTGTGCGTGTTGTAAACACAAATTGCATTTTTATTTCATTGATTACTGTTAGGTAGACTCAATCATTTTATTCCTTCCCATCTATTGCTTAAATTAATGTGAGCCTTAAGAGATTGAAAGTCCTTCACAGGTACTGTTTCCTGACAGTCTGAAACACCCATCTATTGGGTCAGTTGCTTGAATGACCTCTGTCAATAGTCACAAAAATAAATATTATGGAACAATGTATTTCATTACAGCGATATGATGAGTTCCTTTGACCTGTTTTTGGTTTAAATATAGATCATGAGAGTTTTTCACATAAACAGAACAAAAATCGATTGCTTCATTATCTCAACATCTGAACACGATATAATAATGTTACAGTAAAAATAATGTCACATACTCGTGAAGCAATCAACTGTAATGGTTCCCATAATGACTGTTCCACATGAGAAACCTGAGACATATTTATGAAAAATAAATTAGATGACAATGTGTATAATGTATAGTTTGCTGGTAAACCAGATAGAACATTAGAAAGGTCACAAAAGTCAAGATCTTCAGTTAGATCCAGCTATCATTAAGTTGACCAATAACCTATTCTATATTGATGCAGTGAATATTAATTTCACCTTTCATATACCCTACTTGGAAAGCTACATTAAAACTTAAGTAATACTATTTATTTATAAGCAACATCCCCATGTCCATCACTATAAACATATTTGGTAACAGGGGCATACCGAGAGTATTTGGCACCCGGGTGGATCCCGTATGTGGCACTTCCCCACACACAAACAAAAAAAATTAATGTTGACAAGAATATTTATTTCACAAATTTGAAAACTGTATGTCAACTGTAAAAATCAGTGAATGTTATTTACATTTCTAGAACAGATATGGTACAGCATAACTCTTATCACTATATACTAAGCCAGACATTGATGGTGGTACAGCGTAACTCCCATCACTATACACTGAGCCAGACATTGATGTGGTAGGTCCCTGAACCTCAAACTGCCTGCCTGTGCCAACTCTGACCCCAAAGCAGCCTGTCTGTATCACCTCTGCCCCTGAAGCAGCTTGTCTGTGCCAACTCTGCCCCTGAAGCAGCTTGTCTGTGCCAACTCTGCCCCTTAATAGCCTGCCTGTGCCAACTCTGCCCCTTTAATAACCTGCCTGTGCTAACTCTGCCCCTTTAGCAGCCAGGGGAAGCAGGAACCTGGGCAGGACTAAATAATTTCCTAGCACAGTGGGCATGCTCAACAGTGGTAAGCTGCAGGCCCGCATAAGGCAGCTGTCGAGCTGCATAGACATCTGATCGGCCGGCCTGACAGGTGGCACCCGGGGCAGACCTCCCCTTCCGCCCCCCTGTAAAGGATTTTAATTATGTGACTCCTGGGCTCGGTCTTGACAGGGTTAATTGGTTAATCATATATAACTTGTATCTTAGGCATCAACAGGTACAGATCACTGTGCCGGATAGATAAGGAACCGTCCTAGCACATAAGAGCAACATGGCGAATGACCTCTGTTTAAAGTGCCTGGCCAGCACTATGAGATAGAGGGCCAGCCTGTGCCACAAAACAGAAGCCACCTAGAGGTAACACCATGCGTAAAGTCCCTGCAACGGCTATAAAAAAAAAAAACATGTCAGAGACCACAAACTTTGAAGCCTCACCTGCGGTGTCAGCGATTACGTGCACAGGCAGCGCAGGATGGATCATGGGATCCTTGCTTCTGAGACAAGTGGCTCTTCGAAAAGACTATTCTGAGGGGTTTCCCAGTTCCTGCTGAGTTGCGAGTTGATCAGCTAGGAGAGTGATAAATACTCTGTGATGTATTACTGTATTGACATTTGACACTATAGCATTGATTGCTGTGATTTTGATTGATTGATTGCTTAACTCCATTTACACATACATAATATCTACATACATACATACACAGAAGTTTACATACATAGCTGTTTTCCATCTGCTGTAGTAAGAGTCACATATTAAAGTTTCATTGAACAAATTGCGTCTTGTGCTGTCATTCCATAACCTCATTGATTGGGCAAAACATCCCCCTTTGGTATGTTCCTGTTTGTTAAGCTGATTAAAAAAGCTACATTTACTAAACCGAGACGAGATCATTTGAACTCATCAAAGCTTCTCCTGTCATGGTTAAGGTGGCTCTGTATGATCAGTTAATTTAGAAATACAACATTCTAAAAATATCCCCAAACCTTAACTATAAAGTATGTTGTCTACTTAGCTCTTCTTGCTTGAGAAGCTCATTGGTATTAGTCCCTTCATAATGCATAGTAAGGTCAGGAAGTTAAAATGCATATGTTGACTGTCCTCATTGCTGATCCTTGGCTTACCCTCTCCTTCGTGGTGCCTGTCTTACAGACTGCTAACCTGTTGCTGACCTCCGACTTGCCCTCTGACTCTGCTGCAAGGTTCCTGATCTCTGTACTGCTACACTTGGACACTACTTTTGCATCTTGATCTGCAGACTTTTCTGCGCTCTCTGTATAGCCTTACAGGAGAGGAAGGAGTCTGCACAGCCAGACCTACAGCTGTCCTGTGGCTATTTAAACACTAGCAGCTCCTCTGCAAAAGGCTCCAGACCACCTGGTAGGCTCAAACGTTACTTGACACATACTAATGTTTCCTGATTTCAATGACAGCAGCTACAAAAGAACCTAAAATGCTAACTCAATGAACTATAAAACACATACATTTATATGCTTTGGATTCCTGCAAAACAGACTTTTCCTGCAATAATTATAAAAAATAAAATTTTGGGGGTTAGACTGTTCTTTTAAACATGACTGAACATTGAATTATTTTCATTACAAGTGTTCCATGAAACTTATAATAAGAGCCGTAACAACAAAGTAACACAAATGGCATATTTCCTTTCTGCTAACTTTATTCACAGATGAATATTGTGTGTTAAGTACAGTTATTCTTGACAGAAGGTGTCAAAAAGTTGCATAACATGTTAAGTGAGATTTCTCACCTAGGTCACACTCAGCAAGTGAGCACAGTTTTAAAGGATTGGCTCAGTCTGAATTAAGATCCAGAAGTGTAAATTTAAGACTGGATATGTAGTGTTAATTTTTCACATCACAATCTATCACCTAAGTATAGGTGTTTAATATTGTTCTTATTTTAAAGCAATTAAACACCATCTGAGTCCCCTTCTCCCTGCTTCTAGATGCCCTTTTTTAAATAGTTATATTTGGTATAGTACAGAAATATATTTATATGTTATTATAATTAATTTTATTATCTTTTATATAGCACCAACCATTTATGCAGCACTTATGTTATATAGTTATATATTTTTTATAATTCTGATAGATGACAAGATCAGTTTTTGGATTATCAGAATTATAATTATTTTATTAAGCAATTTTGTTTTCAATGATTTGTTTTGAAGTTTTGTATTTAGTAGAATATAGAATAAACCATTGACAGACTTGAGGAAAATACATAAAACATTGTTACAACTGATATTCTGACAATTCTGAATTGATTTCCAATTGTTGAATTGGCTCTAGTAGATGAAAATAAATAAATCAATGAATATTGAAGTAAAAATATATTAACTGGATACAATATTAAGAAAAACATTCTGTATCAGAAAACAATAAAGATAAACAAACACTACTGGCCTTGTTTCTACCTTATTGTGAACTGAAAAGTAATGAAAATGGCAGGGAAAAATAATGCTATGACATGTAGCATTTTGACAGTAGAAAAGACATAAATTTATAATTAGATATCCATATATAACTACACATAGCATATGATATATGTAGAGGGAAAAACCCAATACATACATACATATACATGTATCTCCATGAGCCCATATACATAAATACATAGACATATCTATATATACTCATACATATGCAACCTTGTTTTCCTTCCTCTTCCCCTTCTTTTTTTTTAATACTCTACAGTTGAAAAGAAAGAATAAACTGTTACGTAGTACCATATTAAGTAAAAGTTTCTTTGAGGGCTATAGCGGAAACAGGAGCCTAGACTTGAGCATATAAAGCCACTGAATCTAGAAGAGAATGAGAGTAAATTTTACACTGGGATGAAGATTTTTAGGAAGTCATAACAGTACTTCAGGTTTATAAGAATTTAACATAGCATTCTCTAAATCAACCCAACGAATTAGATATGGAGGGGAATGTAACAAAATAAGTTGTCGGTGATCCTATTTCGTTTTCCTTGGTTAATACATTTTTTTCACATCGTTTTGATATTTTAATAACGTAGCTTTAGATGTATATAAAGGGATCATGCAAAAATGTATAATCCTTTTGGAAAAGCTGTCATTTTAAAAGCATCTATTCTACCCAACCAGGATAAATTATAAGTCGCCCATAAGTCAAAGTTTTTTTAATGGCTAGCCACAGTTCAGATAAATTAGTTGGAATCATTTGATTAATAGTATTAGTTAATAGTATTAGTTATCCCTAGATAATATTTTTACAAAAAAAATCATATTGTTGTTTTAGAGCATTTACAGTGCTTTGTTGGACATTTATAGTAAGCTTGAGTTTTTTTAATGGTAAGATGTTTTACTATAGTTTTCTAATAATTTCTAAGAATTAACATTAATGAGAGGATAGATATTTGAGGTTCAGTAACAGTTAATAAAATATCCTCTGTGTCACGTACAAGTAAATAGGAGACACCGTAGTCAGGTAGGACTCCAAGACAGAACAAGTTCAGACAAGCCGAGGTCAGGATTCCAGAGAGCAGGATAGCCTATAAACGTAGCCGAGGCCAGGATTCAGGAGATCAGGATAAACAATAAACGAGCCGAGGTCAGGATACAGGAAAACAACGTAGTCAGGCGAGCCAAGGTCAAACACAGGAATCAGGAAGGTAAACACTATCTGGGTGCTAGCACAAGGCATAGACGACCATCAGAAGGCAAGGTGTAACTGGTCTGAGGGGTTTAAATGGAGAACCGCGGAGGAAGTCTGAATCTCCCATCAGCCCCTCATGACATCACTTCCGGTGTCCGGGAATCGCGACCATTTTGAGTGTGGCGAAGTTTCCCTTCATAAAGACCTGCAGTTAGGGAGTTTGCCACTAGGGGGGCGAGCGCAGTAGCAGGACGCCGTGTGCCAGGAGGTCTGCCTCTCCTGCGCGGCACTTCGGAGGACGTCAGCGGAAGTGGCCGTGCGGTGGAGGGGGGGTCTCCCTCGTGGCGGCTGCTGCGGAGGTGGCCGTGCATTGGAGGGGGGTCTCCCTCTCCTTCGTGGCGGCTGCTGTGGAGGTGGCCATGCGTTGGAGGGGGGTCTTCCCCTCCTACGCAGCGGCTGTTGAGGCAACGTGGGAACCGAGGACAGGCGAGTAACACTCTGCAAATAAATTCAGTTTTAATGTACTTAGTTCAGGTATGAGAAAACCTGTTATAGCTAAATATTTTAATGCCAATACGTATGGGACAATGGGCACCCCTGTCTTGTTCCATTTAAGATAATAATGTCCTTGGGAAAAAAATCTTCATTCGAAACCTTTGCTATTGATGAAGAGTACATCACCATAATAGCTCTGATAACACAGAGGGGAAGCCAAATTTTTTGAGTTTTGCTAATGCCAAAACACTTTTTATGGAAAGAATTACACACAGAGTCTTTTTTTAGAAATCTAAATTATATTAATCAATTTTCCCACATTATCAGATGCTTGTCTACCATTAATCAAACCTACTTGGTCATTCTGGATTAAAGATGCTAATGGTGTTATCCTATTAATTAAAATCTTTGTAGATTTATTGGCCTGCAAGTAGCACATCTACCAGTAGAATTGTTAGATTTTGGTATATTTATAATATGAGCTTTCAGCATTTCCTTAGGTATAGCCCTTGTATCAAGAAATTATTAAAAAGATGCTGAAGATTAAAATTGAACAAAATACTGTATTATACACATCTGAAAAACCATTGGGTTCAGGTGCCTTATGAGGACTGGGAGATTTGCTTAATTGTTTCCTATTTTCATGAGAGATCTTAGGTGTAAGTAGTGTTTCATTTCATAAAACAAAAAACACCAGTGACTGCACCCAATAGACCAATAATTGTGATGCAAAATATATATATAATACCAATGATATAGATCCTCCAAAGAGTAAAACAAACGAGGACACAAATAAGTCCAAATATAAACAAAACAAAAATGGATAAGTGGTAATCCTCCAATTCTTCTTAAACAGACCTTAAGCTCTAGACTCTTCGTTTTAGAAAATACAGCATAGGAGTAGAGAGTGTACATATAAGTAAAAAAAAATCCAGTGTGTAGTTCGATCTCGAGCGTCTCAGCATCACGGCCTCTCAAGTTCTAATTGAAAATTTCAAAAGGGCATTTGCAGTATTTCGCTTCTTATCCTCCTAATGACGTCAATACGTATGACGCGTTTTGCTCAATGCTTCCTCAGGCACTTGAAGTAACGTCTTCCTGTACTCTTTATAAAGTCCTCCATATATTCTCATTTGTTGAATATCATCCAAATAAAGGATTGTAAACTGAATGTACATTTCTGAGACTCCAAACAACAACTGAGCACCTTGACAAAGGTGCCAGTCATTTAAGTAGTGCCGGCTTTTTGCGCGTGCACAAAACACTCGCTGGGACGGCAGTAAACCTCGCGGCTGGAGGAGGTGCCGAGCAGCAGGTAGCCACGCACCTGGGTAAATATAGATTGTAACACCCACTTACTGTGGAATACGGGAATGGTTACTAAACTTGGAAATACTGATGTCAATGAAAATTAGTAGTTTGCGATATAAAAACTGTTTTTGGTGGTGATTGCACAAATATATGAGCATAAACAAAGATTTTTTTCTGTACTATAAAAAGAATAAAATGCTTTAAAATATGACACAAAATCCAATGTAATGAAATTAGTTTACCAGTCCCTTTAACAACAGATTGGCCCATGCAACATTATTTCTCATTTAATGCCCAAACCAAAGAGCTGATGGAGTTAAATAAGCCGTTCTATTCATAAATGATAAATGAATCAGATGGACTGAAAAAGTACGGAAAGACAACATGATACATCAGGTTTGATAAGTCAGCAAATTTAGCCCTCCTCTATAAGGTATTCACTTAGCCTTTTTTTGATGGCTTAGGATGATGTACTGGTAAAGTGTTTTTCTCAAAGCTTATTGAGGCATGAAGTTAGTGGACAGATAACAAATAGAAACCTTAACGCTTTGTGTGCCATAAATATAGAGCATGCAATGTCATATATTCATGAAAGTATAGGAAACTAACTTTTTATTTTATAGGTTTAACTATTTTAGTATTGCTGTGACGAGAACTTTCTACCTCTTTAGTGGGGGAACACAGTGAACCACAATGTAAATAGTTATTTTGAAAAAGAATCATCAAAGCTGGTTCATTGAATTACATTTCTTAAAGAATATTTGTATGTGAAATCACATACCACACACCCTCTTAATCCTGAAGTCATCTATGTTCGACCATAGTCAAATTTTCTGAATTTCAGCATTGAAAGAATGCTTACACACAATTTAAAACCATTATAACAAAACAAAGGATTGATTTGTTTTCTAAAGATGTACCTGAAATAGAAATACAAATACAATACAGATTAAGACCGGCGTCAGCACTGGCCTTGAATGTCGCCACAGGAATATTGATTAGCGATGTGACCTTCATCCTATTTCTCACCCTCTTCTCCCCAAAAAGTATCATAGGTCTGTAGTGTGTGTAACTACTTTGATTTAATATATGAAAACATAATAATGCATGTTACCGTGCATACTGCATAATAACTATTTACACAAATTTCATAATTGAAATTAAACATTTTTTATTTTGTAAAATAATACAATTATAATGTAACAAGCACAGGAGGAAATGTACGCAAATTACTTGAGCTTGTTCAGTTGGCATAAAAGTGTTTATATAAAGCATGAACTAGAAATATTTTAACGTGACAAAGGCTGGTGGTATTGCACACTGTGCAATGGTCTATTAAATCCATTATTTGCTAAGTATTAAACGTGTGGCTTCTGTGCTTGTTTTTCAATTGAAACATTCGAACCGGAATTAAGCATTGCAGCTTTTTCAAAACGCAATCTGGAAAATTTCCCGGATTATACATCTGCTCTTAAATTCCATACCTTAGAGTATAAATCTTAACTAGGAGGACCCATGCAAATCTTAGTTTACCAATCCTTTCAAAATAATTAATTGTACTTTTTCTTATTTTTGTACTTTGGGGGGCAAGAAAGGGTTCTTAATCTGTATCTTGCTGGAGGGCACCTATTTTTACATTTTTTTATTCATATATTGATATTTTTGAACTGGATGGTTCCTCTTTTGATGACATGGTGACATCACTGGAGGCATTATTATTTTTACATTTTATTATATATATATATTTTTTTTTCATATTTTATCTTTACATGGCTCCATTGCCCTGCATTGCTGACTGCAGTACCTGCGATCAGCCTGCAGGTGGAGCTCAGATGTCTCAGGAGGGTCTGGCAAGTCATTGTGCTATCTTCTTCCTTTCAAGCATTGTGCTTTCCAATATGGTGCTTGCGATCACTCCAGAGGTTTATTTTTTTTTTTTTTTAGAAAAGAGCCGTTCCCAAACTGTTCCCACAAAGTTGGTAGCATAGAATTGCACTCAATGTCTTGGTATGCTGAAGGGGGACATTTTCTATTGCAGCATGATTGTTCTCTCAGTACACAAAGCAAGTTCCATAGACATGGATGGATGAGTTTGGTGTGGAGATTGCAAGCAAGGCCTTATTGTCCAAAATCAGAGCCTGACCTCACAAATGACTACTGCAACACTCTTCTGGTTGGCATTCCACTGTCTCGACTCTCTGCTCTACAGTCTGTCCTAAATGCTGCTACTAGGCTTATGCTCCTTGCACGCCGCTTCTCTTCTGCTTCCCCACTCTGTAAAATCCTCCACTGGCTCCCTAGTAAGCAAATTCTCTCCTACTCGATCCTTACGTTCTTCCCATGGGCTAAAGCTCTCCTCCTCACTTATCACCTCTTCCTTTTCCCGTCTACAAGATTTCACCCAGGATGCCCCATACCTCTGGAATCTACTTCCACCGAACCTTCAGCATTCACCCTCCCTCCCAACATTGAAGAAACATCTCAAAACTCATTTCTTCAGAGAAGCCGCACCATCTTAGCTGCTAGAACCTCCTTGTCATTGATACAACCACCACACTACCTCTCACCTTTTCTCTATGCCTTATGTTTGTCACCCCATTCCCTCAAGAGAGCAGGGCTCTCTCCACCTAATGTATCGGTTTGTCTTAGTCTGTCAATTCTCGTCTTGTCATACCCCTTGAATATATGGATTGTATTAAGCGCTGTGTAAATTGTTGGCGCTATATAAATAAAAGATACTAATAATAATAATAATAATAATAATAATAATAATAATAATAAATAAATGCTCTATTGGATGAATGGGCAAAAGTTTCTATAGAAGCACTCCATAATATTGTGGAAACCCTTCCCAGAAGACTGGAAGCTGTTAGGGACCAACTACACATGTCTATGTGTTTAGAATGTGATATAAAAGTCCCTGTTGGTGTAATGGTTAGGTGTCCCATTACTTTTGTCCATATAGTGTACATGGTTGGCTGCTGGGGTCCATTTTGCCAACCACATATCACTTAGCTGGTTGGGACCAAAAGGGTTAAATCTCCTTACTCTCCCATGCAGTGACAACTCTAGGAATGATATATAGGGGGGCACATAAGATACCACAGTAAAAACTAAGGGGGCACTAATAAGTTCCACCACTAAATCATGCCACTGACAAAACTACACACACACACACACACATATATAATGCCAAAATGGTAGAGTACTGCAGTATGTAATGATACCTTTTAATGGATTAACATAATACTTAAAAGACAAGCTTTAAAAAGATTTCCTCTCTTCCTCAGGTATTGCTTGAGACCTGAGAAAGAGAGGAAAACTGTAGAAAGCTTTTCTTTATAGTTTACAAATAACTGCAGAGACAGAGAGACAGGCCCTCAGGCTGCTTGGTTGTTATGAGCAGAGCTGTAGCTAGCTCCTTTTGCACCTGAGGCAAGAATTGTATATTGCGCCCCCACTGTGCTTACACACACCTGCCCATAAACACACATATGCACTGCCCTTACAGAAGACTGCACATACACACTACCATTTACAAATGCTGGCCCATAGCAACACATATACACTACCATTACAAATGACTGCCCACACACTGCCTTTACACACACATATACACATACACTGCCTTTACACACGCCTGTCCATACACACATATACATATACACTGCTTATACAGACGGCTGTTCATACACACACATATATAAACATACACTGCCCTTAGACACTCCTTTCCTTTACACAAAAAGGTGGGGGGGGGGCAAAATGTAGTGACGCTTATGATACCATGGCTTGCAACTATTAATATCTTCAAATCAGGTACCTGATTATTTATATGATTATGCATGTGTTAGTAATTTATATTGGTTAATATATTTGCAGTGAATTCTTTTTTATTATTTTGCATTTCATTGTGTTATTTATTACTAGTGCTATACACCTGTCTTATTTATGGTGATTTGCATTAGGGCATGTTTGATGGTCGTGCTATTACATAGGTGCCATCAACACTGTAGTGGATTGTGTGTAGATATATTATATTTCAGCTGTGTTCTTAATTGTTTTCATTGAAATTGACCTCACTTCTTAAGAGGCACAGCTTGTTTGCTAACCAGGCTGCTTTTAAATATGCTCATGCAAAACCCGTCAAGCATTGGTCCTGTTTGGTCTCCCTCTATGCTCTGTGTTTGTTAATATCTAAGAACACAAATAAAGCTTGTTTTCATTTTACTTGGATGCATGTTGCCATGTCATGACATTGGTAAAATATCAGTAACATAAGCCTGGTCAGTGTTTACCTAAATTAAATTAATGGTTATTTCAATACCTAGGAACTCTCAAGACCTGCCCTGGTCACTCCTGGGATGTTAGGTGGAGGATGAGTGACATTAAGCTCCCCAACCATTTCCATCGACTTAATTTTCACAGTATGGATGCTCCTGAAGCCAGGATTTCATATAGCGAGAAACTGAGAGACCTACAGGTCAAGACAACTTGGTAGTCGTCAAGTATTTCACATGCCTAATGTATTCATAGGGAATAAACACAAATAACTTCAATAAAATATATATATATATATATATATATATATATATAATTTTCATTTGATATAAAAATGTTTCTATAAAGCATACAGTAGAAATCAATCATTTGAATATCCCCCCATCTATTGGGATAAATTATATATGATATAGCGTATACAATTCCAGACACATCTGCTTATCACACAAATAAATACGGGGTATTTGAAAATACCACCTTTGGCCAAATTCAGGTGTGAATGTTTGGGGCATCTCCAGACTGGGGACACATCTACCCATCCTAGTTTATGTGGCACGTATCATACTTAGGTCTCCCTTATGCTCAGGATAGGAGCATTGTCATATACACAATCGCTAAGCATGTTTCTTCTTTCCTCCATTTAATCAGTCTAAACAAATTCCAAAAATTATGCTCTTAATCTAGACAGCATCGTGAAAATACTTACCATCGCCTCTTGTCAATATATATATATATTCTTAGTGAGTAGATCATAATCTAGGTATGAGGTATTTATTTTTAAATATATAAATCTACATTTGTACAGGGTACACCTATTTTATTGTAACAAAAAAAAAAAAAATTAACCTACCCCTGCCTAACCCTGATGGGGGGCATATGTCTATCAAATTACACAGGAGGAGGGAAAGTAAAAGTCACTTTATAATACTGTATATGTGGGTACAGTAGATTAGAAAAGAAAATTATAATTGAACAAATACTTGGTAAAAGGGCCAAAACAGCTTTGATCTTTCATCAATCTTGCAATCTGTTAGCCCTGGGAATGAAGGGATTAAATATCCTTTATGTGGAGGACACATTATTATTATTATTTATTGTTTTATATAGCCCCATCAAATTCCATCATATTTGCAAATGGTGGTACCAGGGTTCCAAACAAATTAGAAATTAGTATGTAGCCCTGATGACCCACGTGCATCAAATGGCCATGGGAAATGCCTCAATAGTTATCACATTGGATTGGTCAAATATTCTTAAACTCCACTCATTCATATATTACTGTATATCCAGTTCCATTAAAAAATAATGTCATGTTTATGCAATTCCCATATTTGTGCTTGTATGTATGATAATATTCCCTGATATCAAAGCAGCACCAAAATGTAATGTGAAAGGTTATATGGTTCCCAAGATAATACTTACTTTATTGCCCAACCAAACAAACAGGGCCGGACTGGCCCACCGGGATACCGGGAAATTTCCCGGTGGGCCGGAAGGTCCGTGGGCTGGGCGGCCATGAAGACAGCCGCTGAGCTGCCCCCCAGGCTGCCCGAAATCTAAACAAAGCGGCCGCTGGGTGCTGATGCGGCCGGCCGGCATCAGCACCCAGCAGCCGTGTGCGATGGCCGTCTAGTGATGGGAGCAGTGTGAGGGGTGAAAGCTCCGCCCCCTCGCACTGACCTTTCACCCCTCACGCTGCTCCCATCACTTTGCGGCCATCAGATTGCTGGGAATGTAATCTGAACGGCCGATGCGTGCTGATGCCGCCGGCCGCCTCTGCTTTAATACTTTTTTTTTACTTTATATGGCGAGCCGATCCAGCTTACCATATAAATAATAAAAAAAAAGTGTTAAAGTAGCTCCGGCCGGCGGCATCTGCACGCATCGGCCGTTTAGATTACATTCCCAGCAGTCTGATGGCTGCAGAGTGATGGGAGCAGCGTGAGGTGGAAGCTCCGCCCCCTCGCGCTCAGACTGCAGCAGCACCGGATGTCAGGTCAGTGGCATCCTGGCTGTCAGCATAGAGGAGAACAGTGTGCAGCTACCAGGAAGTCAAGAGAAGTAGAAGGTGAGTAAAATAATGTATTTTTTGTACTGTATGTTTTTTGTATTTGTTAAAAACAAAAAAAATCGGCATGTGTGTGTGTATGTAAGTGTGTCCCCCTATATGCCACTCTGCCTCCAGAAATGCCTTATACCCCCCTATATGCCACTCTGTCCCATGATATGCCTTTTAACCCCCTATATGTCAGAGTGACATATAGGGGGTCAAAAGGCATATCTGGAGGCAGAGTGGCATAAAGGGGGTTAAAAGGTATATCATGGGGCAGAGGAGCATATAGGAGGGTATAAAGCATATCGGGCAGGCAGAGTGTCATATAGGGGGCATAAGGCTTTTCTGGAGGCAGAGTGCCCCATGATATGCCTTTTAACCCCCTTCATGCCACTCTGCCTCCAGAAATGCCTTATACCCCCCATATGCCACTCTGTCCCATGATATGCGTTTTAACCCCCTATATGGCAGAGTGGCATATAGGGGGTTAGAAGGCATATCATGGGACAGAGTGGCATATATTATTTTTTATTTAATATGGCAAGCTGGATCGGCTTGCCATATAAAGTAAACAAAAATGTCCCATGATATGCCTTTTAACCTCCTATATGGCAGAGTGGCATATAGGGGGTTAGAAGGCATATCATGGGACAGAGTGGCATATAGGAGGGTTGAGGCATATCAGGGAGGCAGAGTGGCATATAGGGGGTATAAGGCTTTTCTGGAGGCAGAGTGCCCCATGATATGCCTTTTCACCCCCTTTATGCCACTCTGCCTCCAGAAATGCCTTATACCCCCCTATATGCCACACTGTCCCATGATATGCCTTTTAACCCCCTATATGCCTGAGTGGCATATAGGGGTATAAGGCATTTCTGGATGCAGAGTGACATATAGGGGGTCAACGGCATATCTGGAGGCAGAGTGGCATAAAGGGAGTTAAAAGGGATGTCATGGGGCAGAGGGGCATATAGGAGGGTATAAAGCATATTGGGGAGGCAGAGTGGCATATAGGGGCATAAGGCTTTTCTGTAGGCAGAGTGCCCCATGATATGCCTTTTAACCCCCTTTATGCCACTCTGCCTCCAGAAATGCCTTATACCCCCCTATATGCCACTCTGTCCCATGATATGCCTTTTAACCCCCTATATGGCAGAGTGGCATATAGGAGGTTAGAAGGCATATCATGGGACAGAGTGGCATATAGGGTATAAGGCATTTCTGGATGCAGAGTGACATATAGGGGGTCAAAAGGCATATCTGGAGGTGGAGTGGCAAAAAGGGGGTTAAAAGGCATATCACGGGGCAGAGGGGCATATAGGAGGGTTGAGGCATATCAGGGAGGCAGAGTGGCATATGGGGGGTATAAGGCATTTCTGGAGGCAGAGTGACATAGGGAGTAAAAGGCATTTCTGGAGGCAGAGTGGCATATAGGGGATTAAAAGGCATATTATAGGGCAGAGTGGCATATAGGAGGGTATAAAGCATATCAGGGAGGCAGAGTGGCATATAGGGGGCATAAGGCTTTTCTGGAGGCAGAGTGCCCCATGATATGCCTTTTAACCCCCTTCATGCCACTCTGCCTCCATGAATGCCTTATACCCCCTATATGCCACTCTGTCCTATGATATGCCTTTTAACCCCCTATATGGCAGAGTGGCATATAGGGGGTTAGAAGGCATATCATGGGACAGAGTGGCATATAGGGGGTATAAGGCATTTCTGGAGGCAGAGTGGCATATAGGGGGTTAGAAGGCATATCAGGGGGGCAGAGTGGCAAGCCTGGGGGCAGAGATGCATAACTCGGGGGTAGGTTGTCAAATGAAAGGAAATAAAAACCAAACATGTCTCAATCATAGCTTTTATTAAATATGGAAAAAAATAGTCTACATAAATTAATAAAGAAATAAAAGCTTCTTACCAGAATATCGTGAAGAATAATGTGATCAGTGTTTTGTTCCACTGAATAAAATGGAACTCTTTCATCTAAAAATGTTCGCAGTAGTAAATGTTTTGATCCCATTATGTGTAATGTATTTCATTTATTAGGGCCTTTTAACACTTTTGCTTTCTGGCATTTTAATACAAATAATGAGATAAAAAGAATGGCACATAGTGTGACTCGGGTATGTATAAGGGGTGCGTGTGGGTATAAGAGCTTCACCGTGAGATAAACTATATGGGGCTGCTCTCCAAATTTTTCCAGGGCTGCTTTTCAGTCCCAGTCCGGCCCTGCAAACAAACCCTCAAATGGCAAATGCAAACATATTCTGTATGCTTGGAATTCTTTTTAGGTTTCCCTGAAGAAACGCAGCCTGATTTAAATTTAGATTCAATATGCTTCAAAATCCTTTCCCCTCTTTGTACAATCTAGTTGTAATAATTACTTCCCAGACAGAAGAAACACCACAGTGAGTTGAGACCTAATTTTAGTGATATTACAAACAAGTTTTCTGTAAGGACATACCAAGAACAGTTAGCAGATTTCTTGACAATTTCACTCAGGTTTAGAAATATATCAAAGCAGGACCTGAAATATAATAACAAATAAAAAGGACATTTTCTAATGTACCCTACAGATGCCAAACAATTTTTCACTTGATCCTCATATTTCAGAATAATATATTAAAATGACAATTACAAGCCATATATTTAATACTAATATCAAATAAAATGTCAAATATAGGTTATTATGTATTGATATATAAAACACCATCATTTTCTGTACAATAAGATTATATTAACATTCACAACTGACACTTTATTTCTTTTTTATTGTCAAAATGTTTCTTGTTCTTCTACAGTAGATACAGGATGGACAGTATTCTAATATTTAAATATATTAGCATACAGTAATCCTTTGAAATTGCTTTTGTGTTCATTTTAAGGTGAAATCTATAAAACTTTGAAGAGTAGAGCACATTTTATTATTACTATCTGTCTATTGATTCTGTATCACCTGCTGTGTAAACTATAGTTAATGATCATCTTTTATGTGTCTAAAATATAACCACAAAGTTAAAATATTGATTAAAAAGTTTTAGTGTGTTGGTTCCTACTAATATTTAAAAAGCCAACAAATGAAAGGTTGAATTCAAAAGAAAATAAGTATTATATTGTAATTATTACAATCTATCACTTGGTCATCATATTTCATAATAATCTGTTAAAATGACAATTGAAATCCATACATTTAAGACTAATATCTCTGCAGGTAACAGGTCACATAGAGGCTATTATGCATTGATATATGAAACACCATCATATTCTGCAGGGCTGTACATTGGGATGGTATTAACATTCACAACTGACATTGTATTTCTTTTTTATCAAAATTATTTTTTTGTCAAAATTTTTCTTGTTCTTCTACAGTAGATATTGGATGGGCAGTATCAGGGAATATACAAATATTTAAATATATTTGCATACAGTAATCATTTGAAACGTAGTCATACCCATAGTTCTAATGTAATTATCTTAAGAGATATATATTCCATCTTAGAGAATACAGTCTAAACACTGATTTTTCCAACACTGTGAATTTCGTTTTTAAGATACAATTAGTGCAGAGATTTTTTCAGGAACACCGTTTCTGTGCCAATCACTATAGTCACCACAACTAGAAATTAGACATTGGTGAATTTAAAACTTAGTCTATTGATCTGCTGTCATTTAATCAAACTTTACTATACACTTGTAAAGGCTGATCTTTCTACCAACATAGGTCTGTGCATAGATTTTTAAGAATTATAAGTTCTGTGTCAAACACTGTACTCACATGTAAAAATTAGGCATTGGTGAGTTAAAATGTAGCTTTTGGTTTGATGTCATTTAATTATTTTATTATTTTTATATTTTTTTTTGGAAAAGGTAATGTTTTGGTATACTCTACAATCTTTTATTTTAGAAGCAGTTGTAACAAAGTTTAACACTGTAACTAAGGTAGTAAAAAACTTCCATCAAGTTCAACTTTGCTGTTCATCCACTACAAAAAAAACACATTAAAGAGAGAACAGTTGTGCCTCAGAAAGGGGAGAATCCCATTTTAACTTCAAATCGGCACTTTGATTTCTCGCTGCATTAACAAGCTATTAAGAATTATGTCCTTACCAATTATATGATTTTTTTTCCCTTTGGTAAGAATTCATCCAGTCCAAGTATCTATGAATTTGATACAACAACCCCTATGCGTGGTAAATTCAACACCTTTATTGTTTTATAAAGACTCATTTTCATTTCTTTAAGTGAAAATTCCTTTATTCAAGTATAAATGGATGATGTCTTGTTCTTTGTACACACCTATTTATTACCAGGTTATCAAACAGCAATTGGTTTTGTGCCCATATTTACCGTATTTGCTCGATTATAAGACGACCCCCCAAAATCTGAATATTAATTTAGGCAAAAAAGCACAATAACTCTGTAGCTCTGTAAAGCACAATAACTGAGCACTGAGTATCACTCTGGTTTTTAAAGCTACCACCAGGGGTCGCCTCGCCTCCGTGCGTAATGTCGTTGATGCGCGTTCCCCGCCTTCTCCATTAAGGAATCCACAAAAGAGAGGTGGGGGCGTGCGCGCGTCTATACACAGACGGTGAAGCAGCCGACGGAGCAGCAGTGAGGACGGCAGCGGCGTGGGAGCTGGTGCTCGCCATTGGCGGGTACTCAGGTGAGTCGCTTCGTTGGGGTATTTGCCGAGGACCCTGACAGTTATGCGCATCTGTCGCCAGGCTTGCCACTCTGCCCCAGAAATGCCTTATACCTATATGCCACTGTGCCCCATGATATGCATTTTAACCCTCTAAATGCCACTGTGCCCCATGATATGCCTTTTAATCCTCTATATGCCACTGTGCCCCATGATATGCCTTTTTCACCTCCTGTGTGCCACTCTGCCTCCAGAAATGCCTTATACCCCTATTTGCCACTCTGGCATTTAGGGGATTAAAAGGCATATTATGGGGAAGAGTGGCATATAGGGGTATAAGGCATTTCAGGAGGCAGAGTGGCATATAGAGGGTTGAAACGCATATCTGGAGGCAGAGTGACATTAAGGGGGTTAAAAGGCATATCATAGAGCACTTTGCCTACAGAAATGCCTTATGCCCCCCATTTAACACCCCCTCCAAATTTATCAGTGCGTCTGACTTCCTGTGTAGTCGGGGCAGCGGGTAGACGTCTACACGATTCGCGTAGGCAACTTCTGCTGCAGCCGGAAGGAGGTGCGGTTAGCAGCGGGGGTTGTCTGCGTCCATCGCACATACACCCTCTGGCTGTGAGAGAGAATTCCCCGCAGCGCTGTGGGGAACTCTGATCTCTGACAGCCGGGGAAGGTCTGTGCGATGGACGCAGACAACCCCTCACTGCTTACCGCAAAAGGAGGAAAGGCATAAGTGCCTGACCTCGGCCAAACCCGGGCGAAGGCATCAGTTGCCAGAGATTCCGGGTCCGGGAGCCAACTGAAGAAGTCCATCGTCTGACCATTTATCCTAGACTTCTCAGAGTCTGACTCTGAGGGAACAATAGTAGGCCTAGAGGGTGTAGGAGGCTGCCCTTGAAAGTGAAGCAGGGAAGTGGAAAGGTAAGAGGGGGGAAAACGCCATAACGAAAACGGAAAAGAAGGGAAAAGAGATAGAAGAAATAGGGTACACGGACCCCAGGGAGGGAAGGGCTGAGAGGCCTCTAGAAATTGGGAAACGACCACCCAGGGAACAGCACCAATAAAAGGATACAAACGAACAAGCCAAATAAAATACAGAATAACATATAAATATGAATATTAATATATATAAATGTCTACACAAGACAGCATAAACTAAGCAAGAAAAATGGTCTGACCCGCAGCTACATTGAGCAGCAAAGAAAGAGAAAGAGGGGGAATGTCTAAGGGTTTATATACCACCTGTGTACTGTTTTTATTGGTTGTTTTCAGTCTATACATTAACTCTTTCTTTGCTGCTGTTGGTGAGAATGAAGGAACATATGCAAAATAGGAAGCCTCCTGTCTTGCCTTGAAATTGTAACATGAAGCAGTCACTTAGCAGGTTCAAAATTTTACATCCTTTTCATGAAGTACTTTTTTCACCACATCAGCAGTATAAGCATATACTATTTCTTTAAAACTAAGCCTTGATTTTTAAGAAATGTTACCTCGTCAAGTGGCATGTTTAAAGTCAATTGTTCCTTTACACAAAAGACCCACAATTACAGCAACATGCATATGAACATGAAAGGTGCTTCTACATTAGTTTAGCAGTCCAAACAGTATTCTGAAAGTTGCAATATACTGTATTTACTTTTTCATATTGTTTTCTGTCTGTTCTAATATTGTCTGTTTTTGTTTGGACTTTTGTGTTCATTTTAAGGTTAAATCCATAAAACTTTGAAGAGCAGAGCACGTTTCATTCTTTTTTCATTATTTCATTATTACTTTCTAACTGTCTATTGATCCTTTATCACATACTGTGTAAACTCTAGTTCATGATCATCTTTTATTTGTCTCAAATATAACCACAAACTAAAAATATTGATAAAAAAGTTGTAGCATGTTGATTTCCAGTAATATTTAAAAAGTCGGCAAATGAAAGGTTGAATTTAAAAGAAAGTAAGTATTATATTGTTATTATTACTATCGCCAATTAGCTGCATCCACGCCTCAGAGAAAGTGTTTTGAAAAGAATCTAGGAAACTGATTTTCTTGTTAACTAAGTTCACCCGCCTACTGTTATTGCAAACAGTCTAATTAAATTAATTCCATGAAATGAGTATGTCCACACATTCAAAGCAATTCATGTAAATGTAAAAATCTTCAGTTAAAGCAAAGTTGCAGTGCCCCCTCCACAAATACCAAAAGTGAAAGATTCACTAACATTTGATGACTGAACATGTTCCCCACAGCCTTCTCTGCCCAGTCCGTGCCCTCGCCTTTTATCTGCAGACTCACCAGACTCTGTCTGGCACTGATCCTCCAATCAGGGAAGAGGTCCTCACTGCAAGCACCATAATTTTGTCTTTACTTGAACTGAGGGCAATATGGCTCCACTTGCCTCTGATGCTTCACTCGGGGGAGAGGATGTCGTCGAAAGTGTCATCATTTTGCCTTCACTTGAACTGAGGGCAAAATGATGGCACTTGTGGTGGTGTCCGCTCCCCTGATTGGAGCATAGGGGAGAGGACGTGATCGCAAGGCCCACCATATTTCCCGTAGTTAGTGCTTTCAGTGACGTCCTTTTCCCCTGAGGAGGGGAGAGGATGTCACCGAAAGCGCTACGAGTTCCCCTCTCGATAACTCTGCAAAGATGCCGGCGAAGATAGGAGATTGAAGAGAAAAGAGAGTGGATAAGAGAGAATAGAAGGAAGAAGAATAGTAGATGAACAAATTCTGAGCTGTTTGCTTGGTTTTCTTTCAATTTGTGAGGGGGTCTGGCCTTGTTTTCAGGGCTTGAATCACCAAAGTTACCAAAATTTGGTAAATTGTCAATTTGTACAAATTTGAATGCATAAGTCTATTGTTAATGCAAGGGTTTGCTCTTTAATGGAAGTCTCACAGGTACAGTCAAACACTTATGAAAGAGTACCACAATGTATGAGCCGCATAGTTGACTTCTAACAAACAAGTTCTCTCAAATGGGGTTGGCACTGATAGGGTTAATCCACTATGCCTAAGTAGTGTTCAGTGTTCATTTGTACAGGGCCTATATACATTTCACTGCTGGTGATCAAGCTATGTAAAACACTGCCTGTCAGTGTGTGGCATCCATATGATCACAGAATGGAACTAGTTTATTAATCACTGCAGAACTCTCCGAGAAACGACTATGATTAATTTGCTCATTCCTTTCCATGAACATATGGATGATACCCACTGCCAGAAATCACTTCATATATGGTAGTCAGTACCATGTGACAAGTGTATGAGTCCAGGAAAAAATGACCTATGTGGTAACTTTACATCTAATTCCCTTTTCTTAACCCCTTAAGGACAATGGGCGATCCCTAAACCCATTGAAAACAATGCATTTTGAGCCCGTACATGTACGGGCTTTGTCATTAAGGGGTTAATGTTCAAATATCAATAATGCCTTTTAATGTTTCACTAACTGCCTCTAATGTAGCAGTAGTAAAATGTATTTGCTATTCCGCTGTGCTATGAATGGTATTTTTTTGTTAATTAATATCACTTTATTTACAAGCAACAAGTTTACTGAAATACTCCACTGACTTATTATGCAGCAAATGTCCATTGTTTTCTCTAACGCCAACATGTTATTAAGCCCTAGGGATGGCTTTGCAAACGAACAATATTTACAAGGTGTGAGGATCTGAAACACAAAAATGCACGTAACTATCAACTCATGGGAGTAATCAAAGCAATTTCCCGGTGTACTGTTTCATAATATGTTAACAAACCCTTCAAGCCAAATGTTTGATGTATGTGAAAACTAACAAAGATAATAAGTAACATTTTAAGAGATATGGAATAGGCATCAATATAGTTCCATTTTTATCTGTGTGAGTCATTTCTCTGCTTGGCTCTGCCCTAACAAGTCTAAATGTGATAAACAGAAGAACAAATCCAGTCTTACACTACATAATGAGCCCATGCCAAAAACTCTTGTATAATTAATTTGGACTTCAAATGCTGACATGGTTCCAATGCAGCGTATAGTCACTAAGCGCTGGAAAGGCTGGATTGTGAACTGAACATGTAGTTCTAGGGAAATGAAGAGATATGCAGTCATATATCTGAAAATAATACTATCGGTTACTTAACCCTTTAGATATTGGAATAGTCATACTCTTCAGTTTAAAGGTTCATAAACCAATGTAGGGCTATATGTGTCAAACACACGGTATATATAAACTTTTTAAAAACATTTATAAATAAATCGTTTTTTTTTCGTCTGTATGAAATTAGCAAATCTTGGAACTTGCCCAGGGAAATAATAATCATCATTGGGTAGAGAAGCCTACTATGGTTCACTCAGGCATATATGCACACATATATATATGTTGCAAGATTTTATTTCTCTTTGAATATTTTGTTATCTGTCAATTTTCCCACTTCAGAAAACAGGCGAACTATAGCTCACATAACATAACACAGGGCATTCCAGCACACATATAGATACATAAAATTTTAAACATATGTTTTGATTCAAGGCCTTACTGCCCCCTTACCACTACTTCATCTTTTATTTTTCTCAGTCTATTTCAGATTTTTCTCTCCATCTGATTTTTTCAATCCATGCACATATTTTCATTTTAAATGAGCATAATTGCTTCCGTTAGCTGGCTTCTTCATTTTGGAGAAAACATTAAGATAGAGTCTGTTCAGTAATATTAAGGAACAGAAAGATAAGTGATATAGGAAGCCAAGGGAACTGGTGAGATAGAATTGGCAACCTGTAAATTCCAAAATCAATACATGACTTGTAAGTGTAATGTATGTGTGAAAGACATTCTACTCTGCATTGTTCTGGCTGATTTAGTTTGTGGAAGACTATTAGTACCCTAAAGCATCTTGTAACAACAAGCACAAACACTTAATCATTTTCTTTTTAATGCCAGCATTGACTTGTGGTGGTCGTAATCCAATTCATGAGTGCTCAGGAAGCAAAGTTGTTTCATGTTTACAAATGAATGGCCATTACTGAACGTTTGAAGTACTACAGAACTAATAGATTTGTATTTACAATGGAATTTATGATAGACACGCTGAACTTCCAGTATGTATTAAAGGTGCTGTTCCACTTTGTAATAAATGCTGTCTCAGAACTGTCACTTTTTGCATCCTTCTGATGTTTTAATCACATAAAAACAAATCTTACTATGGCAAAAAAATTGTTGGGTAATAGTACTATATATTAAAAAAAAGATTATATACATTAATGAAGAACAACATATTTACAATGTAAAGGCTATACAATTCAATACATGGGTTAGTTAGATCTATTATTTATTATCTTTTGAAGAAGATTTTTTATGTCCATATACTCTACGTTTTAGTTCATACTTTATAACCGTATGTAATGATGTCCACAGAAACGCACAATCTATATTTTAGTGCATACTAACAGTCACATTAATTTTGTTTTTTTCTGGATCTGCATAGTAAAGTTATAAATGCCTGTTGAGTTCCTTCTCTGTTAGGATGGAAGCTGATTGACAACCTTAGAAGAAACCTAAGATGCTTCTAATTGAAGAAAAAAAAGAAATGTAAGCTCAGGGCTTTCTAAGTAATAAGCTTTTTCGCATTTTGGCATCACTTGCCACTAAACTTACTTCTGTTGAGATACAAAAAACAACCCACAAATTGTAGTTGATTTGAGATACTAAACGATATGTCGGTTAATGAACCACAGGACAAATTGTCCATAATGAAGGACAATTTGCTTTAATTCATACATTATTATCCAAGTTTCCCTAAGGTGCCCTCCGTTGAAAGAGAAGCACAATGTACAGTACATGCACACCTAACTGTAGAGTTGGTCGCTTTATACGTGGAAAAGTACATTGTGCATTATGCACCTAAGTGTACAGCCGGGGCATTTCATGAGTAATAAGGTAAACAAATAATACCCCACATATATACATTCATGTTATTGCAATACAATTTCAAACCTGCTGCACACTAAGAAACAATATGGATTAAACTATATGAGGAACTGGAATCACACTCCAGCCATCATATGCATTTTAATGCATATGGTGATTGCGCGCCTCCTTTAAATTTGTTTTTCAAATGTATAGGGGAATTTTCCCATGTGCATTTGCCCCTTTCCAAAACCCACTAGCTAAATGTTGTGCAAGAGATGTGTTTGGCTGAACTCTGGCATGTCTTAGGTTAAATATTATCATATTTATTTAAAATTTTAGACTGCAACATGCTCCCATTTAAGTAGTGCTTTTTAAAAAGTGTAGCCCAATTTCTTGGAACACTTGAACTATGGATTTTGGAACAGACTATTTCTTTAAACATCATTCAAATTAATGTTGAAATGACTGTAAAATTAGTTTAGAGATAATTTGCAGACATGTACATCTTAAAAAACAAGGTATACTGACATGCAAATTGAAAAGATTTATGTAATAGGTACAGAGAAAACATTTTAAAGCTCCCAGAAATGTGAACATGAAAACATTATTTCTTTCTAAATAAATGAAACAATTCCCTCAAGAAAATTACAATACATTATTTACTGAACATTTCTAGAATTGTGGGGCAATAATAAAAAAAAGTGTGTAATGTGTTTATTACAAAGACATCAGTAGAGCTATAAGTAAGCATTTATAACGTAGAAAAAAAAATCTACATTTGGTATATTGTTGACTCATTGGTGACTTATTATTATTGTTATTTCCTGCAGGATGTTACACGTTGGACTTTGAAAGTCCAAACTAATGTATGGTTAGTCATAGAATAAGATTGTATGGCAGAATACCTTAGAACTGCCCAGGGTTGGCTACCATGAGTCTTCCTTGTCTATGTGTGTAGCTTTACTTGGGGGGGGCATATCCATATTTTGGGGTGGGACTAGCCCAAGTTGGGTGGGGAGTAGGTAAGATTTAGATATGTATTGTAATGTCAAGAAAGACGTGGAGAAAAAAAACACCATTAATGTTTCAAACAGTTGTTTAAAGAATAATAGCGATATCCTTCCCACACAGTGATTGTTGCTTGGAATTAAGTTAGAAATTTATATCCCTATAAGATGACATTATAGAAAATATTTCATATGTGGTTCCTAATACATAGATGGCAATATAATTTTTTTCCACGTTTCTTAATATTTCCTAAAGTGTCATTTTCTAATCAATAGAATAATCCACAAGGGGTATGAGCTCTTCAGCTCTTTTTTAATGTTACATGCATTTTATTGGGGCCATTCTTTAGTTACTGTAATTAGAACTTCTGTCTTCCCCAGCGTTCTCTAACGTAAGGAATCTTACGTACACTTCTTGCACATTCCTTGTAGCACTCCAAGGGTGCTGTGTCCCCACTGAAATGGGTGCAGCAACAGCCAATCGTATGTACTCTAGCGTTCAACTAGCGTAAATGCAATTGGCTGCGACTATTCCCGCTGATTTCAATGGAAGTGCTATTGATATGCAAGAAGCATGATTCCTTTTTACATTTCATGGTTTTAGCAGGGGGATTGGGGAGGACCTAAATTAGGCAGAATCTCATTTTCTAACTCCAATGACTAAACGATGCATGCATCATTTGCCTGCAGTAAAAACCAATTATGTCTATGTGAAATGGAATCCAATACGCATTAAAAATAAACATGCAATTCTGGAGGCTAGATTGCTCCATTAAGAACTACCTTATAACAATAATACAATTGCTAACATTCTTTAATAGTTTGCTGAGAGAACATGGAGTAAATACTTATGTGTGACATTATAATCCTCACACACTCCTCACTAAGGTACTTGTAATAGATGGGTGACTGTAACAGTTGGCAAATAGGTGGCTTCAATGTTACCTTTGGTGTTTAGCTGCTTGTAAGATGAAACCAAGATTCTTCTTATTTACCAAGCAAAATAGGAGCCGATCTTCAAGGGAGAAAAGCTATCCAGGAAAAAGAACCACACAGCCAAAGCTAATCGCATGGTTTACTGTATCAGTAGGTTGAACTGTGTCAGGAACCGGGTAAGCAGGTCGCAGGGGATACTTGGAGTTCTGTCTGTACCCCGTGATGCATTTTAGCTGAGGGATGACACAGACAAGTGCAAAGAAAGACACCACAGGTAGAATATTATGATACAGTCTGTATTGAGGAAGATGGCAGGACAAACAAGTATAGATAATACTCTTGGCAGGAAGCCCACTGGAGGGGCGCACGGCAGGAAGCCCACTGGAGGGGCGCACGGCAGGAAGCCCACTGGAGGGGCACACGGCAGGAAGCCCACTGGAGGGGCGCACGGCAGGAAGCCCACTGGAGGGGCACACCGCAGGAAGCCCACTGGAGGGGCACACGGCAGGAACACGGCAGGAACAATACAGGGTCAGAGTCAGGGTCAGGGCCGGGGCCGGGGCCGGAGCCGAAGCGGGAGCTGGAGCCGGAACAAAGCGGTCCAAACACATTAATGCAAAGGCCCTGACTGAAGGGCTGGGCAGGTTTATATAGGCAGGCTCAATCCAGATAACAAGACACAGCTGCTTGCAATCATGATGTCTGGGTGCTCCAGAGTGAGAAGGGTGGCCACTAGTGGTTGTAGAACAACATGAGCATCACAAAGTTTTGAATACTCCAGGCTGGGTAGGGTGGAATATGGGTGGTTCTATATGGTAACACGATGAGAGTACATACCAAGTACAGGAAAATATTTAAACATAATAAATATACTTGTTATTATTGATCATATAAATACATTTTCATATTCTATCTGTTCTGCCTTTCTGTACCCTGTGTATCTAACTTGACCATATAATGCCAAACATAACACTTATAGACAGCCCTTCTTACTATATGTCATATAATGTTCATTAACGTAAGGGAAATGCCTTAATGGCAATGACACAGGTTGAAAAAAAAAATAAAGAACTCCAAAAATACCAAATACCATAAATACCAAAGGCTTAAGCACTGGGCTTAAATGGGCTTGTTCAGTCAGTTTAGATTAATCTCTCAAAATCATTGACTTTGCTTTTCTAAAATATGGTCAGAAGTGTAATTCTTTCTGAACATCTTTGTTTTATGAAATGATGCAGGATGATGCAAGTTCAAACCTCAATCTTAGGTGTCTCTGTTGAAGTATTAATAGAAAATGCTAATGTTGCTTTCTAGCCAGGCCATCTGTGGTAAGACGTTAATTGCTGCTGACTAGTTGAACTTTTGTTATAATTTCTTTCTGCCAATACAGACAGTATGTTGTCTTTCTCTTTATTTCATGCCTCACTATGCACCATAATGACAGCGGTTACTAATTTTAAGTAAAAGGATTTGACCAGATAATTCAGAAACACACTGCGACTTGGAAACACTTCATTTTAAAGAGGACCAGGGAGTATAGCAAACTACATTTTGCAATTAGAGAAATGTGTATCAATTCTGTTTTTCTGTTGAATCAGTTCTTAAAGCAAGGAGATATTGGAAATGCTCCTATTTTTCACTTACATATTTAACTATATTTTACACTACATTTTGGAAAATATCAACAACTTCAATAGGTTAAAATGCAGATGTCTGAACTACAATGACAGGATGTATAGGAAGATGCACGATTAAGTAACTCGGTCTTGATTGTACAGCAGCAAGGATTATGTACAGGGGCAGGCTGGCCCAGGTGGCAGAGATGCTAGTACCTTTGGAGGCTTGTCCAAATTCTTTAAACAAGTCTGGCTGGCCTGCTATGGGAAGCAGTCGCACACAAAGAGGTACATGCAATGTAAGGGGATGCCTCTGCCATGGATGATTCGGCAGGTAAACTATAGTTCATGCTAAATAGTGGGTCAAGGTTGAAGTTAAGTAAAATGGGTTAAAGTGGAGAAAATTGGTTTACTGGACAAATTATTTAGTTCTAAATACAAATAATGGTGTTGATCAATCTTTGGATGATGTTATTTTTAACGTAATTAGAAGTTGAGTGATGTCTAGTACCCCCATTTTCAGGCACTGTCCTGTTGAGCTGCCCCATTATCATGGACTGATTGGGGGATCTCCCCTGACTGTCCCCCTGAGCAGTGAAATAAGTCTAGGTCTTTGCTGCATTTAATGTTTGTGGATTTGACATAATCTGATTTGGGTCCTGTAAAAATAAACTGGGATTTAGCAGCCTGTTCTGTTGCTCATTTCAGTTTTAAAATGGCTGTCACGTTCTTTGTCAAAGGCTTTGCACATTTCATGAGAACGAGGACAACGGAAGAGTTCAGATCAGGTTCATCTTGTGTTTTGCTTCTTATACATGTAAATTACTCAGAAAACAAGAGCCTTCTTGTCTTAACTCTTGGACACCAATTGAAAAGAACTGATGTTTGACATAAACTGCTGCCAAAAATCCAAATTTCTCTTAAAGATGACTATTTTCAAAAGCAGTTTTAGTATCGATATATATTTCTGAATTTCATAATGGCTTAAAATATTTTTATTAAAATGGGAAATAAATACATAATTCTTTAGTTGTATTTTTTCACGAAAAAGTAGTAAATAAAATATATTTTTTCAAATTGTTTACCACTTCCCAAAAAGCCATTCTATAAAGATTTGTAGCCTCTCAGCCGAATGTTTGAATCTGAGGTTGTCATGGTGATGTTAGTAGTTACTGTCTGCCGACGTTTGGTTTCACATTAAATGCCTAGAAACTGAAATAATAATACCAACTAAATGTGCAAGGCAAGGCTGCTGAATGCGCTTATTGTAAAACTATCAGATGTTTAGGACAGATTTTTTTAATTATTCTTCCTAGTTTTTAGCATAAATACATATTTGTAGATTTTGTAAAATTAACACTTCAGAAACAGCACTAAATAACAAAAATATAATTTTAGTTAATACTCTGGTCACGTTCCTACTGACCAGAGGAACAATAATAACTCTCTTGCACTTGTCTCTGTTAATTTCCTGTTAAAATATATATAGCATCTTTCTTAATTTTTAAACAAACCTGTTGCTGGTGTTACTTGCTGTCCTATGACACTGTTCCACTGTTCCCCATGTAATAATAATAATCACAATGATTTATTAACCTGTATTATTCCATTTGGTCACAAGGTATGGATACACTTGATCCATTTGGTCAACTATAAGATGAGTTTTGTTTTTTTTTAAAATGCTTGATAAATCTAGCTATGCTTGAATTGCAGGTAGTCTTTTATTCTCGTTCATACTTCAAGATGCCCTCTTCAGCCTGCTACACAAGGTACGTGGAACCCTTTGTGTCTGAATAGCCCTTGGAGAATTTTGGAACCCCAGAGACAATAAATACATATTCTTCCAGAAAAGCCTATAGATGAATTGAGTGAGGTGACTTGTTTTAATATGTTGTAGCAGAACAAGTATAGGAATCTGCAAAATAGTTAAGTATTATCATTTGAAACCAGCATAGGCTGGGGAAAAAATATGCATATCATGGTTACTTAATCTTCTCTTTTATAAAGATTTTTGTATATAATTGGATATGTCATGGTATAAAAGTATAGTAATCTGCAAAACAGTTACGTATTCTAAAATTTGAAACAGGCATAGGCACTTAGGCAGGGGGAAAAATATAAATATCATGGTTACTTAATTTTCTCTTTTATAAAGGTTTTTGTGTATAATTGAGTTTGTCTGGTATTTTTTCATGCATTCAAAGTAACTGGCAAAACTACCAGTATATACACATATCAAGTCAGATCGGCTTGTGAATTAATTCAGGAAAGTTCTTTTTTTTATTTCATTTCACTTTTCTAAGTACAATTGGAGATTCTACTGAGCTTTGAAGTTAATGCAATTATCTGCATCAATTGGCAGAAATATGGGGGGAGGCAGTCCCAGCTAAATGATATTGCCTGAAAATTGCAATGGTATAATAATGTATGAGAGCCTTTGGAAGGATGGTTTTTGCATATGGCCTCTGAGTCACTTGTGTACGTATTTTCTAGGCAGACCCAAGTGTGTTTGGATGTTTATTAGCTCTTCTACATACATTCTACAATTGTTGCAGACTATGGTATTTATGTTTATGCATCCTATATAGAGCATGTGTGTATGGCCCTGAGTATGCATCAGCTGGTTAGAGGAGAAACCATTCATGTACTGATTTAAGATGATGACAAAAAAGACGAACATCAGGATTGATTCCTATCTTCATTTTACTAATGTGCAATTTAGTTTAACAGAGTCTTATTTGAATAATAGCATAAAATGGGAACGCTAGTAGGATGCCTCATTAAAACTGGAGGAGAATAGATACAAATGGGTTGAAGCTGTACTATGATGTGATGGAAAGAACTGAAAGTTATACAGAAAGACTCATTGATGTGGCAGTTTAACTCTGTACTAAATGTGTAGCGAATTCTCTTGAATGTGGCACTTTGCACCCAATACTTTTTCTTTCACTAACTGCCTGCAGAGTTAATTTCACAGAAAATGAAAGGTTTAATGTATTTCAAGACAGGAAAAATGACCTATAGATTATTATGACCATTTTCAGTAAATATAAAAAATCTGAATCAACAACTGACTCACTGTGTTTTAAGTGTGCCGCTCACTCCCAGATCACTTTGTTGAATAGGTCTGAGAAACCATGAATTGGTCAATTACTCTACATAGTGAAGTGAGTCACCCGTGACTGTTACTTTCAGTGGGGGAAAATGTATTGTGCTATAAACGGCAAGACCTATAAACAGCAAATTCAAAAACTTTTCAATTCATGGCTACGGAATATATATCTATATTTAAGTATTTTGAAAGTTCATTTAGACAATGGCAATATTTCAAACCATCAGCAGAATATGTGCTACTTAAAACTACCCGTGGACAGTGACGTATTGGCCTAGGCCTGAGATGACAGTCTCAGGAAGGTAGCCCCCCTGCTGCAAAACTAGGGCAAATTGCTCCTTTGGATGATTTGGCCTTCTTGTGTGCCATTGCTCAATGGGCCAGTTTCACACCTCCATATGATGCATTTAAGGACTACTTTAAGAGACACAACTCAGGGATGTGGAGTTATATCCTAGCACTCCAGCGTGATTAGCGGCTGTAGATATTTAATTTAATGAAAAATTGATTGAAGCTGAGATAAGTGGCAGCCAATGGCTAGCCCATTTTTATTTGTTCTGACATTGTCTTCCTCACCTTTCAGAGGCTTCTTAACAAAAGGCTGGACAAACATTAATCTCCACTTCCAAAACAATATGAAAAGTAGCACTTTTTTAATTGGTGGGATATCATGTGAGAAATGCATGGCTCCTGACTTATATGCTTACATAAAGGCAATGACATAGAGGTGACGACCCCAGAGTGGGCTAGCCAAAGCAGAAGTGGGGTAGATGTAGCAGATAAGTAATGGTGCAGGGAAGACAGAAAAAGACAAAAAAGACTATAAGAGTTGACTGACCAGAATTGAGTGAGGTTGCAGAGATTCACTAAAATGCATTTTGTTTGTGAGGGCATGCTACAAGATCAAGTAGCGTTTGCATGTCCTCATCTGTTATTCGCAAAAATCCTCTCCCTCTGCAATCCTTAAAAGGCAGACAAAAGGAAAATAAATGGGGGTACCCGGAACCCCCTATTAACCACGGAGAGAGGCAACAGTTGTCACCCTTCCCCTGCACCATGAGGCAAAGGATAATTTAATGTTGTCATATATACCGCTCCTCATAATAATAAAAATAATCTATGGAATCAATGAGCCTGGGAATACAGCATGAAGTGGGTATATGTGGCAATATTCCCTTCCTAAGGTTTATTTAATTACTCACAAATTGGGGTGGGGAAAGGGGGGAATCTTTGCATTTCCCCAGCCCGTGGTTGATAGGGGGTCCTATGTTTCCCATTTCTTTTTTTATTAACCTTGTAAGTTGGAACTTAGTTCCATTTCGTAACTTGCAGGTTGATAAATTGGCAAGTTGTTTGCTTTTTTTCAATCACCTCGCAAGCACTCACAGTTTAGTGAATAAAAGCAAATGGCATGCCGCTTATAGCCATAGAAAATAACTCGATTTGAAAAAAAAGAGCAAAATCAGAAACTCTGTCCATGGTACTGAATTTAGTGCTGGCACTTTAGCAGAACCAAATCTTGGATTTTTCAACCACTCTAAATACACCGACATGCAATATATGGGTTTTAGCATCATTAGTTGTACTTCTCTGAATGGCTTATAAATTTTGTCCAATATAATTTGTTTGTACATCCGTGTGTCAGGTATAAGAGTATTAATTAATAAGCTGGTGATTGATTTACCTCCATTTATTTTTATTTTTTTTAATTTATTTTGCTAAACATTGTCTGCAAATAACCAAAATATTAGGTAACTAAAACATCACAATACAAAGTACATTCATTATTTTGTATTCCAAGTCCAATAAGGCAAACTATTATTTGTACTACATCTATTTAGTTAGATGTCAGAAGTAGATTGTGTTCTTTAAATTACTACCCTGCTATCAGGGCTGTACAGGTTTGTTGACTGTGATAAGGATTGTTAGCTATAGCCTTGCAATCAATCATTTGCCAAGACAGATAAAAGCCATAGAAGGCTGTCATAAGAAAGAGGGCTATGGCCTGATAAATAAATAACCATCATGTTTTATGACTGTCAACAGATCAGCAGCTTCCCCATATTACAAATCGATTGTGAAGAATAAAACATTTGGCATTTCTTTATAGAACAAGCTGTGTGAATTTTTAATAATGATTTGAGAAGGCATTAATCATTAAATGAGGCATTGTACTTATTCAGTTCTGGATATTTTTCCTTGCCGATAAGTGTGGTAAAAAAAATACTTTGTAATGAGCTCAGACGAATTTGGCAGGAGTCATACAGCAGATATCCAACCTAACGAGGACATGTTACTAGAGAAAACAATGGAAAAACGTATTTTAATGGATGGGAAATACAGAATAAGTGTTTTAGCAATTCTATGTTAAAATAGCTTTGATTTTGTGTATAAATGTGCTGGCTATAACTCCCAGGAGCTACATAGCATACAACAGTGTAGTTTTTGCTTGAATTGAGACTTACTTAAAACAATGCAGCAGTATAGAATACCCTACAGTTTTCTGGGCCTTTGCATATTTGATCCATGCATATGGCTTCTACATCTCTAGTCAAAGAGCTTTCCATATTATGGTCAATATTCATGCTTGCACAGCTTAGGCACGGTAATTACTTGATTATGATTATGTCGACTGATGTTTTGGTTGTCATAATGCCCTGATAACTGACATTATCTGAACATTAGTGGCATTAGCTGGACTACGTTAGAAGCCAGTATTACACCATGGACAAAGTCTGAAAACTTTATACTGTGCATATAGTTACATAGTACATAAGGTTGACCTAAGTTCATCAAGTTCAACCCTTCTACCTAACCTTCCTACTCTTGATCCAAAAGAAGGCAAAATAAACCCTTTATTAAGCGACCATTCTGCCATCAGGGAAAAAAAAATCCTTCTTGACTGCAAAAGGCAATCAGATTTCTCCTTGGCTCAAGAAGCTCTAACATATTAATTCTATTTATCGCATGTATGTCATGTATTCTAAGAAAATATCCAGACCCCTTTTAAAGACATCTAATGTATTTGATAACACCACCCCCCTAGGCAGTGAATTCCATACCTTTGTTGCCCTTACTGTAAAGAATCCCTTCCTTTGTCGTCTATGAAACCTGCGCTCTTCCAGTCTCAGAGGGTGACCTCTTGTTCTTTGTATATTTCTGTTAATGAACAGGTCACTGAAGAGCTCTTTATATTGGCCCTGCATATATTTATATGATGTTATCATATTCCCTCTAAGACGCGGGTTTTTCCAGTGTATATAATTTTAACTGTTTTAGTCTCTCTTCATAACTAGTATCTCTCAATCCCCTTATTAATTTTGTAGCCCTCCTTTGCGCTTTTTCTAGTCCCATAATGTAATTTTTAAGGACCGGTGCCCAGAATTGTACTGCATATTCAAGGTGAGGTCTTACCATTGACCTGTAAAGAGGCAAGATAATATCATCCTCCCGTGAATCAATACCTCTTTTTATGCATGCCAAAACCTTATTCGCTCTTGCAGCTGCTTGCTGGCATTGCGCACTGTCGTCAAGTCTATTGTCTTCCATTATTCCTAAATCCTTCTCATTGGTAGTTTTCCTCAAGGATATTCCATTTATAGAATAGGTCGCATTTTTATTTTTTTTACCGTAATGCATAACTTTGCATTTCTCTATATTGAACCTCATCTGCCACTTGCACGCTCAGTCCCCAACTCTGTCTAAATCCTCCTCCAAAGAAGAAACATCCAGATTAGTCTGAATTACCCTGCTTAATTTTGTGTCATCAGCAAAAACTATGACATGGCTCTCAATACAGCTTGGGAGATCATTTATAAATAAATTAAAAAGAAGAGAACCCAGGACAGACCCCTGAGGCACTCAACTTAATACCTGCGTACAGTCTGAGAAACATCCATTAACAACAACTCTCTGCATTCTATCTTTTAGCCAATTTCCAATCCAAATAGACCTTTCTGTTAATTTATAGAGTAGCCTTTTATGCAGAAGCGCATCAAATGCCTTAGCAAAGTCCAGATAAATCACATCTATAGCCACACCCAGATCTATATTTTTACTAACTTCTTCATAGAATGCTAAGGTTTGACAAGACCGGTCTTTCACAAATCCATGTTGACTTCTACTAATTGGATTATGGGTCAAGATATGTTTTGAATATATACCTTTAGCAACCCTTCAAATAATTTCCCCACTACCGATGTTAAGCTTGCTGGCCAATAACTGCCCGGTTGAGATTTTGATCAATTTTTAAATATGGGCACAACATCTGCCTTGCGCCAATCTAATGGAACTATGCCCGAGCTGAAACAATCCCTAAAGATTAGTAATAATGGTTGGGCCAGAATTAGGCTTAGCTCCTTAAGTACCCTTGGGTGTATACCATCCGGTCCAGGGGCCTTGTCTACCTTAACTGTATTTAATTGATTGAGCTCTTTTTCTTGTGTCAGCCAATCTCATGATTGCTGTAATGGTTCCTTAAAAATAGCCAGCAGGGGCTCCGTCATTGGTTTTTCCTTGGTATAAACAATGGTCTCCCCAGGACCAGTTCTGCGTCAGAAGTTCAAGGGACATGCAAGTGACTCTATTGGTCGCCTGCAGGGGCCTCCTCTGGTTGATGCAGCGTGAAGGGCTTAGCAATATATGGCCATATAGTGTGATGGAGTCCCCAACATTTATGCCTTTGATATGTGTTTTTAAATAATATTAGCTAGATGTGTGCTGGATTCTTGCTTTGTTTTGAATACAATCAATGTGTCTTCAGTGTTTTCTAGATAGATGTCAGCTTTAATGCAAATTACGTTCATACAAAATTTACTTTGATTTCTTGCTGTCAATTGTAGGGACTGCTTGTTGGAAATATGGCTGCTACTACTTCAGTCCCATACAGAAACTACCATACATAGTTTCAAATGAATCATATAGAGGGCTATCATTTATTTTTGTTACTTTACAAGGTACATTTGAGCTGTGATTGATATTGATATACACAGTAATAAAAAAACAGTCTTCAGAGGAATAAAGACCGTGTACTCTGAAATCATAAGTTAGCATGGTTTCAATCAATTGGAGTTCAGATATCGAAAATATCTAAATTCTAGCAAGTCTTGTATCATTGCCTCTAGTCACTGGGTATCTATGCACCTAAAATGTCACTGCTTTTTTGATCATATCTGAATATAAAGCATTTCAGGCAAGAAATCCTTTTGCTCTTGTTATGCACTAATGATAAAGTTCTGCTTTGTTGCCCACCTGTTCGTTGCTTCCACCCACTAGGTTTTCTGCATTCTCAGTGCACTGCTAGAAAATATAATGAGAACCATCCTAGTAACATAATGAGAAACGCACAAGGGTATGTTCAACATATTGCCATAGAATTCACATCAGTCAACTCTGCTATTATTTGCATTTTTTTCTTATTCATGAGTTCTAGTGCTTGACATACGACAGGAATGGGGGGGGGTAGACAAATGCCAAGCATGTACAGCAAGTGAAGACTGACATATAGCACCAAGTGAGATAGTTAAGTGGAGCAGCTGGAAACATATGTAAGACAATCCTAATTTTCTGACTTTTAGACCTTTTCACTTTACAGATCTAATAAATCTAACTAAACATTTTAAATGGTGAGAGAAAATTAGCCTTTATTATTTTGTGCTGCAAATAAATCTAGAAAAAAGTTTTTAGCATTCATTTTTGTGATGTGGTACTTAATGGTCCATGAATCCACAGACATGCTATTCCTGCTAGAGCTTCTGCATACTCTGTGTGCAGCCATATGTGCTCCTGTCTACAACTGTTAGTGTTATAAAGAGACATGCTTCTTTTAGACCAACTTTTGAGGCACAGAAGTCATTTTTCATACATGTCCAAAAAACAATAATATTATCCGGCCTGAAAAGCAGAAAGCCTTAAGCATAAGATTTGAAAAAAAGGCTTGTTATGTTACTTTATTAGTTCAATGACACTTTCAAGATCATTGTATTGTATTGTATTTTAACATAGTTAGCACTTCTCTAATGAGCATTGTCAATGATAATGTTCATATTTCTGTATTAAAATGTAACAAAAATATGTACCGTATTGGCTCGAATATAGGCCGCACTTTTTTCCCCCACTTTAAGTCTTTAAAGTGGGGGTGCGGCCTATATTCGGGGTCTAGCGCCCGACGCCCGGGACTGCATGTAGGCCGCACTTTTAGGGTGCGGCCTATATACGGGGGCGGCCTATATCCGAGCCAATACGGTAATTTAAATAGTTTTAATAGAAACGGTGAGGCATTTTCAATGTATTAAAAAGCTGAAAGCATATTCATTAATTAGTAATGCTATTTACATGTTTATTAATGTTAAGCATCACAAGTTACATTTAAGCTATATAAAACCTTATATTGTCAAAAATAAATACATTTAAAAACAGAATTTGTATCAGATTTTTTGGTTAAACCAGATTTGTTTTAAAACATGCTTTACAACTATTTCAAATTAAGCCTAATAGGACAACAGTAATTAGGCATCATTAATGGAATAACATCTAAACCAATTTCTGCAGACTGGTTCCATATCAAATATTTGTAAAGGCTTTTGCCAACATTTTCCAGCAGTATAAGATGATATTAAAGTATGTATCGTATATCGTATATAGTAGCATGCATAAACAGGTGTGATCTATATTGAACGGAAAGCCGTTCAATTTAAATGCAGACCTTGACATGTCATCCCTAAGAGGAACTGTGCTATTAACCCCATATCTCCAGTGTGAAAATCAGCCCTATCTCATTATATGAACACACCGGCTATCAGAACAGTGGCTTTAGTATGTAAAGCCTTGTCTAAAAATATAGCTTTGGTGGCCTTTAATTTCTAAACATATTCATCATATGCCCTACGATTTTTAGATAAAGCCTTATCAGTAACCCTCCTTATTAAATAGAGGAGTGACAACAGAAAGTAAAGATGGATGCAATTACAGTAACATATGAATCGCCACCAAAGGTTATTAGTTTTACACAATACAACTGAATGTTCTGCAGATTGCTGGGTAGCTCTTTTGAAATGGAAATAAGGCAGCAAATATAGTTTCTTTTGTGCAATGTTGTGCTTTCAAAACTTTTGGTTATAATATATCTTTTGATTATTTTTTTTATTTTCATTACTAATATAAAATGTTTAATGGTAGGCGTTTTCTATTTCTAATTTACAGGTGATGCCTTCTGTGTTATATTAAAGACAATAACACTGTGATTATATTACATTTTATTTATAGAGTGCCATCAAAATGTGTAGCACTTTTATAATAGCAAGATTGCAATCTAACAATTTAATTTTAATAATAAAATTAACAATTTTAAAAAATTGACATTAACATTAGCTCACCTTAAAATATACTAACACAGAAGAAGAGGAGGCCCCTGTAAGAATGATGTGGAGCGGTCATTGGTGTGTGTGTGTGTGTGGGGGGGTAGAATTGTATAAAGAAGGATGCAAGATGTGGCTATTAGGGAAATAGATTGTATGTTTCTCTGAATATGTGGGGTTTTAATGTGTATATATCTCTGAAGAAATCATGAATCATGTAGACTCTTAGAGCCACCAGCAAGTGAAATCCATCTGAAGGAGAAAGAGAGGTCGTCCGTGAAAATGTTGGAACCCACTCAACTAGCAATTGATGTAGTCTGAGCATAGGTTCTAAGCACGCCTCACACAAGCTTTGCATATGTACGTGTTAGCACGATAGCTTTATTTTATTTTTTTTGTTACCATTAAGATGTAGATGATGTTATAAAAAACATGTCTGTATTTATGAATCTTACTGTAATTATTGAATAACATTTACTGTATGAATATGTATATATATATATATATATATATATATATATATATATATATATATATACTGTTATGCTATCAATAACCACTTACTATTGAGTGTAAAGTCAGATTCCACACTCCTTGTTTTCTGCAATTAACAATATTTATTAAGAGAGGCTAAATAAACTAACAATACATATACAAATTGCTATAAGTTAGTATATGCTGTTACCGAACTATCTATTCGTTGATTGAATGGAAATAACAAAGAAACAGCAGGATAAGCCTGTGAACATATGATACAATTACCACTCCCTTGTCATCATCTCCACGCAGACTCAGAGAGAGAGAGAGAGAGAGAGAGAGAGAGTTAGCAGGACTTTATAAACACATTAAGTCCTCCTTCTGCTGGATACTCCTCTGGTAACCTATCTTCTCCAGTGACCCTTAGAGACCAAGGTGATAGAAAAGGGAAAGGACATTGCACTGGGGGGGGGGGAGTGGAAGGTGACCAAATGTCCTAACTGATTTGCCATGTGCTCTGCAGAGAAGAATATCCATTAATGTTTGGGACCATTTGAAGGTATTGTATAGAGAGGCTTTGCCCATTGGATCTCTGCTTCAGAACATCATTTCACTTCATTGGCATACAGTTGGTTGTCAATCATGCCTTCCTTTTTACAGATGGGTACAGTGTGTTTTTACATCTGCATAGTTATTGAACACACAAACTCACAAGGATTAACTCTGTAAACACTTGCCTTATGCAAATAAATATTTGGTTAAAACAACTCTAGATTCCAGAGAATAACTTAATTGTGTCTGATTACATATACAAACAAGTTTTTGAATGTATACATGCACAATATACATATTTATATTCTGTACTCATTTGCAACATGCTTATGGGGTGGTCTCAATTAACATTGTTAGGGACATTCAACTACTGGATAAAAGCATTTATAATGCACACATGTCAATTTTTGAAGTGGTTATTAAGTCCAACAAGTGTCTACAAGTATTATAGTCATTAAAGGTGATGAATATGAGGCAACCAAGAACATGTTTCTTGTAGTACAACTTTCTACAACAAATTTTACGACAGAAGCAATGACTTCTTGAGACATTGAAGTTTGAGCATCATGTACTTTTTCTGGAGCTGAATATGTGATTCCTGAAGCTAATATGCCTCACAGCTTTTGCCAATGGCTTGAATAATCTGAGAGCCTGGTTGTGATCCTAGCAAATTCTGACATCCAATCTTCACATCATCAGTGAGGAAATGCCTAAAACAGTTTATATCTCAAAATTGCTACCTTGGTTACTATTGATTAACTGCACAGCTCATGTAAAAGGGAGTTACATTCTGAAAGTCTAGGCATTAGGGTGACATGGACTAAAAAAATTCATGATTTTGCATCAGTTTCCATTAGAAGGTGCATTCTCAGTTTTAACTTATGTTTCATTTATTTGGTGTACTAAATTGAATCTGTAAAGAAATGCATCTGAGAGCAGTACTAAAAAAAATATAAGGTCACATTTCTCACTACACTGATGCCTAAATGTAAAGATGCATGCAAGATGCATGTTTTCTTTAAACAAAAGATATACATGTGATAAAGACCATTGGGAACAGATCTTGACATGGCCCAGAAATTATGCATATTTACATTTTGGTGAAGCATTTTGTATGGGTTGTATCTAGCAGCTACTTCACCATGTAAGGCATGTATCACCGACTTCCAGTATTTTTGGGTAAGAAAAAGCCACAGCCAATTTGTTAAAATTTGTTAAAGTTATTGTCACGCCAAAACTTGAAAAAATTAACAAAGGTACCTTAGTGAAGACAATGACTCCAAAACACCAACATGTAAATATGTAAATATATACAAACATGAATTAGGGAAGGGACATACCAAAATGTACCCCCCACACCCGGGCCTGAGGGCACCAAACAGCAAGGAACCTCCCACTGGTTGTTAGCAACGCTTATCTTACCACCGCATTAACACACCTGGATACCTGGCAAGCTGATGCACCCAAGACTGTGACAAACTCAACAAACTTTTTCTCCCAAATTGACCATTTAAAGAGAGGGAGGGACATGCAACCCTGGTATGCTAGCTGAAGAAATGGCTCCCACGCAAGGGAAACCATCACTGTAAATATCCTACTATCAAAATCCCTCCCCAATTCTCACCAAAAGGCCTATCCTTACTCCACAGTCAAGACCCACTACAGTCCATTCTGCCCCCCCTGTGGGCTTTAGGGTTTCTCACAGTATCTCTATGGAGGCTAGAGGGAGGCTAGCATAAGCCAATGGTTTACACATGCCATAAAATCAATTCCAAAAGAAAATTATGACTTTGGAAAAACTATTCTATACATTAGAATAATGTCCAACTAGCAGCCCTCGGGAGTTTTTATGAAGCTCTGGTGTCCATCTAAATAAACAGCTGTTGCTTTGATTTAACAGAATCTGTCAGTTGAAGTCTAAATGTGTCAGGGAACATAGATGTCTCTACATAACGCCACACATATTTTCATCTATTTCACTTTCATATCCAGTTCTCGCCTGTAAGTCCTAGCATCCTCATTGAATGTGCCTGCATGAGTTGATATATCTATCCTGCCTGTAAAATAAAGTTTCTAATTGAGAAGCATTGAATTAGAATGCATTAAGTGCTGTACAGATGTTTTTAATATGCTTTCTTGTTTTCCCAATGCAATTTCTAAGGAAGTCAAAGTACAGTTTTTTCTTAATATGTAGCTGGTAATACGCATAATTACTTGCTGCAATCACAGTGATAATCAGCTCTTCTGTTTCTCCCTGCTAATTATAGCAGCATTTTCTTCCTCTAAGGACTCAACACGAAATAAAACTTAGCATAATTTACTACTGTACATACTTCAGCAGAAACCCATTCACTTTACTTCTAAATGACTGATAAACATTGCGTATCAAAGCTATCTAGACTACATCTAAAAATCAATGCAAACTGCCACTATCAAGATTCAGGGCTTGGTGGATTTTGTTGCAAACTGTCAGCTACAACATGAACAGTGTGAGTGGACATTCTTCTTAATCCACTTTAATCAGAAAATGAAGTTATCTTACAATGTATGTAGGCATAATCAAACATTTTCTAAGGAAAATTAAGCTTGACGGTTTTAAGGCCACTGAGACATGTTTCTTCACAGATCACTGCTTGGATACTCATTGGATACTTTTCCCATTGTTTAGAATTATTATTAATTCCAAATTACATAGGGTTTCAGGTTTCTTCATAAAAACATGGATACCCATCTTCCTTTGCTACGGCCTCCTAATGCTGAAGTTTCAATGCTTTAAAGCATAAGGCACTTAGTGCATTTGACAGCACGCACTTTTCTTTGGTTATCCTGTCCGTGCAATCAGCATGACCGTCTGACAGTAGAAAGAAAACCCTGAAGTCTTTTCTGAAAGGGGAACATGACCCTGCCTGCACTACAGGATGGTTTACTTTATCGTTAAGGTGTAGGAAAGGGTTAATACAGGAAGGTCAGCATAAGAAGGAAGCACAAGGGTACATGACCAGGGGAAGCCTGGCAGCCTAAGGCTTGGGGGGCAAGTCTAGTCAAGTGTCCCGTTGCACCACCGAATCAGCCCACCATCCATGCCCATCTTTTCCTGAAGCCACAATTTAGTGCCACTAACCCACCCCTTTGTGTATTGATTTATGTGATACACCAATCACCCTGTTATGTACTTATACCCAAGCTACCCCCTTCTTTTATTTAATTGTTGTCCCAAGGCAGCCCCCCTTTGAATATGGGTCCCCTTCCACCTATCACCCCAACAATTTTTTTTAATACTTACTTTTTTTGCTGGTTTCCTTCCCTGCAGACTGCTCTCCTCTGATGTGTTCTTCTTCTCCTTGTCATGAGGAGCTGTTCCGTGTGAGCCCGCCCCCTTGAGCGGCACGTCATGTCTTCAAAGGGGAGGGACGAAGAGCCTCACTGAGGCACTGAGCGACATGGTGCAGGCACGCCGGCCGCTTTAAAACTTGCACCCGCAAGTTGCACCCGCAAATTGGAGAATTTCTCTGGAATTGAAACATAGATATTATAAAAGATAAGTTATAACAACAAAATCTTATGCTTTGATAAATAACACTTTGATAAATCCCACCCATATAACTGCAGTGTAGAGAGCTCTCTTAGAGATGATGGCTCCAAAGGATTGTATTCCTCTATAGGGCACTTGAATTGAAACTCTTAGCTAATAATCAATCTGTCTCATTCCTGTGTATTTAGCTCCATGCTGTTATGTATTAAATCCAATTGACACTTTTCTGCCACTTGTCCTTTAGAACCCTTTCATGCATACCAACAAAGTAATATTTTTTTATCCTTGTAAAATTAATTAAATAAATATAGCTATGTTGCCAAAAGAAAATACTTCCAGCAAATATATTATGGTGTTGACATGCATTTAACACATCTACCAGTTGTTCTCAGATTATTTATTTTTTGGAAATAAGCCAACATAATTAAGATTCCTTTTAAATGTCTAAAATACTGCAGACGACTAAGGCATTTTTTAATATATATGCCGTTTTTTGTATGTTTAAATTGTGTTAAAGTAAATTGGTTAGTAAACTATAGTTAAAAATACCAAAAAATAAGCAGATTCACACAAATAGCTTATTTATTGAAGGTACACCTTACTCCATACCCATACCATGCCATCAGTGAGACATGTTAGAGGTCAATTAAAACATTTTTGGAAACCTCAGTAGAAATGGGAGAAATATGAGAACAATTTATTAACAGGAGCTATTTAAAGAGAATTTCTTTTTCTTTTACTTGATTTCATGGAAACTCCATCTCAAGCAATGATGACTGCAAAAATAGACGGAAACAAGAAGTTGCTGCCAACTCTTCATTCTGCATACATTTCTTGAAATGGCATTTAAACTGAGTGGCCCATGGGTCAGTGGGCGATAGCACCACATACTTATGCCACTCCATCCACAGATTGGGCCTTGGAGTGTAAAAGTGTAAAAACAAAGCGTGTCAAAATGATCATCATTTAGTGGACATTGGTTTACAGCACCAGGTCTGCTTAGCCATCTAGCACACCAGGCAAATGTGTCTAGCCTACAGTGCCGCATACTCTATAGCAGCAGATTGGGTGTGGAAAAGGCATTGCCACCAGGAAGTCTGAGTGGATTGTTTTGCTGTTGAATGTTCCACTGCATGTCAATGACCGCTGCCTGGCTGCACAAACAGCTCTGCCTGGCTGCACAAACAGCTCTGCCTGGCTGCACAAACAGCCCTGCCTGGCTGCAATAAAACACAGTCTATTTTTTCATGAAAAGTCTCTGCAGTCCTATTCCTTTGACACCATCATATGCACTTTCATGCATATGCTAACTGAGAGGTCTTGGTTTACAAGGTGTTGCCCTTGCAAATGAGATTCTGCAGAATTCTCTATATGCAATAACTGATTTCAATGGGATTGTTTTCATACCGCTGATTGCTCTCACAAAGTATTTTAAATATGTATTCTAGAATATGTGGTGTAGGGGCCATCGCTAGTTCCAGACGATAATAAACTGTTGTAAAGGATGTCCATATAATCCTAGTCTAAAAGCCTAATCTACAAAATCAAGTCAGCACATGGTGAAGTACATGTTGAGCTGCTTTGAGTACTCACAAGGATCTGGATTTGAACATTCAATTTACTGAGCCTCTTTTTTTTTAAACACATTGCACTTACACTAAAATGTTTTACCTTGAATGTTAAGTAAATCATGTTAATAAATGGCTTGCAATGTCCTTGTTTTGACTTATCTTATCAGAATGAAAAATCGGAACCAAAAAGCTTACAGTGCTATGAACATAGCTGTGTACGCTTTGTGACAGAAAGTTAAATAGCTGCATGGCATGGTTTCTGTGAACATTGGAAAAAACAGCCCTGTTTATCCAGAAATAGTGACCTAATTGCACACTGAGAGGAAAACATTGTCTTCTTTTTAGTTCACTTCAATTGGCCGTTTACTGCCAGAAAGTTTTATACTTCATTTGCTAAACAGGCAATCTTGCTTGAGAAAAGATCTAATGACGAGCACGGGTAAAAATGTTGAATTTGCTTCATTTATTGACGTTTGATGTTTTGATAAATATAAAATAATATATAAAATATTGTTTTTCACACTTTTTAGTTAAGTTTTTCCCCCTAAGGTCAGCTATCATCCCGTGGTGAGCCTGAGTGGTTTTTATTCTCTTCTGTTTATAAGCTTTGTTCTACCTACCTAGTTCTTTCTTTCAGCTCTTTCTTCTGACATGCATGTCTCTATTTTGATATCACTCTTAAGTTCTCACCCATAACAACAGTAGACAGCTGTTAGTGTGGATATTGTGGAAGTACAGCTCTTACCCTACAAGAAAAGTACTGCTATAACTGATTAAGCAATACCGCAGTTGTTGACTATTTCAGCGTGATGATTAGCCATGGTTTATGCACAATGGAAGCTCATTGATCAAGGTAGAGGCATATTTATCTTGGGCACTGCCTTTGGTCTAACCCAGGGCAGCACCCTCAGCCACCCCTCCATGGCTGCCGTCCTGACTGCAGAACAACAAAATATAATTTAATATCCTGGTACTCCATGTAAATAGACAGGTTGCAGAGATCAGAGACTGTTACCATCAAACAGCGACACACCAGGGAGCCTGATTGCCCAGGAGGGCGAACTGCCCCCTCCAGTTTTGCGGTGGGAAAAGTGCTGCCCCAATGGACCTCCTAGCCTGTTGGGGGTGGAAGACAAATGCGAGACACTGACGTAGAGCTCCAAAACAGGGAAGTGGTAGGGAGACTAAAAGAGCGTGAGAGAGCGAACAAAATGACAGTCAGAGAGTGAGTGAGAGTAAATATTTGCGTCAGATAACAAATTTTGTTCCCGCAATTAAAATGAGCCTGATTTTTGTCCGAAAAAAAACTGTCAGGAATTCGTTGCCTGAAACAGTGGCGGAACTACCGGGGTCGCAGGAGTCGCGACTGCGACCGGGACCTGGAGTTCTGCCAGTCAGGGGGGCCGCTCAGCAACTCTTGGGCCCCCCTGACTGACAGAAATCCAGGATGCCTCTGCTCCCCGCCGCTGCCACCGCCGTCGCCGCTGCCGCCGCTGCCGCACTGCTCAGAGTGCAGTGTTGGGAGCATGAGGCGTTTGTCTCGGGTGCCGGCGCTTCACGCTGAACGCTGGCATATGACGTGAAGTGCCGGCACCCGAGACAAACGCCTCACGCTCCCAACACAGGAGTTGACGGTAAGTGACCTACAAAGGGGGGTAGGGAGGGAGTGGGTAGATCGTGAGAAGGGGGGGTAAGGAGGGAGTGAGTAGATCGTGAGAAGGGGGGGTAAGGAGGGAGTGCGTAGATCATGAGAAGGGGGGTAAGGAGGGAGTGGGTAGATCGTGAGAAGGGGGTAAGGAGGGAGTGGGTAGATCGTGAGAAGGGGGGGTAAGGAGGGAGTGGGTAGATCGTGAGAAGGAGGGGTAAGGAGGGAAAGGGTAGATCTTGAGAAGGGGGGTGGGGAGGGAGAGGGTAGATCGTGAGAAGGGGGTAGGGAGGGAGAGGGTAGATCGTGAGAAGGGGGTAGGGAGGGAGAGGGTAGATCGTGAGAAGGGCTAGGGAGGGAGAGGGTAGATCGTGAGAAGGGGGGGTAGGGAGGGAGAGGGTAGATCGTGAGAAGGGGGGTAGGGAGGGAGAGGGGAGATCGTGAGAAGGGGGGGTAGGGAGGGAGAGGGGAGATAGTGAGAAAGGGATAGATGGGTTGGGGGTGGGGGGGCCCTTAACAGATTCTTGCATCGGGGCCCTGAGGTTTCTAGTTACGCCCCTGGCCTGAAAATAAATGGGTCAAAAATTAGCCAAAAAAGTCTTCCAAATCTTTTTTGACCCTTTTGCATATGTCTAATAATTAGCAAATAATTAAAGAAATAGTCCTGTGTTGACTAGAGAAATAACATTATAACCTTAAACATAGCAGGATGGTAAAATTATTACCAGGCTATTATGCATAAATATTTTTTTTATTTCAAACCATGTAGCTATGATATACCTGAGAATAGAAAAGATACCCAGATGTGTCCAATAATACTATATTTTTGGAACCCTTCAAAAAATAGCTCACACTAACTTTACTGATCTTTACATTTTATCCTAGTACGTGTTAGTTGTTTCTTACATAATGTAAATTTTTATATTGAGTATGAGTCCATTATATGTGTAGATAATGATGCAGAAACCAGATTTAACAGATGTATTAATTTAAGTTTATATTTCCTTGAATACCTCACATAACCCTGCTCTTAATTCAGGGAGCTTGTAGATGAAATGTGGCCAGAAAAACGTCTTTGGGATATACTGTACAAAAACACACTGACATTTAGAAAGATTATGTTAATTGAAGCCTTCATGATGATTTATCATCATTTTACCTGCCTTTGTGTCAAGAACATGTGTGGGGCTACTGCTGGATTAAGGTTATGTGAAGCTCAGCATGTCATCATAAAACACAAACACATTCAGATCCTCTTAATTGGGATTAGAATTAACTGATGACATTAATTCAGGCTATTAATTTTCATAGACTCACCTACAAGCTTTTTAAAATGATTTATTTTAGTGACATTATCCAAAATTCTGTAAATCATAATTTAATCTGATATTGGTCTTGATCTCTGTCAGCTTGTCTAATTTCATTGGACTATGAAATGAGAGATTGCCCAGAGCTAGACATGTACCTTAGTGCTTTCCAAGCAAGCATTTGCAGACATCAGATATGCTTTGGGTATGTCTTTTCCCCGTGTGTATTGCAATGCCCTAAAACATTCAGGCATGTCAATATCGATATTCACTTCAATATTTCTTAAAAGTAATTTACTATCACAAACAACTGGTACAATGCGTATACAGGAAAGTACCAAGCAAGGCAGAGTTGCCACTTGTCCAGAAAAACTTGGACAGTACCAAAGATTTAAGTTCTTGACGTTTAGCACGGGCAAGCGAGAGAGTTGGTGTGCTGTGAATACCTGCGATAATTCACAAGATGCACATGTGCTGGAAATTTGTAGTCTGAAGAGATGACCCCATGCCTGTCAGTGCAGATTCTGTGAAAAGAAGAGGAGACTGACACTGTCTGGAGAGCTAAACTGTGGCCATGCTTGTTTTTTGAAGATGTAATTGGTATATTATTTATGTTTCTGATGCACCTGTTGTGAGTCCAAATGTTATCACCCACAGCCAATTTAAACATGTTCCTTTAAATCTCCTTTTATCTCACTTTGCACCTCTTTCTTCTTCTTATCTTGTCTCATCTTCTTTCCCTTTTCTTTTCTCTCTCCTTTTTCTCTTATCTCCGATCACTCTCCTCCTCTTTATCTTCTCATTTTATTTCTCCATTCTTTTTTGTTTCACTTTCACTCACTTCTATATTTTTTATCTTTCTCTTAGGTCTTCCCTCATTTTATTTCTGTGTTTTCTCTCATCTCTCTCTTTTTTTCTCCTCTCCTTTTCTCCTTTTATTCCAGTCTTCTCAATTGTTTTTTTCTTATGTATTCTCTCCCCTCTTTTTTCTTATCTCTCTTTCTCTACTGTTCTTTCTTTTTTCTTGTCTCTTTTTATCTAGCTTATTTTATATACTTCATCTTTTATCACTCCCCTTTTATTCTCCTTTGTTTATCTTAGTTTATCTCAGTTCTATTTTTGGTCTCTTCTCTCAACCCTGCCCATGCTCCCTCCACATCCCCAGATGCAACCTTTCCAAGAGTGTCTAATAAACAGCTTTGTAAAAGGGGGCAACCCTAAAAACCAGGTGATCAAGGTGTTAGAAAATCGAGAAGGATCTTCAGTGCGTACAAAAGCACACGGTTCTATAAGCGTTGCACTGTAGTATCATTTTGGCTAGAGTTTGGGGACTGGGTGGGCAAGTGGCAGATGAGGTTCAACATGGATAAATGCAAAGTTCTGCATTATGGTAAAAATAACAACAATGCAACCTTTACTATGAATGGAATATCCCTGGGGAAAACTACCAATTAGAAAGACTTAGGAATAATGGTAGACAACAGACTTGGCAGTGCACCCTGCCACCAAACAGCTGCAAGGGCCAATAAGGTTTTGCATAAAACAGGGTATTGATTCACAGAAGGAGGATATCATCTTGCCTCTTTACAGGGCACTGGTGCCTAAAAAATTGGAACTAGTGCAAAGGAGACTAAAAAGTTAAAATGAACTACACTAAAAAAAACAATGTCTTAGAGGGGATATGATAGCATTATATAAATATATGCAGGGGCATTATAAAGAGCTCTTCAGTGACCTGTCCATTAACAGAAATATACAAAGAATAAGAGCTCACCCTCTGAGTAAGCGGAAGAGCAGAGTTTTCATAGACGACAAAGGAAGGGATTCTTTACAGTGAGGACAATAAAGGTATGGAATTCACTACCAAGGGAGGTGGTGTTACATTAGATGCATTTAAAAGGGGTCTGAGTATTTTTTTTTTTTTAGAATACTAGTATACAGGGCTATAAATAGAATAACATTAACATTTTAGAGCTTCTTGATTCAAGGAGAAATCTGATTGCCTTTTAGAGCCAAGAAGCTTTTCTCCCTGATGGCAGAATCGAAAAAGGTATTTGTTGCCTTTATTTTGGATCAAGAGTAAGAAGGTTAGGTAGAAGGGTTGAACTTGATGGACTTAGGTCTTTTTTCAACCTTATGTACTATGTAACTATGTGCTATGTAACTATGTAGATGCTATAGTGAAACAGACAACTTAATGCTCTTCAGATTCAACTCTTGTACTCAACTTGTATTTTGGGTTCAAATCTTACAATGGAGAGCAGGAATTGCTGAAGTTATTCCAGTTTGAATTATATGTGGAATAGTCAACCTTTGCCAAACTCTCTCTGTCTACTTTATATAATGAGTTGGGATCAACTGAAAGAGCACTGGTATAGTTTGTATTAAGCAAAAAAAAAAACCTTAATATGACAACCGTTTTCAAATCTTTTTAAATAAATGACAAGTTATTTAAAACAGAGACATTATTTTCACAGAAGGCAATAAACATTGCAAATAAACTTGTAGCACTGCTAAAAAAAAAAGGTGGACATGTGTGGTGCATGGATCAGAGAGTGGCTGTGTGTGCATGTAAGTGTATGGTTTAGATTGTGTGTGCATGAATGCTTAAGTGTGTGGTGTTAGAGTGTGCATGTGTACTGTATGTGCATGCATGTATGTTTATAAGTTCATTGTGTTACAGTGGGTATTTGTATATATATAATTGTAAGTTCACTATTAGTGTATACTGTATGTATCCGTAATTGCATATGTGTATGCATATATGTGTAAAGCCTTGTTTAAAAGCAGTGCTTCATTATGCTATAATTACAGTTCGTGAGTATGTGTGTTGATAGGTAAGTGTATGGTGACTGTAAAGACTGTGGAGTTTGGAGAGATTTGGTGTTTCTGCATTTTGGAAGGGGGTTTATGGGTGTTTTACTCTCCGGCGGGTCAGGATTTACAGGACAGAGACCTCTATGGCTAGTATGTGTACCTGGATCTGATCTCCAGCAGGTTTCAGCCAGAAGTCAGGGAACCGCCGTGTTTTCCATCCTCCCCACAGACTACAGTAGCGACCCCCTGCTGCGCTGAGGTGGGCTGAGTGCAAATACTGAGCCATGTGCTACTTGGAGAGGAAAAATACATAGAGTGGTTTCTGACCCTCTATGTAAACAAACAGTAGGGCATGTAGCTCAGTGGTAGAGCTCATGCTTTGCGTTTTTGAGGCCCCAGGTTCAATTCCCGCAATTTCAGTGACAAATTGTCAAAGATTGGAAGAAAAAGAGTGAGCTGACTTCGCCCTATCTATGTTGTTGTAATAAGTTTCGTCTCCATCTTTAATATAAGTGAAGGGGAAAAAATTGCCAAAAATAGTAATAATAATCTTGTGAATTATAATTTGATCCAGTGGCAGCAGAGCGAGCAAAAGCAGGAAGGGAATTCAGGAAAGCCAGGCCTGCACTGGAAGCTCTCCTAAAGAACAAATAAATAAAAAGTGATTTTTAGGCAGAAGAGTGGGCTGAGTGCAAATACTGAGCCATGGGTCTGCTGCTTGGAGAGGAAAAAATACATAGAGTGGTTTCCAACACTCCAAGGAAACCAACGGTAGGGGGTATAGCTCAGTGGTAGAGCGCATTCCTTGAATGTATGAGGCCCTGGGTTCAATCCCTGGCATCTCCAACTTAATAGTTTTGTTTTGTGGTTTCAGCCAAAAGTCAGAGAACCGCCATGTTTCCCATCCTCCCCACAGACTACAATAGCGACCCCCTGCTGCGCTGAGGTGGGCTGAGTGCAAATACTGAGCCATGTGTCTGCTGCTTGGAGAGGAAAAATACATAGAGTGGTTTCGGACCCTCCACAAAAACCAAGTGTAGTGGATGTAGCTCAGTGGTAGAGCGCATGCTTTGCATGTATGAGGCCCGGGGTTCAATCCCCGGCATCTCCAACTTAGTTGGTCTGTTATGTACAAAAATGCAAAAAAAACCCTAAAAAACAACCTAATTAACATACTGGGAAAAATACACAACAAAGAGCCAAACCCATGCGCAATTTCAGTGGCAAATTGTCGAAGATTGGAAGAAAAAGAGTAAGCTGACTTCCCCCTACCTATGTCATTGTAATAAGTTTCGTCTCCATCTTTAATATAAGTGAAGGGGAAAAAATTGCCAAGCTTCTTAAATCTGTCTACGAAAGAACAAAAAAATAGTAATAATAATCTTGTGAATTATGATTTGATCCAGTGGCAGCAGAGCGAGCAAAAGCAGGAAGGGAATTCAGGAAAGCCAGGCCTGCACTGGAAGCTCTCCTAAAGAACGAATAAATAAAAAGTGATTTTTAGGCAGAAGAGCAATATTTTTGTTCTTCTCTGCTATAGCTATACATTTCGACTTCTTGCCTTATTTAGATAACCAAAATGAGGCAAGAATGAATAAACAACCTGTGTGTGATGTCATCAGGCCACAATCTGTCCTGTCGTGGGGATGTAGCTCAGTGGTAGAGCGCACGCTTCGCATGTGTGAGGCCCTGGGTTCAATCCCCCGTATCTCCAGCATAGTTTTAGTCATAAATTGAAGTACAAAAAAAATAAGAGTTACAGTTTTAATGCAGAAAAAAGCCAATTGTCACTGAAGCTTCGGTGCAACGGGCTCCGGGAGTGAGAATTGAGTGCCATCCTCCTTACTACAGACTATGGTCCTTTGTACAGAGTGCCACTTTTCCCCAAGTACAAGAGACTCTAAAGACTGTGGAGTTTGGACAGATTTGGTGTTTCTGCATTTTGGAAGGGGGTTTATGGGTGTTTTACTCTCTGTCGAGTCAGGACTTACAGGACAGAGACCTCTATGGCCAGTATGTGTACCTGGATCTGATCTCCAGAAGGTTTCAGCCAGAAGTCAGGGAACAGCCGTGTTAATGTACTGGGAAAAATACACAACAAAGAGTTTCGTCTCCATACACAACAAAGAGCCAAACCCATGCGCAATTTCAGTGGCAAATTGTCAAAGATTGGAAGAAAAAGAGTGAGCTGACTTCCCCCTATCTATGTCATTGTAATAAGTTTCGTCTCCATCTTTAATATAAGTGAAGGGGGAAAAATTGCCAAGCTTCTTAAATCTGTCTACGAAAGAACAAAAAAATAGTAATAATAATCTTGTGAATTATGATTTGATCCAGTGGCAGCAGAGCGAGCAAAAGCAGGAAGGGAATTCAGGAAAGCCAGGCCTGCACTGGAAGCTCTCCTAAAGAACGAATAAATAAAAAGTGATTTTTAGGCAGAAGAGCAATATTTTTGTTCTTCTCTGCTATAGCTATACATTTCGACTTCTTGCCTTATTTAGATAACCGAAATGAGGCACGAATGAATAAACAACCTGTGTGTGATGTCATCAGTCCACCAGCTGTCCTGTCGTGGGGATGTAGCTCAGTGGTAGAGCGCACGCTTCGCATGTGTGAGGCCCCGGGTTCAATCCCCGGTATCTCCAGCGTAGTTTTAGTCATAAATTGAAGTACAAAAAAAATAAGAGTTACAGTTTTAATGCAGAAAAAAGCCAATTGTCACTGAAGCTTCGGTGCAACGGGCTCCGGGAGTGAGAATTGAGTGCCATCCTCCTTACTACAGACTATGGTCCTTTGTACAGAGTGCCACTTTTCCCCAAGTACAAGAGACTCTAAAGACTGTGGAGTTTGGACAGATTTGGTGTTTCTGCATTTTGGAAGGGGGTTTATGGGTGTTTTACTCTCTGTCGAGTCAGGACTTACAGGACAGAGACCTCTATGGCCAGTATGTGTACCTGGATCTGATCTCCAGAAGGTTTCAGCCAGAAGTCAGGGAACAGCCGTGTTAATGTACTGGGAAAAATACACAACAAAGAGTTTCGTCTCCATACACAACAAAGAGCCAAACCCATGCGCAATTTCAGTGGCAAATTGTCAAAGATTGGAAGAAAAAGAGTGAGCTGACTTCCCCCTATCTATGTCATTGTAATAAGTTTCGTCTCCATCTTTAATATAAGTGAAGGGGGAAAAATTGCCAAGCTTCTTAAATCTGTCTACGAAAGAACAAAAAAATAGTAATAATAATCTTGTGAATTATGATTTGATCCAGTGGCAGCAGAGCGAGCAAAAGCAGGAAGGGAATTCAGGAAAGCCAGGCCTGCACTGGAAGCTCTCCTAAAGAACGAATAAATAAAAAGTGATTTTTAGGCAGAAGAGCAATATTTTTGTTCTTCTCTGCTATAGCTATACATTTCGACTTCTTGCCTTATTTAGATAACCGAAATGAGGCACGAATGAATAAACAACCTGTGTGTGATGTCATCAGTCCACCAGCTGTCCTGTCGTGGGGATGTAGCTCAGTGGTAGAGCGCACGCTTCGCATGTGTGAGGCCCCGGGTTCAATCCCCGGTATCTCCAGTGTAGTTTTAGTCATAAAATGAAGTAAAAAAAAAAAATAAGAGTTACAGTTTTAATGCAGAAAAAAGCCAATTGTCACTGAAGCTTCGGTGCAACGGGCTCCGGGAGTGAGAATTGAGTGCCATCCTCCTTACTACAGACTATGGTCCTTTGTACAGAGTGCCACTTTTCCCCAAGTACAAGAGACTCTAAAGACTGTGGAGTTTGGACAGATTTGGTGTTTCTGCATTTTGGAAGGGGGTTCATGGGTGTTTTACTCTCTGTCGGGTCAGGACTTACAGGACAGAGACCTCTATGGCCAGTATGTGTACCTGGATCTGATCTCCAGAAGGTTTCAGCCAGAAGTCAGGGAACAGCCGTGTTAATGTACTGGGAAAAATACACAACAAAGAGTTTTGTCTCCATACACAACAAAGAGCCAAACCCATGCGCAATTTCAGTGGCAAATTGTCAAAGATTGGAAGAAAAAGAGTTAGCTGACTTCCTCCTATCTATGTCATTGTAATAAGTTTCGTCTCCATCTTTAATATAAGTGAAGGGGGAAAAATTGCCAAGCTTCTTAAATCTCTCTACGAAAGAACAAAAAAATAGTAATAATAATCTTGTGAATTATGATTTGATCCAGTGTGTACCTGGATCTGATCTCCAGCAGGTTTCAGCCAAAAGTCAGGGAACCGCCATGTTTCCCATCCTCCCCACAGACTACAATAGCGACCCCCTGCTGCGTTGAGGTGGGCTGAGTGCAAATACTGAGCCATGTGTCTGCTGCTTGGAGAGGAAAAATACATAGAGTGGTTTCCGACCCTCCACAAAAAACAAGAGTAGGGGATGTAGCTCAGTGGTAGAGCGCATGCTTTGCATGTATGAGGCCCCGGGTTCAAACCCCGGCATCTCCAACTTAATTGGTTTGTTTTGTAGAAAAATGCAAAAAAAAAACTAAAAAACAACCTAATTAATGTACTGGGAAAAATACACAACCAAGGGCCAAACCCATGCGCAATTTCAGTGGCAAATTGTCGAAGATTGGAGGAAAAAGAGTGAGCTGACTTCCCCCTATCTATGTCATTGTAATAAGTTTCGTCTCCATCTTTAATATAAGTGAAGGGGAAAAAATTGCCAAGCTTCTTAAATCTGTCTACGAAAGAACAAAAAAATAGTAATAATAATCTTGTGAATTATGATTTGATCCAGTGGCAGCAGAGCGAGCAAAAGCAGGAAGGGAATTCAGGAAAGCCAGGCCTGCACTGGAAGCTCTCCTAAAGAACGAATAAATAAAAATTGATTTTTAGGCAGAAGAGCAATATTTTTGTTCTTCTCTGCTATAGCTATACATTTCGACTTCTTGCCTTATTTAGATAACCGAAATGAGGCAAGAATGAATAAACAACCTGTGTGTGATGTCATCAGTCCACCAACTGTCCTGTCGTGTTGATGTAGCTCAGTGGTAGAGCGCACGCTTCGCATGTGTGAGGCCCCGGGTTCAATCCCTGGTATCTTCAGCGTAGTTTAAGTCCTAAAATGAAATAAAAAAAAAAATAAGACTAACAGTTTTAATGCAGAAAAAAGCCAATTGTCACTGAAGCTTCGGTGCAACGGGCTCCGGGAGTGAGAATTGAGTGCCATCCTCCTTACTACAGACTATGGTCCTTTGTACAGTGTGCCACTTTTCCCCAAGTACAAGAGACTCTAAAGACTGTGGAGTTTGGACAGATTTGGTGTTTCTGCATTTTGGAAGGGGGTTTATGGGTGTTTTACTCTCTGTCGGGTCAGGACTTACAGGACAGAGACCTCTATGGCCAGTATGTGTACCTGGATCTGATCTCCAGAAGGTTTCAGCCAGAAGTCAGGGAACAGCCGTGTTAATGTACTGGGAAAAATACACAACAAGAGTTTCGTCTCCATACACAACAAAGAGCCAAACCCATGCGCAATTTCAGTGGCAAATTGTCAAAGATTGGAAGAAAAAGAGTTAGCTGACTTCCTCCTATCTATGTCATTGTAATAAGTTTCGTCTCCATCTTTAATATAAGTGAAGGGGGAAAAATTGCCAAGCTTCTTAAATCTGTCTACGAAAGAACAAAAAAATAGTAATAATAATCTTGTGTATTATGATTTGATCCAGTGTGTACCTGGATCTGATCTCCAGCAGGTTTCAGCCAAAAGTCAGGGAACCGCCATGTTTCCCATCCTCCCCACAGACTACAATAGCGACCCCCTGCTGCGCTGAGGTGGGCTGAGTGCAAATACTGAGCCATGTGTCTGCTGCTTGGAGAGGAAAAATACATAGAGTGGTTTCCGACCCTCCACAAAAACCAAGAGTAGGGGATGTAGCTCAGTGGTAAAGCGCCTGCTTTGCATGTATGAGGCCCCGGGTTCAATCCCCGGCATCTCCAACTTAATTGCTTTGTTTTGTAGAAAAATGCAAAAAAAAAACTAAAAACCAACCTAATTAATGTACTGGGAAAAATACACAACAAAGGGCCAAACCCATGCGCAATTTCAGTGGCAAATTGTCGAAGATTGGAAGAAAAAGAGTGAGCCGAAATGAGGCACGAATGAATAAACAACCTGTGTGTGATGTCATCAGTCCACCAGCTGTCCTGTCGTGGGGATGTAGCTCAGTGGTAGAGCGCACGCTTCGCATGTGTAAGGCCCCGGGTTCAATCCCCGGTATCTCCAGCGTAGTTTTAGTCATAAAATGAAGTACAAAAAAAATAAGAGTTACAGTTTTAATGCAGAAAAAAGCCAATTGTCACTGAAGCTTCGGTGCAACGGGCTCCGGGAGTTAGATAACCGAAATGAGGCACGAATGAATAAACAACCTGTGTGTGATGTCATCAGTCCACCAGCTGTCCTGTCGTGGGGATGTAGCTCAGTGGTAGAGCGCACGCTTCGCATGTGTGAGGCCCCGGGTTCAATCCCCGGTATCTCCAGTGTAGTTTTAGTCATAAAATGAAGTAAAAAAAAAATAAGAGTTACAGTTTTAATGCAGAAAAAAGCCAATTGTCACTGAAGCTTCGGTGCAACGGGCTCCGGGAGTGAGAATTGAGTGCCATCCTCCTTACTACAGACTATGGTCCTTTGTACAGAGTGCCACTTTTCCCCAAGTACAAGAGACTCTAAAGACTGTGGAGTTTGGACAGATTTGGTGTTTCTGCATTTTGGAAGGGGGTTTATGGGTGTTTTACTCTCTGTCGGGTCAGGACTTACAGGACAGAGACCTCTATGGCCAGTATGTGTACCTGGATCTGATCTCCAGAAGGTTTCAGGCAGAAGTCAGGGAACAGCCGTGTTAATGTACTGGGAAAAATACACAACAAAGAGTTTCGTCTCCATACACAACAAAGAGCCAAACCCATGCGCAATTTCAGTGGCAAATTGTCAAAGATTGGAAGAAAAAGAGTGAGCTGACTTCCCCCTATCTATGTCATTGTAATAAGTTTCGTCTCCATCTTTAATATAAGTGAAGGGGGAAAAATTGCCAAGCTTCTTAAATCTGTCTACGAAAGAACAAAAAAATAGTAATAATAATCTTGTGAATTATGATTTGATCCAGTGTGTACCTGGATCTGATCTCCAGCAGGTTTCAGCCAAAAGTTAGGGAACCGCCATGTTTCCCATCCTCCCCACAGACTACAATAGAGACCCCCTGCTGCGCTGAGGTGGGCTGAGTGCAAATACTGAGCCATGTGTCTGCTGCTTGGAGAGGAAAAATACATAGAGTGGTTTCCGACCCTCCACAAAAACCAAGAGTAGGGAATGTAGCTCAGTGGTAGAGCGCATGCTTTGCATGTATGAGGCCCCGGGTTCAATCCCCGGCATCTCCAACTTAATTGGTTTGTTTTGTAGAAAAATGCAAAAAAAAAACTAAAAAACAACCTAATTAATGTACTGGGAAAAATACACAACAAAGGGCCAAACCCATGCGCAATTTCAGTGGCAAATTGTCGAAGATTGGAAGAAAAAGAGTGAGCTGACTTCCCCCTATCTATGTCATTGTAATAAGTTTCGTCTCCATCTTTAATATAAGTGAAGGGGAAAAAATTGCCAAGCTTCTTAAATCTGTCTACGAAAGAACAAAAAAATAGTAATAATAATCTTGTGAATTATGATTTGATCCAGTGGCAGCAGAGCGAGCAAAAGCAGGAAGGGAATTCAGGAAAGCCAGGCCTGCACTGGAAGCTCTCCTAAAGAACGAATAAATAAAAATTGATTTTTAGGCAGAAGAGCAATATTTTTGTTCTTCTCTGCTATAGCTATACATTTCGACTTCTTGCCTTATTTAGATAACCGAAATGAGGCAAGAATGAATAAACAACCTGTGTGTGATGTCATCAGCCCAGCCCGCTGTCCTGACGTGGGGATGTAGCTCAGTGGTAGAGCGCACGCTTCGCATGTGTGAGGCCACGGGTTCAATCCCTGGTATCTCCAGCGTAGTTTAAGTCATAAAATGAAGTAAAAAAAAAATAAGACTAACAGTTTTAATGCAGAAAAAAGCCAATTGTCACTGAAGCTTCGGTGCAACGGGCTCCGGGAGTGAGAATTGAGTGCCATCCTCCTTACTACAGACTATGGTCTTTTGTACAGAGTGCCACTTTTCCCCAAGTACAAGAGACTCTAAAGACTGTGGAGTTTGGACAGATTTGGTGTTTCTGCATTTTGGAAGGGGGTTTATGGGTGTTTTACTCTCTGTCGGGTCAGGACTTACAGGACAGAGACCTCTATGGCCAGTATGTGTACCTGGATCTGATCTCCAGAAGGTTTCAGCCAGAAGTCAGGGAACATCCGTGTTAATGTACTGGGAAAAATACACAACAAAGAGTTTCGTCTCCATACACAACAAAGAGCCAAACCCATGCGCAATTTCAGTGGCAAATTGTCAAAGATTGGAAGAAAAAGAGTGAGCTGACTTCCCCCTATCTATGTCATTGTAATAAGTTTCGTCCCCATCTTTAATATAAGTGAAGGGGGAAAAATTGCCAAGCTTCTTAAATCTGTCTACGAAAGAACAAAAAAATAGTAATAATAATCTTGTGAATTATGATTTGATCCAGTGGCAGCAGAGCGAGCAAAAGCAGGAAGGGAATTCAGGAAAGCCAGGCCTGCACTGGAAGCTCTCCTAAAGAACGAATAAATAAAAAGTGATTTTTAGGCAGAAGAGCAATATTTTTGTTCTTCTCTGCTATAGCTATACATTTCGACTTCTTGCCTTATTTAGATAACCAAAATGAGGCAAGAATGAATAAACAACCTGTGTGTGATGTCATCAGGCCACAATCTGTCCTGTCGTGGGGATGTAGCTCAGTGGTAGAGCGCACGCTTCGCATGTGTGAGGCCCTGGGTTCAATCCCCCGTATCTCCAGCATAGTTTTAGTCATAAATTGAAGTACAAAAAAAATAAGAGTTACAGTTTTAATGCAGAAAAAAGCCAATTGTCACTGAAGCTTCGGTGCAACGGGCTCCGGGAGTGAGAATTGAGTGCCATCCTCCTTACTACAGACTATGGTCCTTTGTACAGAGTGCCACTTTTCCCCAAGTACAAGAGACTCTAAAGACTGTGGAGTTTGGACAGATTTGGTGTTTCTGCATTTTGGAAGGGGGTTTATGGGTGTTTTACTCTCTGTCGAGTCAGGACTTACAGGACAGAGACCTCTATGGCCAGTATGTGTACCTGGATCTGATCTCCAGAAGGTTTCAGCCAGAAGTCAGGGAACAGCCGTGTTAATGTACTGGGAAAAATACACAACAAAGAGTTTCGTCTCCATACACAACAAAGAGCCAAACCCATGCGCAATTTCAGTGGCAAATTGTCAAAGATTGGAAGAAAAAGAGTGAGCTGACTTCCCCCTATCTATGTCATTGTAATAAGTTTCGTCTCCATCTTTAATATAAGTGAAGGGGGAAAAATTGCCAAGCTTCTTAAATCTGTCTACGAAAGAACAAAAAAATAGTAATAATAATCTTGTGAATTATGATTTGATCCAGTGGCAGCAGAGCGAGCAAAAGCAGGAAGGGAATTCAGGAAAGCCAGGCCTGCACTGGAAGCTCTCCTAAAGAACGAATAAATAAAAAGTGATTTTTAGGCAGAAGAGCAATATTTTTGTTCTTCTCTGCTATAGCTATACATTTCGACTTCTTGCCTTATTTAGATAACCGAAATGAGGCACGAATGAATAAACAACCTGTGTGTGATGTCATCAGTCCACCAGCTGTCCTGTCGTGGGGATGTAGCTCAGTGGTAGAGCGCACGCTTCGCATGTGTGAGGCCCCGGGTTCAATCCCCGGTATCTCCAGCGTAGTTTTAGTCATAAATTGAAGTACAAAAAAAATAAGAGTTACAGTTTTAATGCAGAAAAAAGCCAATTGTCACTGAAGCTTCGGTGCAACGGGCTCCGGGAGTGAGAATTGAGTGCCATCCTCCTTACTACAGACTATGGTCCTTTGTACAGAGTGCCACTTTTCCCCAAGTACAAGAGACTCTAAAGACTGTGGAGTTTGGACAGATTTGGTGTTTCTGCATTTTGGAAGGGGGTTTATGGGTGTTTTACTCTCTGTCGAGTCAGGACTTACAGGACAGAGACCTCTATGGCCAGTATGTGTACCTGGATCTGATCTCCAGAAGGTTTCAGCCAGAAGTCAGGGAACAGCCGTGTTAATGTACTGGGAAAAATACACAACAAAGAGTTTCGTCTCCATACACAACAAAGAGCCAAACCCATGCGCAATTTCAGTGGCAAATTGTCAAAGATTGGAAGAAAAAGAGTGAGCTGACTTCCCCCTATCTATGTCATTGTAATAAGTTTCGTCTCCATCTTTAATATAAGTGAAGGGGGAAAAATTGCCAAGCTTCTTAAATCTGTCTACGAAAGAACAAAAAAATAGTAATAATAATCTTGTGAATTATGATTTGATCCAGTGGCAGCAGAGCGAGCAAAAGCAGGAAGGGAATTCAGGAAAGCCAGGCCTGCACTGGAAGCTCTCCTAAAGAACGAATAAATAAAAAGTGATTTTTAGGCAGAAGAGCAATATTTTTGTTCTTCTCTGCTATAGCTATACATTTCGACTTCTTGCCTTATTTAGATAACCGAAATGAGGCACGAATGAATAAACAACCTGTGTGTGATGTCATCAGTCCACCAGCTGTCCTGTCGTGGGGATGTAGCTCAGTGGTAGAGCGCACGCTTCGCATGTGTGAGGCCCCGGGTTCAATCCCCGGTATCTCCAGTGTAGTTTTAGTCATAAAATGAAGTAAAAAAAAAAAATAAGAGTTACAGTTTTAATGCAGAAAAAAGCCAATTGTCACTGAAGCTTCGGTGCAACGGGCTCCGGGAGTGAGAATTGAGTGCCATCCTCCTTACTACAGACTATGGTCCTTTGTACAGAGTGCCACTTTTCCCCAAGTACAAGAGACTCTAAAGACTGTGGAGTTTGGACAGATTTGGTGTTTCTGCATTTTGGAAGGGGGTTCATGGGTGTTTTACTCTCTGTCGGGTCAGGACTTACAGGACAGAGACCTCTATGGCCAGTATGTGTACCTGGATCTGATCTCCAGAAGGTTTCAGCCAGAAGTCAGGGAACAGCCGTGTTAATGTACTGGGAAAAATACACAACAAAGAGTTTTGTCTCCATACACAACAAAGAGCCAAACCCATGCGCAATTTCAGTGGCAAATTGTCAAAGATTGGAAGAAAAAGAGTTAGCTGACTTCCTCCTATCTATGTCATTGTAATAAGTTTCGTCTCCATCTTTAATATAAGTGAAGGGGGAAAAATTGCCAAGCTTCTTAAATCTCTCTACGAAAGAACAAAAAAATAGTAATAATAATCTTGTGAATTATGATTTGATCCAGTGTGTACCTGGATCTGATCTCCAGCAGGTTTCAGCCAAAAGTCAGGGAACCGCCATGTTTCCCATCCTCCCCACAGACTACAATAGCGACCCCCTGCTGCGTTGAGGTGGGCTGAGTGCAAATACTGAGCCATGTGTCTGCTGCTTGGAGAGGAAAAATACATAGAGTGGTTTCCGACCCTCCACAAAAAACAAGAGTAGGGGATGTAGCTCAGTGGTAGAGCGCATGCTTTGCATGTATGAGGCCCCGGGTTCAAACCCCGGCATCTCCAACTTAATTGGTTTGTTTTGTAGAAAAATGCAAAAAAAAAACTAAAAAACAACCTAATTAATGTACTGGGAAAAATACACAACCAAGGGCCAAACCCATGCGCAATTTCAGTGGCAAATTGTCGAAGATTGGAGGAAAAAGAGTGAGCTGACTTCCCCCTATCTATGTCATTGTAATAAGTTTCGTCTCCATCTTTAATATAAGTGAAGGGGAAAAAATTGCCAAGCTTCTTAAATCTGTCTACGAAAGAACAAAAAAATAGTAATAATAATCTTGTGAATTATGATTTGATCCAGTGGCAGCAGAGCGAGCAAAAGCAGGAAGGGAATTCAGGAAAGCCAGGCCTGCACTGGAAGCTCTCCTAAAGAACGAATAAATAAAAATTGATTTTTAGGCAGAAGAGCAATATTTTTGTTCTTCTCTGCTATAGCTATACATTTCGACTTCTTGCCTTATTTAGATAACCGAAATGAGGCAAGAATGAATAAACAACCTGTGTGTGATGTCATCAGTCCACCAACTGTCCTGTCGTGTTGATGTAGCTCAGTGGTAGAGCGCACGCTTCGCATGTGTGAGGCCCCGGGTTCAATCCCTGGTATCTTCAGCGTAGTTTAAGTCCTAAAATGAAATAAAAAAAAAAATAAGACTAACAGTTTTAATGCAGAAAAAAGCCAATTGTCACTGAAGCTTCGGTGCAACGGGCTCCGGGAGTGAGAATTGAGTGCCATCCTCCTTACTACAGACTATGGTCCTTTGTACAGTGTGCCACTTTTCCCCAAGTACAAGAGACTCTAAAGACTGTGGAGTTTGGACAGATTTGGTGTTTCTGCATTTTGGAAGGGGGTTTATGGGTGTTTTACTCTCTGTCGGGTCAGGACTTACAGGACAGAGACCTCTATGGCCAGTATGTGTACCTGGATCTGATCTCCAGAAGGTTTCAGCCAGAAGTCAGGGAACAGCCGTGTTAATGTACTGGGAAAAATACACAACAAGAGTTTCGTCTCCATACACAACAAAGAGCCAAACCCATGCGCAATTTCAGTGGCAAATTGTCAAAGATTGGAAGAAAAAGAGTTAGCTGACTTCCTCCTATCTATGTCATTGTAATAAGTTTCGTCTCCATCTTTAATATAAGTGAAGGGGGAAAAATTGCCAAGCTTCTTAAATCTGTCTACGAAAGAACAAAAAAATAGTAATAATAATCTTGTGTATTATGATTTGATCCAGTGTGTACCTGGATCTGATCTCCAGCAGGTTTCAGCCAAAAGTCAGGGAACCGCCATGTTTCCCATCCTCCCCACAGACTACAATAGCGACCCCCTGCTGCGCTGAGGTGGGCTGAGTGCAAATACTGAGCCATGTGTCTGCTGCTTGGAGAGGAAAAATACATAGAGTGGTTTCCGACCCTCCACAAAAACCAAGAGTAGGGGATGTAGCTCAGTGGTAAAGCGCCTGCTTTGCATGTATGAGGCCCCGGGTTCAATCCCCGGCATCTCCAACTTAATTGCTTTGTTTTGTAGAAAAATGCAAAAAAAAAACTAAAAACCAACCTAATTAATGTACTGGGAAAAATACACAACAAAGGGCCAAACCCATGCGCAATTTCAGTGGCAAATTGTCGAAGATTGGAAGAAAAAGAGTGAGCCGAAATGAGGCACGAATGAATAAACAACCTGTGTGTGATGTCATCAGTCCACCAGCTGTCCTGTCGTGGGGATGTAGCTCAGTGGTAGAGCGCACGCTTCGCATGTGTAAGGCCCCGGGTTCAATCCCCGGTATCTCCAGCGTAGTTTTAGTCATAAAATGAAGTACAAAAAAAATAAGAGTTACAGTTTTAATGCAGAAAAAAGCCAATTGTCACTGAAGCTTCGGTGCAACGGGCTCCGGGAGTTAGATAACCGAAATGAGGCACGAATGAATAAACAACCTGTGTGTGATGTCATCAGTCCACCAGCTGTCCTGTCGTGGGGATGTAGCTCAGTGGTAGAGCGCACGCTTCGCATGTGTGAGGCCCCGGGTTCAATCCCCGGTATCTCCAGTGTAGTTTTAGTCATAAAATGAAGTAAAAAAAAAATAAGAGTTACAGTTTTAATGCAGAAAAAAGCCAATTGTCACTGAAGCTTCGGTGCAACGGGCTCCGGGAGTGAGAATTGAGTGCCATCCTCCTTACTACAGACTATGGTCCTTTGTACAGAGTGCCACTTTTCCCCAAGTACAAGAGACTCTAAAGACTGTGGAGTTTGGACAGATTTGGTGTTTCTGCATTTTGGAAGGGGGTTTATGGGTGTTTTACTCTCTGTCGGGTCAGGACTTACAGGACAGAGACCTCTATGGCCAGTATGTGTACCTGGATCTGATCTCCAGAAGGTTTCAGGCAGAAGTCAGGGAACAGCCGTGTTAATGTACTGGGAAAAATACACAACAAAGAGTTTCGTCTCCATACACAACAAAGAGCCAAACCCATGCGCAATTTCAGTGGCAAATTGTCAAAGATTGGAAGAAAAAGAGTGAGCTGACTTCCCCCTATCTATGTCATTGTAATAAGTTTCGTCTCCATCTTTAATATAAGTGAAGGGGGAAAAATTGCCAAGCTTCTTAAATCTGTCTACGAAAGAACAAAAAAATAGTAATAATAATCTTGTGAATTATGATTTGATCCAGTGTGTACCTGGATCTGATCTCCAGCAGGTTTCAGCCAAAAGTTAGGGAACCGCCATGTTTCCCATCCTCCCCACAGACTACAATAGAGACCCCCTGCTGCGCTGAGGTGGGCTGAGTGCAAATACTGAGCCATGTGTCTGCTGCTTGGAGAGGAAAAATACATAGAGTGGTTTCCGACCCTCCACAAAAACCAAGAGTAGGGAATGTAGCTCAGTGGTAGAGCGCATGCTTTGCATGTATGAGGCCCCGGGTTCAATCCCCGGCATCTCCAACTTAATTGGTTTGTTTTGTAGAAAAATGCAAAAAAAAAACTAAAAAACAACCTAATTAATGTACTGGGAAAAATACACAACAAAGGGCCAAACCCATGCGCAATTTCAGTGGCAAATTGTCGAAGATTGGAAGAAAAAGAGTGAGCTGACTTCCCCCTATCTATGTCATTGTAATAAGTTTCGTCTCCATCTTTAATATAAGTGAAGGGGAAAAAATTGCCAAGCTTCTTAAATCTGTCTACGAAAGAACAAAAAAATAGTAATAATAATCTTGTGAATTATGATTTGATCCAGTGGCAGCAGAGCGAGCAAAAGCAGGAAGGGAATTCAGGAAAGCCAGGCCTGCACTGGAAGCTCTCCTAAAGAACGAATAAATAAAAATTGATTTTTAGGCAGAAGAGCAATATTTTTGTTCTTCTCTGCTATAGCTATACATTTCGACTTCTTGCCTTATTTAGATAACCGAAATGAGGCAAGAATGAATAAACAACCTGTGTGTGATGTCATCAGCCCAGCCCGCTGTCCTGACGTGGGGATGTAGCTCAGTGGTAGAGCGCACGCTTCGCATGTGTGAGGCCACGGGTTCAATCCCTGGTATCTCCAGCGTAGTTTAAGTCATAAAATGAAGTAAAAAAAAAATAAGACTAACAGTTTTAATGCAGAAAAAAGCCAATTGTCACTGAAGCTTCGGTGCAACGGGCTCCGGGAGTGAGAATTGAGTGCCATCCTCCTTACTACAGACTATGGTCTTTTGTACAGAGTGCCACTTTTCCCCAAGTACAAGAGACTCTAAAGACTGTGGAGTTTGGACAGATTTGGTGTTTCTGCATTTTGGAAGGGGGTTTATGGGTGTTTTACTCTCTGTCGGGTCAGGACTTACAGGACAGAGACCTCTATGGCCAGTATGTGTACCTGGATCTGATCTCCAGAAGGTTTCAGCCAGAAGTCAGGGAACATCCGTGTTAATGTACTGGGAAAAATACACAACAAAGAGTTTCGTCTCCATACACAACAAAGAGCCAAACCCATGCGCAATTTCAGTGGCAAATTGTCAAAGATTGGAAGAAAAAGAGTGAGCTGACTTCCCCCTATCTATGTCATTGTAATAAGTTTCGTCCCCATCTTTAATATAAGTGAAGGGGGAAAAATTGCCAAGCTTCTTAAATCTGTCTACGAAAGAACAAAAAAATAGTAATAATAATCTTGTGAATTATGATTTGATCCAGTGTGTACCTGGATCTGATCTCCAGCAGGTTTCAGCCAAAAGTCAGGGAACCGCCATGTTTCCCATCCTCCCCACAGACTACAATAGCGACCCCCTGCTGCGCTGAGGTGGGCTGAGTGCAAATACTGAGCCATGTGTCTGCTGCTTGGAGAGGAAAAATACATAGAGTGGTTTCCGACCCTCCACTAAAACCAAGAGTAGGGGATGTAGCTCAGTGGTAGAGCGCATGCTTTGCATGTATGAGGCCCCGGGTTCAATCCCCGGCATCTCCAACTTAATTGGTTTGTTTTGTAGAAAAATGCAAAAAAAAACCTAAAAAACAACCTAATTAATGTACTGGGAAAAATACACAACAAAGGGCCAAACCCATGCGCAATTTCAGTGGCAAATTGTCGAAGATTAGAAGAAAAAGAGTGAGCTGACTTCCCCCTATCTATGTCATTGTAATAAGTTTTGTCTCCATCTTTAATATAAGTGAAGGGGAAAAAATTGCCAAGCTTCTTAAATCTGTCTACGAAAGAACAAAAAAATAGTAATAATAATCTTGTGAATTATGATTTGATCCAGTGGCAGCTGAGCGAGCAAAAGCAGGAAGGGAATTCAGGAAAGCCAGGCCTGCACTGGAAGCTCTCCTAAAGAACGAATAAATAAAAAGTGATTTTTAGGCAGAAGAGCAATATTTTTGTTCTTCTCTGCTATAGCTATACATTTCGACTTCTTGCCTTATTTAGATAACTGAAATGAGGCAAGAATGAATAAACAACCTGTGTGTGATGTCATCAGTCCACCATCTGTCCTGTCGTGGGGATGTAGCTCAGTGGTAGAGCGCACGCTTCGCATGTGTGAGGCCCCGGGTTCAATCCCTGGTATCTCCAGCGTCATAAAATGAAGTCCAAAAAAATAAGAGTTACAGTTTTAATGCAGAAAAAAGCCAATTGTCACTGAAGCTTCGGTGCAACGGGCTCCGGGAGTGAGAATTGAGTGCCATCCTCCTTACTACAGACTATGGTCCTTTGTACAGAGTGCCACTTTTCCCCAAGTACAAGAGACTCTAAAGACTGTGGAGTTTGGACAGATTTGGTGTTTCTGCATTTTGGAAGGGGGTTTATGGGTGTTTTACTCTCTGTCGGGTCAGGACTTACAGGATAGAGACCTCTATGGCCAGTATGTGTACCTGGATCTGATCTCCAGAAGGTTTCAGCCAGAAGTCAGGGAACAGCCGTGTTAATGTACTGGGAAAAATACACAACAAAGAGTTTCGTCTCCATACACAACAAAGAGCCAAACCCATGCGCAATTTCAGTGGCAAATTGTCAAAGATTGGAAGAAAAAGAGTGAGCTGACTTCCCCCTATCTATGTCATTGTAATAAGTTTTGTCTCCATCTTTAATATAAGTGAAGGGGAAAAAATTGCCAAGCTTCTTAAATCTGGCTACGAAAGAACAAAAAAATAGTAATAATAATCTTGTGAATTATGATTTGATCCAGTGGCAGCAGAGCGAGCAAAAGCAGGAAGGGAATTCAGGAAAGCCAGGCCTGCACTGGAAGCTCTCCTAAAGAACGAATAAATAAAAAGTGATTTTTAGGCAGAAGAGCAATATTTTTGTTCTTCTCTGCTATAGCTATACATTTCGACTTCTTGCCTTATTTAGATAACCAAAATGAGGCAAGAATGAATAAACAACCTGTGTGTGATGTCATCAGTCCACCAGCTGTCCTGTCGTGGGGATGTAGCTCAGTGGTAGAGCGCACGCTTCGCATGTGTGAGGCCCCGGGTTCAATCCCCGGTATCTCCAGCGTAGTTTTAGTCATAAAATGAAGTAAAAAAAAATAAGAGTTACAGTTTTAATGCAGAAAAAAGCCAATTGTCACTGAAGCTTCGGTGCAACGGGCTCCGGGAGTGAGAATTGAGTGCCATCCTCCTTACTACAGACTATGGTCCTTTGTACAGAGTGCCACTTTTCCCCAAGTACAAGAGACTCTAAAGACTGTGGAGTTTGGACAGATTTGGTGTTTCTGCATTTTGGAAGGGGGTTTATGGGTGTTTTACTCTCTGTCGGGTCAGGACTTACAGGACAGAGACCTCTATGGCCAGTATGTGTACCTGGATCTGATCTCCAGAAGGTTATAGCCAGAAGTCAGGGAACAGCCGTGTTAATGTACTGGGAAAAATACACAACAAAGAGTTTCGTCTCCATACACAACAAAGAGCCAAACCCATGCGCAATTTCAGTGGCAAATTGTCAAAGATTGGAAGAAAAAGAGTGAGCTGACTTCCCCCTATCTATGTCATTGTAATAAGTTTCGTCTCCATCTTTAATATAAGTGAAGGGGGAAAAATTGCCAAGCTTCTTAAATCTGTCTACGAAAGAACAAAAAAATAGTAATAATAATCTTGTGAATTATGATTTGATCCAGTGTGTACCTGGATCTGATCTCCAGCAGGTTTCAGCCAAAAGTCAGGGAACCGCCATGTTTCCCATCCTCCCCACAGACTACAATAGCGACCCCCTGCTGCGCTGAGGTGGGCTGAGTGCAAATACTGAGCCATGTGTCTGCTGCTTGGAGAGGAAAAATACATAGAGTGGTTTCCGACCCTCCACAAAAACCAAGAGTAGGGGATGCAGCTCAGTGGTAGAGCGCATGCTTTGCATGTGTGAGGCCCCGGGTTCAATCCCCGGCATCTCCAACTTAATTGGTTTGTTTTGTAGAAAAATGCAAAAAAAAACCTAAAAAACAACCTAATTAATGTACTGGGAAAAATACACAACAAAGGGCCAAACCCATGCGCAATTTCAGTGGCAAATTGTCGAAGATTGGAAGAAAAAGAGTGAGCTGACTTCCCCCTATCTATGTCATTGTAATAAGTTTCGTCTCCATCTTTAATATAAGTGAAGGGGAAAAAATTGCCAAGCTTCTTAAATCTGTCTTCCAAAGAACAAAAAAATAGTAATAATAATCTTGTGAATTATGATTTGATCCAGTGGCAGCAGAGCGAGCAAAAGCAGGAAGGGAATTCAGGAAAGCCAGGCCTGCACTGGAAGCTCTCCTAAAGAACGAATAAATAAAAAGTGATTTTTAGGCAGAAGAGCAATATTTTTGTTCTTCTCTGCTATAGCTATACATTTCGACTTCTTGCCTTATTTAGATAACCGAAATGAGGCAAGAATGAATAAACAACCTGTGTGTGATGTCATCAGTCCACGAGCTGTCCTGTCGTGGGGATGTAGCTCAGTGGTAGAGCGCACGCTTCGCATGTGTGAGGCCCCGGGTTCAATCCCCGGTATCTCCAGCGTAGTTTTAGTCATAAAATGAAGTAAAAAAAAATAAGAGTTACAGTTTTAATGCAGAAAAAAGCCAATTGTCACTGAAGCTTCGGTGCAACGGGCTCCGGGAGTGAGAATTGAGTGCCATCCTCCTTACTACAGACTATGGTCCTTTGTACAGAGTGCCACTTTTCCCCAAGTACAAGAGACTCTAAAGACTGTGGAGTTTGGACAGATTTGGTGTTTCTGCATTTTGGAAGGGGGTTTATGGGTGTTTTACTCTCTGTCGGGTCAGGACTTACAGGACAGAGACCTCTATGGCCAGTATGTGTACCTGGATCTGATCTCCAGAAGGTTTCAGCCAGAAGTCAGGGAACAGCCGTGTTAATGTACTGGGAAAAATACACAACAAAGAGTTTCGTCTCCATACACAACAAAGAGCCAAACCCATGCGCAATTTCAGTGGCAAATTGTCAAAGATTGGAAGAAAAAGAGTGAGCTGACTTCCCCCTATCTATGTCATTGTAATAAGTTTTGTCTCCATCTTTAATATAAGTGAAGGGGGAAAAATTGCCAAGCTTCTTAAATCTGTCTACGAAAGAACAAAAAAATAGTAATAATAATCTTGTGAATTATGATTTGATCCAGTGTGTACCTGGATCTGATCTCCAGCAGGTTTCAGCCAAAAGTCAGGGAACCGCCATGTTTCCCATCCTCCCCACAGACTACAATAGCGCCCCCCTGCTGCGTTGAGGTGGGCTGAGTGCAAATACTGAGCCATGTGTCTGCTGCTTGGAGAGGAAAAATACATAGAGTGGTTTCCGACCCTCCGCAAAAAACAAGAGTAGGGGATGTAGCTCAGTGGTAGAGCGCATGTTTTGCATGTATGAGGCCCCGGGTTCAAACCCCGGCATCTCCAACTTAATTGGTTTGTTTTGTAGAAAAATGCAAAAAAAAAACTAAAAAACAACCTAATTAATGTACTGGGAAAAATACACAACAAAGGGCCAAACCCATGCGCAATTTCAGTGGCAAATTGTCGAAGATTGGAAGAAAAAGAGTGAGCTGACTTCCCCCTATCTATGTCATTGTAATAAGTTTCGTCTCCATCTTTAATATAAGTGAAGGGGAAAAAATTGCCAAGCTTCTTAAATCTGTCTACGAAAGAACAAAAAAATAGTAATAATAATCTTGTGAATTATGATTTGATCCAGTGGCAGCAGAGCGAGCAAAAGCAGGAAGGGAATTCAGGAAAGCCAGGCCTGCACTGGAAGCTCTCCTAAAGAACGAATAAATAAAAATTGATTTTTAGGCAGAAGAGCAATATTTTTGTTCTTCTCTGCTATAGCTATACATTTCGACTTCTTGCCTTATTTAGATAACCGAAATGAGGCAAGAATGAATAAACAACCTGTGTGTGATGTCATCAGTCCACCAGCTGTCCTGTCGTGGGGATGTAGCTCAGTGGTAGAGCGCACGCTTCGCATGTGTGAGGCAATATTTTTGTTCTTCTCTGCTATAGCTATACATTTCGACTTCTTGCCTTATTTAGATAACCGAAATGAGGCAAGAATGAATAAACAACCTGTGTGTGATGTCATCAGTCCACCAGCTGTCCTGTCGTGGGGATGTACCTCAGTGGTAGAGTGCATGCTTCGCATATGTGAGGCCCCGGGTTCTATCCCCGGTATCTCCAGCGTAGTTTTAGTCATAAAATGAAGTAAAAAAAAAATAAGAGTTACAGTTTTAATGCAGAAAAAAGCCAATTGTCACTGAAGCTTCGGTGCAACGGGCTCCGGGAGTGAGAATTGAGTGCCATCCTCCTTACTACAGACTATGGTCCTTTGTACAGAGTGCCACTTTTCCCCAAGTACAAGAGACTCTAAAGACTGTGGAGTTTGGACAGATTTGGTGTTTCTGCACTTTGGAAGGGGGTTTATGGGTGTTTTACTCTCTGTCGGGTCAGGACTTACAGGACAGAGACCTCTATGGCCAGTATGTGTACCTGGATCTGATCTCCAGAAGGTTTCAGCCAGAAGTCAGGGAACAGCCGTGTTAATGTACTGGGAAAAATACACAACAAAGAGTTTCGTCTCCATACACAACAAAGAGCCAAACCCATGCGCAATTTCAGTGGCAAATTGTCAAAGATTGGAAGAAAAAGAGTGAGCTGACTTCCCCCTATCTATGTCATTGTAATAAGTTTCGTCTCCATCTTTAATATAAGTGAAGGGGGAAAAATTGCCAAGCTTCTTAAATCTGTCTACGAAAGAACAAAAAAATAGTAATAATAATCTTGTGAATTATGATTTGATCCAGTGTGTACCTGGATCTGATCTCCAGCAGGTTTCAGCCAAAAGTCAGGGAACCGCCATGTTTCCCATCCTCCCCACAGACTACAATAGTGACCCCCTGCTGCGTTGAGGTGGGCTGAGTGCAAATACTGAGCCATGTGTCTGCTGCTTGGAGAGGAAAAATACATAGAGTGGTTTCCGACCCTCCACAAAAGCCAAGAGTAGGGGATGTAGCTCAGTGGTAGAGCGCATGCTTTGCATGTATGAGGCCCCGGGTTCAATCCCCGGCATCTCCAACTTAATTGGTTTGTTTTGTAGAAAAATGCAAAAAAAAAAAAACTAAAAAACAACCTAATTAATGTACTGGGAAAAATACACAACAAAGGGCCAAACCCATGCGCAATTTCAGTGGCAAATTGTCGAAGATTGGAAGAAAAAGAGTGAGCTGACTTCCCCCTATCTATGTCATTGTAATAAGTTTCGTCTCCATCTTTAATATAAGTGAAGGGGAAAAAATTGCCAAGCTTCTTAAATCTGTCTACGAAAGAACAAAAAAATTGTAATAATAATCTTGTGAATTATGATTTGATCCAGTGTGTACCTGGATCTGATCTCCAGCAGGTTTCAGCCAAAAGTCAGGGAACCGCCATGTTTCCCATCCTCCCCACAGACTACAATAGTGACCCCCTGCTGCGTTGAGGTGGGCTGAGTGCAAATACTGAGCCATGTGTCTGCTGCTTGGAGAGGAAAAATACATAGAGTGGTTTCCGACCCTCCACAAAAGCCAAGAGTAGGGGATGTAGCTCAGTGGTACAGTGCATACTTTGCATGTATGAGACCCCGGGTTCAATCCCCGGCATCTCCAACTTAATTGGTTTGTTTTGTAGAAAAATGCAAAAAAAAAAACTAAAAAACAACCTAATTAATGTACTGGGAAAAATACACAACAAAGGGCCAAACCCATGCGCAATTTCAGTGGCAAATTGTCGAAGATTGGAAGAAAAAGAGTGAGCTGACTTCCCCCTGTCTATGTCATTGTAATAAGTTTCGTCTCCATCTTTAATATAAGTGAAGGGGAAAAAATTGCCAAGCTTCTTAAATCTGTCTACGAAAGAACAAAAAAATTGTAATAATAATCTTGTGAATTATGATTTGATCCAGTGGCAGCAGAGCGAGCAAAAGCAGGAAGGGAATTCAGGAAAGCCAGGCCTGCACTGGAAGCTCTCCTAAAGAACGAATAAATAAAAAGTGATTTTTAGGCAGAAGAGCAATATTTTTGTTCTTCTCTGCTATAGCTATACATTTCGACTTCTTGCCTTATTTAGATAACCGAAATGAGGCAAGAATGAATAAACAACCTGTGTGTGATGTCATCAGTCCACCAGCTGTCCTGTCGTGGGGATGTACCTCAGTGGTAGAGTGCATGCTTCGCATATGTGAGGCCCCGGGTTCTATCCCCGGTATCTCCAGCGTAGTTTTAGTCATAAAATGAAGTAAAAAAAAAATAAGAGTTACAGTTTTAATGCAGAAAAAAGCCAATTGTCACTGAAGCTTCGGTGCAACGGGCTCCGGGAGTGAGAATTGAGTGCCATCCTCCTTACTACAGACTATGGTCCTTTGTACAGAGTGCCACTTTTCCCCAAGTACAAGAGACTCTAAAGACTGTGGAGTTTGGACAGATTTGGTGTTTCTGCACTTTGGAAGGGGGTTTATGGGTGTTTTACTCTCTGTCGGGTCAGGACTTACAGGACAGAGACCTCTATGGCCAGTATGTGTACCTGGATCTGATCTCCAGAAGGTTTCAGCCAGAAGTCAGGGAACAGCCGTGTTAATGTACTGGGAAAAATACACAACAAAGAGTTTCGTCTCCATACACAACAAAGAGCCAAACCCATGCGCAATTTCAGTGGCAAATTGTCAAAGATTGGAAGAAAAAGAGTGAGCTGACTTCCCCCTATCTATGTCATTGTAATAAGTTTCGTCTCCATCTTTAATATAAGTGAAGGGGGAAAAATTGCCAAGCTTCTTAAATCTGTCTACGAAAGAACAAAAAAATAGTAATAATAATCTTGTGAATTATGATTTGATCCAGTGTGTACCTGGATCTGATCTCCAGCAGGTTTCAGCCAAAAGTCAGGGAACCGCCATGTTTCCCATCCTCCCCACAGACTACAATAGTGACCCCCTGCTGCGTTGAGGTGGGCTGAGTGCAAATACTGAGCCATGTGTCTGCTGCTTGGAGAGGAAAAATACATAGAGTGGTTTCCGACCCTCCACAAAAACCAAGAGTAGGGAATGTAGCTCAGTGGTAGAGCGCATGCTTTGCATGTATGAGGCCCCGGGTTCAATCCCTGGCATCTCCAACTTAATTGGTTTGTTTTGTAGAAAAATGCAAAAAAAAAACTAAAAAACCTAATTAATGTACTGGGAAAAATACACAACAAAGGGCCAAACCCATGCGCAATTTCAGTGGCAAATTGTCGAAGATTGGAAGAAAAAGAGTGAGCTGACTTCCCCCTATCTATGTCATTGTAATAAGTTTCGTCTCCATCTTTAATATAAGTGAAGGGGAAAAAATTGCCAAGCTTCTTAAATCTGTCTACGAAAGAACAAAAAAATAGTAATAATAATCTTGTGAATTATGATTTGATCCAGTGGCAGCTGAGCGAGCAAAAGCAGGAAGGGAATTCAGGAAAGCCAGGCCTGCACTGGAAGCTCTCCTAAAGAACGAATAAATAAAAAGTGATTTTTAGGCAGAAGAGCAATATTTTTGTTCTTCTCTGCTATAGCTATACATTTCGACTTCTTGCCTTATTTAGATAACCGAAATGAGGCAAGAATGAATAAACAACCTGTGTGTGATGTCATCAGTCCACCAGCTGTCCTGTCGTGGGGATGTAGCTCAGTGGTAGAGCGCACGCTTCGCATGTGTGAGGCAATATTTTTGTTCTTCTCTGCTATAGCTATACATTTCGACTTCTTGCCTTATTTAGATAACCGAAATGAGGCAAGAATGAATAAACAACCTGTGTGTGATGTCATCAGTCCACCAGCTGTCCTGTCGTGGGGATGTACCTCAGTGGTAGAGCGCACGCTTCGCATGTGTGAGGCCCTGGGTTCAATCCCTGGTATCTCCAGCTTGGTTTTAGTCATAAAATGAAGTCAAAAAAAAATAAGAGTTACAGTTTTAATGCAGAAAAAAGCCAATTCTCACTGAAGCTTCGGTGCAACGGGCTCCGGGAGTGAGAATTGAGTGCCATCCTCCTTACTACAGACTATGGTCCTTTGTACAGAGTGCCACTTTTCCCCAAGTACAAGAGACTCTAAAGACTGTGGAGTTTGGACAGATTTGGTGTTTCTGCATTTTGGAAGGGGGTTTATGGGTGTTTTACTCTCTGTCGGGTCAGGACTTACAGGACAGAGACCTCTATGGCCAGTATGTGTACCTGGATCTGATCTCCAGAAGGTTTCAGCCAGAAGTCAGGGAACAGCCGTGTTAATGTACTGGGAAAAATACACAACAAAGAGTTTCGTCTCCATACACAACAAAGAGCCAAACCCATGCGCAATTTCAGTGGCAAATTGTCAAAGATTGGAAGAAAAAGAGTGAGCTGACTTCCCCCTATCTATGTCATTGTAATAAGTTTCGTCTCCATCTTTAATATAAGTGAAGGGGGAAAAATTGCCAAGCTTCTTAAATCTGTCTACGAAAGAACAAAAAAATAGTAATAATAATCTTGTGAATTATGATTTGATCCAGTGTGTACCTGGATCTGATCTCCAGCAGGTTTCAGCCAAAAGTCAGGGAACCGCCATGTTTCCCATCCTCCCCACAGACTACAATAGTGACCCCCTGCTGCGTTGAGGTGGGCTGAGTGCAAATACTGAGCCATGTGTCTGCTGCTTGGAGAGGAAAAATACATAGAGTGGTTTCCGACCCTCCACAAAAGCCAAGAGTAGGTGATGTAGCTCAGTGGTAGAGCGCATGCTTTGCATGTATGAGGCCCCGGGTTCAATCCCCGGCATCTCCAACTTAATTGGTTTGTTTTGTAGAAAAATGCAAAAAAAAAAAAAACTAAAAAACAACCTAATTAATGTACTGGGAAAAATACACAACAAAGGGCCAAACCCATGCGCAATTTCAGTGGCAAATTGTCGAAGATTGGAAGAAAAAGAGTGAGCTGACTTCCCCCTATCTATGTCATTGTAATAAGTTTCGTCTCCATCTTTAATATAAGTGAAGGGGAAAAAATTGCCAAGCTTCTTAAATCTGTCTACGAAAGAACAAAAAAATTGTAATAATAATCTTGTGAATTATGATTTGATCCAGTGTGTACCTGGATCTGATCTCCAGCAGGTTTCAGCCAAAAGTCAGGGAACCGCCATGTTTCCCATCCTCCCCACAGACTACAATAGTGACCCCCTGCTGCGTTGAGGTGGGCTGAGTGCAAATACTGAGCCATGTGTCTGCTGCTTGGAGAGGAAAAATACATAGAGTGGTTTCCGACCCTCCACAAAAGCCAAGAGTAGGGGATGTAGCTCAGTGATACAGTGCATACTTTGCATGTATGAGACCCCGGGTTCAATCGCCGGCATCTCCAACTTAATTGGTTTGTTTTGTAGAAAAATGCAAAAAAAAAAACTAAAAAACAACCTAATTAATGTACTGGGAAAAATACACAACAAAGGGCCAAACCCATGCGCAATTTCAGTGGCAAATTGTCGAAGATTGGAAGAAAAAGAGTGAGCTGACTTCCCCCTGTCTATGTCATTGTAATAAGTTTCGTCTCCATCTTTAATATAAGTGAAGGGGAAAAAATTGCCAAGCTTCTTAAATCTGTCTACGAAAGAACAAAAAAATTGTAATAATAATCTTGTGAATTATGATTTGATCCAGTGGCAGCAGAGCGAGCAAAAGCAGGAAGGGAATTCAGGAAAGCCAGGCCTGCACTGGAAGCTCTCCTAAAGAACGAATAAATAAAAAGTGATTTTTAGGCAGAAGAGCAATATTTTTGTTCTTCTCTGCTATAGCTATACATTTCGACTTCTTGCCTTATTTAGATAACCGAAATGAGGCAAGAATGAATAAACAACCTGTGTGTGATGTCATCAGTCCACCAGCTGTCCTGTCGTGGGGATGTACCTCAGTGGTAGAGTGCATGCTTCGCATATGTGAGGCCCCGGGTTCTATCCCCGGTATCTCCAGCGTAGTTTTAGTCATAAAATGAAGTAAAAAAAAAATAAGAGTTACAGTTTTAATGCAGAAAAAAGCCAATTGTCACTGAAGCTTCGGTGCAACGGGCTCCGGGAGTGAGAATTGAGTGCCATCCTCCTTACTACAGACTATGGTCCTTTGTACAGAGTGCCACTTTTCCCCAAGTACAAGAGACTCTAAAGACTGTGGAGTTTGGACAGATTTGGTGTTTCTGCACTTTGGAAGGGGGTTTATGGGTGTTTTACTCTCTGTCGGGTCAGGACTTACAGGACAGAGACCTCTATGGCCAGTATGTGTACCTGGATCTGATCTCCAGAAGGTTTCAGCCAGAAGTCAGGGAACAGCCGTGTTAATGTACTGGGAAAAATACACAACAAAGAGTTTCGTCTCCATACACAACAAAGAGCCAAACCCATGCGCAATTTCAGTGGCAAATTGTCAAAGATTGGAAGAAAAAGAGTGAGCTGACTTCCCCCTATCTATGTCATTGTAATAAGTTTCGTCTCCATCTTTAATATAAGTGAAGGGGGAAAAATTGCCAAGCTTCTTAAATCTGTCTACGAAAGAACAAAAAAATAGTAATAATAATCTTGTGAATTATGATTTGATCCAGTGTGTACCTGGATCTGATCTCCAGCAGGTTTCAGCCAAAAGTCAGGGAACCGCCATGTTTCCCATCCTCCCCACAGACTACAATAGTGACCCCCTGCTGCGTTGAGGTGGGCTGAGTGCAAATACTGAGCCATGTGTCTGCTGCTTGGAGAGGAAAAATACATAGAGTGGTTTCCGACCCTCCACAAAAACCAAGAGTAGGGAATGTAGCTCAGTGGTAGAGCGCATGCTTTGCATGTATGAGGCCCCGGGTTCAATCCCTGGCATCTCCAACTTAATTGGTTTGTTTTGTAGAAAAATGCAAAAAAAAAACTAAAAAACCTAATTAATGTACTGGGAAAAATACACAACAAAGGGCCAAACCCATGCGCAATTTCAGTGGCAAATTGTCGAAGATTGGAAGAAAAAGAGTGAGCTGACTTCCCCCTATCTATGTCATTGTAATAAGTTTCGTCTCCATCTTTAATATAAGTGAAGGGGAAAAAATTGCCAAGCTTCTTAAATCTGTCTACGAAAGAACAAAAAAATAGTAATAATAATCTTGTGAATTATGATTTGATCCAGTGGCAGCTGAGCGAGCAAAAGCAGGAAGGGAATTCAGGAAAGCCAGGCCTGCACTGGAAGCTCTCCTAAAGAACGAATAAATAAAAAGTGATTTTTAGGCAGAAGAGCAATATTTTTGTTCTTCTCTGCTATAGCTATACATTTCGACTTCTTGCCTTATTTAGATAACCGAAATGAGGCAAGAATGAATAAACAACCTGTGTGTGATGTCATCAGTCCACCAGCTGTCCTGTCGTGGGGATGTAGCTCAGTGGTAGAGCGCACGCTTCGCATGTGTGAGGCCCCGGGTTCAATCCCCGGTATCTCCAGCGTAGTTTTAGTCATAAAATGAAGTAAAAACAAATAAGAGTTACAGTTTTAATGCAGAAAAAAGCCAATTGTCACTGAAGCTTCGGTGCAACGGGCTCCGAGAGTGAGAATTGAGTGCCATCCTCCTTACTACAGACTATGGTCCTTTGTACAGAGTGCCACTTTTCCCCAAGTACAAGAGACTCTAAAGACTGTGGAGTTTGGACAGATTTGGTGTTTCTGCATTTTGGAAGGGGGTTTATGGGTGTTTTACTCTCTGTCGGGTCAGGACTTACAGGACAGAGACCTCTATGGCCAGTATGTGTACCTGGATCTGATCTCCAGAAGGTTTCAGCCAGAAGTCAGGGAACAGCCGTGTTAATGTACTGGGAAAAATACACAACAAAGAGTTTCGTCTCCATACACAACAAAGAGCCAAACCCATGCGCAATTTCAGTGGCAAATTGTCAAAGATTGGAAGAAAAAGAGTGAGCTGACTTCCCCCTATCTATGTCATTGTAATAAGTTTCGTCTCCATCTTTAATATAAGTGAAGGGGGAAAAATTGCCAAGCTTCTTAAATCTGTCTACGAAAGAACAAAAAAATAGTAATAATAATCTTGTGAATTATGATTTGATCCAGTGTGTACCTGGATCTGATCTCCAGCAGGTTTCAGCCAAAAGTCAGGGAACCGCCATGTTTCCCATCCTCCCCACAGACTACAATAGCGACCCCCTGCTGCGCTGAGGTGGGCTGAGTGCAAATACTGAGCCATGTGTCTGCTGCTTGGAGAGGAAAAATACATAGAGTGGTTTCCGACCCTCCACAAACACCAAGAGTAGGGGATGTAGCTCAGTGGTAGAGCGCATGCTTTGCATGTATGAGGCCCCGGGTTCAATCCCCGGCAGCTCCAACTTAATTGGTTTGTTTTGTAGAAAAATGCAAAAAAAAACCTAAAAACCAACCTAATTAATGTACTGGGAAAAATACACAACAAAGGGCCAAACCCATGCGCAATTTCAGTGGCAAATTGTCGAAGATTGGAAGAAAAAGAGTGAGCTGACTTCCCCCTATCTATGTCATTGTAATAAGTTTCGTCTCCATCTTTAATATAAGTGAAGGGGAAAAAATTGCCAAGCTTCTTAAATCTGTCTACGAAAGAACAAAAAAATAGTAATAATAATCTTGTGAATTATGATTTGATCCAGTGGCAGCTGAGCGAGCAAAAGCAGGAAGGGAATTCAGGAAAGCCAGGCCTGCACTGGAAGCTCTCCTAAAGAACGAATAAATAAAAAGTGATTTTTAGGCAGAAGAGCAATATTTTTGTTCTTCTCTGCTATAGCTATACATTTCGACTTCTTGCCTTATTTAGATAACCGAAATGAGGCAAGAATGAATAAACAACCTGTGTGTGATGTCATCAGTCCACCAGCTGTCCTGTCGTGGGGATGTAGCTCAGTGGTAGAGCGCATGCTTCGCATGTGTGAGGCCCCGGGTTCAATCCCCGGTATCTCCAGTGTAGTTTTAGTCATAAAATGAAGTAAAAACAAATAAGAGTTACAGTTTTAATGCAGAAAAAAGCCAATTGTCACTGAAGCTTCGGTGCAACGGGCTCCGAGAGTGAGAATTGAGTGCCATCCTCCTTACTACAGACTATGGTCCTTTGTACAGAGTGCCACTTTTCCCCAAGTACAAGAGACTCTAAAGACTGTGGAGTTTGGACAGATTTGGTGTTTCTGCATTTTGGAAGGGGGTTTATGGGTGTTTTACTCTCTGTCGGGTCAGGACTTACAGGACAGAGACCTCTATGGCCAGTATGTGTACCTGGATCTGATCTCCAGAAGGTTTCAGCCAGAAGTCAGGGAACAGCCGTGTTAATGTACTGGGAAAAATACACAACAAAGAGTTTCGTCTCCATACACAACAAAGAGCCAAACCCATGCGCAATTTCAGTGGCAAATTGTCAAAGATTGGAAGAAAAAGAGTGAGCTGACTTCCCCCTATCTATGTCATTGTAATAAGTTTCGTCTCCATCTTTAATATAAGTGAAGGGGGAAAAATTGCCAAGCTTCTTAAATCTGTCTACGAAAGAACAAACAAATAGTAATAATAATCTTGTGAATTATGATTTGATCCAGTGTGTACCTGGATCTGATCTCCAGCAGGTTTCAGCCAAAAGTCAGGGAACCGCCATGTTTCCCATCCTCCCCACAGACTACAATAGCGACCCCCTGCTGCGCTGAGGTGGGCTGAGTGCAAATACTGAGCCATGTGTCTGCTGCTTGGAGAGGAAAAATACATAGAGTGGTTTCCGACCCTCCCCAAAAACTAAGAGTAGGGGATGTAGCTCGGTGGTAGAGCGCATGCTTTGCATGTATGAGGCCCCGGGTTCAATCCCCGGCATCTCCAACTTAATTGGTTTGTTTTGTAGAAAAATGCAAAAAAAACCCTAAAAAACAACCTAATTAATGTACTGGGAAAAATACACAACAAAGGGCCAAATCCATGCGCAATTTCAGTGGCAAATTGTCGAAGATTGGAAGAAAAAGAGTGAGCTGACTTCCCCCTATCTATGTCATTGTAATAAGTTTCGTCTCCATCTTTAATATAAGTGAAGGGGAAAAAATTGCCAAGCTTCTTAAATCTGTCTTCCAAAGAACAAAAAAATAGTAATAATAATCTTGTGAATTATGATTTGATCCAGTGGCAGCAGAGCGAGCAAAAGCAGGAAGGGAATTCAGGAAAGCCAGGCCTGCACTGGAAGCTCTCCTAAAGAACGAATAAATAAAAAGTGATTTTTAGGCAGAAGAGCAATATTTTTGTTCTTCTCTGCTATAGCTATACATTTCGACTTCTTGCCTTATTTAGATAACCGAAATGAGGCAAGAATGAATAAACAACCTGTGTGTGATGTCATCAGTCCACGAGCTGTCCTGTCGTGGGGATGTAGCTCAGTGGTAGAGCGCACGCTTCGCATGTGTGAGGCCCCGGGTTCAATCCCCGGTATCTCCAGCGTAGTTTTAGTCATAAAATGAAGTAAAAAAAAATAAGAGTTACAGTTTTAATGCAGAAAAAAGTCAATTGTCACTGAAGCTTCGGTGCAACGGGCTCCGGGAGTGAGAATTGAGTGCCATCCTCCTTACTACAGACTATGGTCCTTTGTACAGAGTGCCACTTTTCCCCAAGTACAAGAGACTCTAAAGACTGTGGAGTTTGGACAGATTTGGTGTTTCTGCATTTTGGAAGGGGGTTTATGGGTGTTTTACTCTCTGTCGGGTCAGGACTTACAGGACAGAGACCTCTATGGCCAGTATGTGTACCTGGATCTGATCTCCAGAAGGTTTCAGCCAGAAGTCAGGGAACAGCCGTGTTAATGTACTGGGAAAAATACACAACAAAGAGTTTCGTCTCCATACACAACAAAGAGCCAAACCCATGCGCAATTTCAGTGGCAAATTGTCAAAGATTGGAAGAAAAAGAGTGAGCTGACTTCCCCCTATCTATGTCATTGTAATAAGTTTCGTCTCCATCTTTAATATAAGTGAAGGGGGAAAAATTGCCAAGCTTCTTAAATCTGTCTACGAAAGAACAAAAAAATAGTAATAATAATCTTGTGAATTATGATTTGATCCAGTGTGTACCTGGATCTGATCTCCAGCAGGTTTCAGCCAAAAGTCAGGGAACCGCCATGTTTCCCATCCTCCCCACAGACTACAATAGCGCCCCCCTGCTGCGTTGAGGTGGGCTGAGTGTAAATACTGAGCCATGTGTCTGCTGCTTGGAGAGGAAAAATACATAGAGTGGTTTCCGACCCTCCACAAAAAACAAGAGTAGGGGATGTAGCTCAGTGGTAGAGCGCATGTTTTGCATGTATGAGGCCCCGGGTTCAAACCCCGGCATCTCCAACTTAATTGGTTTGTTTTGTAGAAAAATGCAAAAAAAAAACTAAAAAACAACCTAATTAATGTACTGGGAAAAATACACAACAAAGGGCCAAACCCATGCGCAATTTCAGTGGCAAATTGTCGAAGATTGGAAGAAAAAGAGTGAGCTGACTTCCCCCTATCTATGTCATTGTAATAAGTTTCGTCTCCATCTTTAATATAAGTGAAGGGGAAAAAATTGCCAAGCTTCTTAAATCTGTCTACGAAAGAACAAAAAAATAGTAATAATAATCTTGTGAATTATGATTTGATCCAGTGGCAGCAGAGCGAGCAAAAGTAGGAAGGGAATTCAGGAAAGCCAGGCCTGCACTGGAAGCTCTCCTAAAGAACGAATAAAAAAAAATTGATTTTTAGGCAGAAGAGCAATATTTTTGTTCTTCTCTGCTATAGCTATACATTTCGACTTCTTGCCTTATTTAGATAACCGAAATGAGGCAAGAATGAATAAACAACCTGTGTGTGATGTCATCAGTCCACCAGCTGTCCTGTCGTGGGGATGTAGCTCAGTGGTAGTGCGCACGCTTCGCATGTGTGAGGCAATATTTTTGTTCTTCTCTGCTATAGCTATACATTTCGACTTCTTGCCTTATTTAGATAACCGAAATGAGGCAAGAATGAATAAACAACCTGTGTGTGATGTCATCAGTCCACCAGCTGTCCTGTCGTGGGCATGTAGCTCAGTGGTAGAGCGCACGCTTCGCATGTGTGAGGCCCCGGGTTCAATCCCCGGTATCTCCAGCTTGGTTTTAGTCATAAAATGAAGTCAAAAAAAAATAAGAGTTACAGTTTTAATGCAGAAAAAAGCCAATTGTCACTGAAGCTTCGGTGCAACGGGCTCCGGGAGTGAGAATTGAGTGCCATCCTCCTTACTACAGACTATGGTCCTTTGTACAGAGTGCCACTTTTCCCCAAGTACAAGAGACTCTAAAGACTGTGGAGTTTGGACAGATTTGGTGTTTCTGCATTTTGGAAGGGGGTTTATGGGTGTTTTACTCTCTGTCGGGTCAGGACTTACAGGACAGAGACCTCTATGGCCAGTATGTGTACCTGGATCTGATCTCCAGAAGGTTTCAGCCAGAAGTCAGGGAACAGCCGTGTTAATGTACTGGGAAAAATACACAACAAAGAGTTTCGTCTCCATACACAACAAAGAGCCAAACCCATGCGCAATTTCAGTGGCAAATTGTCAAAGATTGGAAGAAAAAGAGTGAGCTGACTTCCCCCTATCTATGTCATTGTAATAAGTTTCGTCTCCATCTTTAATATAAGTGAAGGGGGAAAAATTGCCAAGCTTCTTAAATCTGTCTACGAAAGAACAAAAAAATAGTAATAATAATCTTGTGAATTATGATTTGATCCAGTGTGTACCTGGATCTGATCTCCAGCAGGTTTCAGCCAAAAGTCAGGGAACCGCCATGTTTCCCATCCTCCCCACAGACTACAATAGTGACCCCCTGCTGTGTTGAGGTGGGCTGAGTGCAAATACTGAGCCATGTGTCTGCTGCTTGGAGAGGAAAAATACATAGAGTGGTTTCCGACCCTCCACAAAAGCCAAGAGTAGGGGATGTAGCTCAGTGGTAGAGCGCATGCTTTGCATGTATGAGGCCCCGGGTTCAATCCCCGGCATCTCCAACTTAATTGGTTTGTTTTGTAGAAAAATGCAAAAAAAAAAAAACTAAAAAACAACCTAATTAATGTACTGGGAAAAATACACAACAAAGGGCCAAACCCATGCGCAATTTCAGTGGCAAATTGTCGAAGATTGGAAGAAAAAGAGTGAGCTGACTTCCCCCTATCTATGTCATTGTAATAAGTTTCGTCTCCATCTTTAATATAAGTGAAGGGGAAAAAATTGCCAAGCTTCTTAAATCTGTCTACGAAAGAACAAAAAAATTGTAATAATAATCTTGTGAATTATGATTTGATCCAGTGTGTACCTGGATCTGATCTCCAGCAGGTTTCAGCCAAAAGTCAGGGAACCGCCATGTTTCCCATCCTCCCCACAGACTACAATAGTGACCCCCTGCTGCGTTGAGGTGGGCTGAGTGCAAATACTGAGCCATGTGTCTGCTGCTTGGAGAGGAAAAATACATAGAGTGGTTTCCGACCCTCCACAAAAGCCAAGAGTAGGGGATGTAGCTCAGTGGTACAGCGCATACTTTGCATGTATGAGACCCCGGGTTCAATCCCCGGCATCTCCAACTTAATTGGTTTGTTTTGTAGAAAAATGCAAAAAAAAAAACTAAAAAACAACCTAATTAATGTACTGGGAAAAATACACAACAAAGGGCCAAACCCATGCGCAATTTCAGTGGCAAATTGTCGAAGATTGGAAGAAAAAGAGTGAGCTGACTTCCCCCTATCTATGTCATTGTAATAAGTTTCGTCTCCATCTTTAATATAAGTGAAGGGGAAAAAATTGCCAAGCTTCTTAAATCTGTCTACGAAAGAACAAAAAAATTGTAATAATAATCTTGTGAATTATGATTTGATCCAGTGGCAGCAGAGCGAGCAAAAGCAGGAAGGGAATTCAGGAAAGCCAGGCCTGCACTGGAAGCTCTCCTAAAGAACGAATAAATAAAAAGTGATTTTTAGGCAGAAGAGCAATATTTTTGTTCTTCTCTGCTATAGCTATACATTTCGACTTCTTGCCTTATTTAGATAACCGAAATGAGGCAAGAATGAATAAACAACCTGTGTGTGATGTCATCAGTCCACCAGCTGTCCTGTCGTGGGGATGTACCTCAGTGGTAGAGTGCATGCTTCGCATATGTGAGGCCCCGGGTTCAATCCCCGGTATCTCCAGCGTAGTTTTAGTCATAAAATGAAGTAAAAAAAAATAAGAGTTACAGTTTTAATGCAGAAAAAAGCCAATTGTCACTGAAGCTTCGGTGCAACGGGCTCCGGGAGTGAGAATTGAGTGCCATCCTCCTTACTACAGACTATGGTCCTTTGTACAGAGTGCCACTTTTCCCCAAGTACAAGAGACTCTAAAGACTGTGGAGTTTGGACAGATTTGGTGTTTCTGCACTTTGGAAGGGGGTTTATGGGTGTTTTACTCTCTGTCGGGTCAGGACTTACAGGACAGAGACCTCTATGGCCAGTATGTGTACCTGGATCTGATCTCCAGAAGGTTTCAGCCAGAAGTCAGGGAACAGCCGTGTTAATGTACTGGGAAAAATACACAACAAAGAGTTTCGTCTCCATACACAACAAAGAGCCAAACCCATGCGCAATTTCAGTGGCAAATTGTCAAAGATTGGAAGAAAAAGAGTGAGCTGACTTCCCCCTATCTATGTCATTGTAATAAGTTTCGTCTCCATCTTTAATATAAGTGAAGGGGAAAAAATTGCCAAGCTTCTTAAATCTGTCTACGAAAGAACAAAAAAATAGTAATAATAATCTTGTGAATTATGATTTGATCCAGTGGCAGCAGAGCGAGCAAAAGCAGGAAGGGAATTCAGGAAAGCCAGGCCTGCACTGGAAGCTCTCCTAAAGAACGAATAAATAAAAAGTGATTTTTAGGCAGAAGAGCAATATTTTTGTTCTTCTCTGCTATAGCTATACATTTCGACTTCTTGCCTTATTTAGATAACCGAAATGAGGCAAGAATGAATAAACAACCTGTGTGTGATGTCATCAGTCCACCAGCTGTCCTGTCGTGGGGATGTAGCTCAGTGGTAGAGCGCACGCTTCGCATGTGTGAGGCCCCGGGTTCAATCCCCGGTATCTCCAGCGTAGTTTAAGTCATAAAATGAAGTAAAAAAAAAATAAGAGTTACAGTTTTAATGCAGAAAAAAGCCAATTGTCACTGAAGCTTCGGTGCAACGGGCTCCGGGAGTGAGAATTGAGTGCCATCCTCCTTACTACAGACTATGGTCCTTTGTACAGAGTGCCACTTTTCCCCAAGTACAAGAGACTCTAAAGACTGTGGAGTTTGGACAGATTTGGTGTTTCTGCATTTTGGAAGGGGGTTTATGGGTGTTTTACTCTCTGTCGGGTCAGGACTTACAGGACAGAGACCTCTATGGCCAGTATGTGTACCTGGATCTGATCTCCAGAAGGTTTCAGCCAGAAGTCAGGGAACAGCCGTGTTAATGTACTGGGAAAAATACACAACAAAGAGTTTCGTCTCCATACACAACAAAGAGCCAAACCCATGCGCAATTTCAGTGGCAAATTGTCAAAGATTGGAAGAAAAAGAGTGAGCTGACTTCCCCCTATCTATGTCATTGTAATAAGTTTCGTCTCCATCTTTAATATAAGTGAAGGGGGAAAAATTGCCAAGCTTCTTAAATCTGTCTACGAAAGAACAAAAAAATAGTAATAATAATCTTGTGAATTATGATTTGATCCAGTGTGTACCTGGATCTGATCTCCAGCAGGTTTCAGCCAAAAGTCAGGGAACCGCCATGTTTCCCATCCTCCCCACAGACTACAATAGCGACCCCCTGCTGCGTTGAGGTGGGCTGAGTGCAAATACTGAGCCATGTGTCTGCTGCTTGGAGAGGAAAAATACATAGAGTGGTTTCCGACCCTCCACAAAAACCAAGTGTAGGGGATGTAGCTCAGTGGTAGAGCGCATGCTTTGCATGTATGAGGCCCCGGGTTCAATCCCCGGCATCTCCAACTTAATTGGTTTGTTTTGTAGAAAAATGCAAAAAAAAAACTAAAAACCAACCTAATTAATGTACTGGGAAAAATACACAACAAAGGGCCAAACCCATGCGCAATTTCAGTGGCAAATTGTCGAAGATTGGAAGAAAAAGAGTGAGCTGACTTCCCCCTATCTATGTCATTGTAATAAGTTTTGTCTCCATCTTTAATATAAGTGAAGGGGAAAAAATTGCCAAGCTTCTTAAATCTGTCTTCGAAAGAACAAAAAAATAGTAATAATAATCTTGTGAATTATGATTTGATCCAGTGGCAGCAGAGCGAGCAAAAGCAGGAAGGGAATTCAGGAAAGCCAGGCCTGCACTGGAAGCTCTCCTAAAGAACGAATAAATAAAAAGTGATTTTTAGGCAGAAGAGCAATATTTTTGTTCTTCTCTGCTATAGCTATACATTTCGACTTCTTGCCTTATTTAGATAACCGAAATGAGGCAAGAATGAATAAACAACCTGTGTGTGATGTCATCAGTCCACCAGCTGTCCTGTCGTGGGGATGTAGCTCAGTGGTAGAGCGCACGCTTCGCATGTGTGAGGCCCCGGGTTCAATCCCCGGTATCTCCAGCGTAGTTTTAGTCATAAAATGAAGTAAAAAAAAATAAGAGTTACAGTTTTAATGCAGAAAAAAGCCAATTGTCACTGAAGCTTCGGTGCAACGGGCTCCGGGAGTGAGAATTGAGTGCCATCCTCCTTACTACAGACTATGGTCCTTTGTACAGAGTGCCACTTTTCCCCAAGTACAAGAGACTCTAAAGACTGTGGAGTTTGGACAGATTTGGTGTTTCTGCATTTTGGAAGGGGGTTTATGGGTGTTTTACTCTCTGTCGGGTCAGGACTTACAGGACAGAGACCTCTATGGCCAGTATGTGTACCTGGATCTGATCTCCAGAAGGTTTCAGCCAGAAGTCAGGGAACAGCCGTGTTAATGTACTGGGAAAAATACACAACAAAGAGTTTCGTCTCCATACATAACAAAGAGCCAAACCCATGCGCAATTTCAGTGGCAAATTGTCAAAGATTGGAAGAAAAAGAGTGAGCTGACTTCCCCCTATCTATGTCATTGTAATAAGTTTCGTCTCCATCTTTAATATAAGTGAAGGGGGAAAAATTGCCAAGCTTCTTAAATCTGTCTACGAAAGAACAAAAAAATAGTAATAATAATCTTGTGAATTATGATTTGATCCAGTGTGTACCTGGATCTGATCTCCAGCAGGTTTCAGCCAAAAGTCAGGGAACCGCCATGTTTCCCATCCTCCCCACAGACTACAATAGCGACCCCCTGCTGCGTTGAGGTGGGCTGAGTGCAAATACTGAGCCATGTGTCTGCTGCTTGGAGAGGAAAAATACATAGAGTGGTTTCCGACCCTCCACAAAAACCAAGAGTAGGGGATGTAGCTCAGTGGTAGAGCGCATGCTTTGCATGTATGAGGCCCCGGGTTCAATCCCCGGCATCTCCAACTTAATTGGTTTTTTTTGGTAGAAAAATGCAAAAAAAAAACTAAAAAACAACCTAATTAATATACTGGGAAAAATACACAACAAATGGGCCAAACCCATGCGCAATTTCAGTGGCAAATTGTCAAAGATTGGAAGAAAAAGAGTGAGCTGACTTCCCCCTATCTATGTCATTGTAATAAGTTTTGTCTCCATCTTTAATATAAGTGAAGGGGAAAAAATTGCCAAGCTTCTTAAATCTGGCTACGAAAGAACAAAAAAATAGTAATAATAATCTTGTGAATTATGATTTGATCCAGTGGCAGCAGAGCGAGCAAAAGCAGGAAGGGAATTCAGGAAAGCCAGGCCTGCACTGGAAGCTCTCCTAAAGAACGAATAAATAAAAAGTGATTTTTAGGCAGAAGAGCAATATTTTTGTTCTTCTCTGCTATAGCTATACATTTCGACTTCTTGCCTTATTTAGATAACCGAAATGAGGCAAGAATGAATAAACAACCTGTGTGTGATGTCATCAGTCCACCAGCTGTCCTGTCGTGGGGATGTAGCTCAGTGGTAGAGCGCACGCTTCGCATGTGTGAGGCCCCGGGTTCAATCCCCGGTATCTCCAGCGTAGATTTAGTCATAAAATGAAGTCCAAAAAAAATAAGAGTTACAGTTTTAATGCAGAAAAAAGCCAATTGTCACTGAAGCTTCGGTGCAACGGGCTCCGGGAGTGAGAATTGAGTGCCATCCTCCTTACTACAGACTATGGTCCTTTGTACAGAGTGCCACTTTTCCCCAAGTACAAGAGACTCTAAAGACTGTGGAGTTTGGACAGATTTGGTGTTTCTGCATTTTGGAAGGGGGTTTATGGGTGTTTTACTCTCTGTCGGGTCAGGACTTACAGGACAGAGACCTCTATGGCCAGTATGTGTACCTGGATCTGATCTCCAGAAGGTTTCAGCCAGAAGTCAGGGAACAGCCGTGTTAATGTACTGGGAAAAATACACAACAAAGAGTTTCGTCTCCATACACAACAAAGAGCCAAACCCATGCGCAATTTCAGTGGCAAATTGTCAAAGATTGGAAGAAAAAGAGTGAGCTGACTTCCCCCTATCTATGTCATTGTAATAAGTTTCGTCTCCATCTTTAATATAAGTGAAGGGGGAAAAATTGCCAAGCTTCTTAAATCTGTCTACGAAAGAACAAAAAAATAGTAATAATAATCTTGTGAATTATGATTTGATCCAGTGTGTACCTGGATCTGATCTCCAGCAGGTTTCAGCCAAAAGTCAGGGAACCATCATGTTTCCCATCCTCCCCACAGACTACAATAGCGACCCCCTGCTGCGTTGAGGTGGGCTGAGTGCAAATACTGAGCCATGTGTCTGCTGCTTGGAGAGGAAAAATACATAGAGTGGTTTCCGACCCTCCACAAAAACCAAGTGTAGGGGATGTAGCTCAGTGGTACAGCGCATGCTTTGCATGTATGAGGCCCCGGGTTCAATCCCCGGCATCTCCAACTTAATTGGTTTGTTTTGTAGAAAAATGCAAAAAAAAAACTAAAAACCAACCTAATTAATGTACTGGGAAAAATACACAACAAAGGGCCAAACCCATGCGCAATTTCAGTGGCAAATTGTCGAAGATTGGAAGAAAAAGAGTGAGCTGACTTCCCCCTATCTATGTCATTGTAATAAGTTTTGTCTCCATCTTTAATATAAGTGAAGGGGAAAAAATTGCCAAGCTTCTTAAATCTGTCTTCGAAAGAACAAAAAAATAGTAATAATAATCTTGTGAATTATGATTTGATCCAGTGGCAGCAGAGCGAGCAAAAGCAGGAAGGGAATTCAGGAAAGCCAGGCCTGCACTGGAAGCTCTCCTAAAGAACGAATAAATAAAAAGTGATTTTTAGGCAGAAGAGCAATATTTTTGTTCTTCTCTGCTATAGCTATACATTTCGACTTCTTGCCTTATTTAGATAACCGAAATGAGGCAAGAATGAATAAACAACCTGTGTGTGATGTCATCAGTCCACCAGCTGTCCTGTCGTGGGGATGTAGCTCAGTGGTAGAGCGCACGCTTCGCATGTGTGAGGCCCCGGGTTCAATCCCCGGTATCTCCAGCGTAGTTTTAGTCATAAAATGAAGTAAAAAAAAATAAGAGTTACAGTTTTAATGCAGAAAAAAGCCAATTGTCACTGAAGCTTCGGTGCAACGGGCTCCGGGAGTGAGAATTGAGTGCCATCCTCCTTACTACAGACTATGGTCCTTTGTACAGAGTGCCACTTTTCCCCAAGTACAAGAGACTCTAAAGACTGTGGAGTTTGGACAGATTTGGTGTTTCTGCATTTTGGAAGGGGGTTTATGGGTGTTTTACTCTCTGTCGGGTCAGGACTTACAGGACAGAGACCTCTATGGCCAGTATGTGTACCTGGATCTGATCTCCAGAAGGTTTCAGCCAGAAGTCAGGGAACAGCCGTGTTAATGTACTGGGAAAAATACACAACAAAGAGTTTCGTCTCCATACACAACAAAGAGCCAAACCCATGCGCAATTTCAGTGGCAAATTGTCAAAGATTGGAAGAAAAAGAGTGAGCTGACTTCCCCCTATCTATGTCATTGTAATAAGTTTCGTCTCCATCTTTAATATAAGTGAAGGGGGAAAAATTGCCAAGCTTCTTAAATCTGTCTACGAAAGAACAAAAAAATAGTAATAATAATCTTGTGAATTATGATTTGATCCAGTGTGTACCTGGATCTGATCTCCAGCAGGTTTCAGCCAAAAGTCAGGGAACCGCCATGTTTCCCATCCTCCCCACAGACTACAATAGCGACCCCCTGCTGCGCTGAGGTGGGCTGAGTGCAAATACTGAGCCATGTGTCTGCTGCTTGGAGAGGAAAAATACATAGAGTGGTTTCCGACCCTCCACAAAAACCAAGAGTAGGGGATGTAGCTCAGTGGTAGAGCGCATGCTTTGCATGTATGAGGCCCCGGGTTCAATCCCTGGCATCTCCAACTTACTTGGTTTGTTTTGTAGAAAAATGCAAAGAAAAAACTAAAAAACAACCTAATTAATGTACTGGGAAAAATACACAACAAAGGGCCAAACCCATGCGCAATTTCAGTGGCAAATTGTCGAAGATTGGAAGAAAAAGAGTGAGCTGACTTCCCCCTATCTATGTCATTGTAATAAGTTTCGTCTCCATCTTTAATATAAGTGAAGGGGAAAAAATTGCCAAGCTTCTTAAATCTGTCTACGAAAGAACAAAAAAATTGTAATAATAATCTTGTGAATTATGATTTGATCCAGTGGCAGCAGAGCGAGCAAAAGCAGGAAGGGAATTCAGGAAAGCCAGGCCTGCACTGGAAGCTCTCCTAAAGAATGAATAAATAAAAAGTGATTTTTAGGCAGAAGAGCAATATTTTTGTTCTTCTCTGCTATAGCTATACATTTCGACTTCTTGCCTTATTTAGATAACCGAAATGAGGCAAGAATGAATAAACAACCTGTGTGTGATGTCATCAGTCCACCAGCTGTCCTGTCGTGGGGATGTAGCTCAGTGGTAGAGCGCACGCTTCGCATGTGTGAGGCCCCGGGTTCAATCCCCGGTATCTCCAGCGTAGATTTAGTCATAAAATGAAGTCCAAAAAAAATAAGAGTTACAGTTTTAATGCAGAAAAAAGCCAATTGTCACTGAAGCTTCGGTGCAACGGGCTCCGGGAGTGAGAATTGAGTGCCATCCTCCTTACTACAGACTATGGTCCTTTGTACAGAGTGCCACTTTTCCCCAAGTACAAGAGACTCTAAAGACTGTGGAGTTTGGACAGATTTGGTGTTTCTGCATTTTGGAAGGGGGTTTATGGGTGTTTTACTCTCTGTCGGGTCAGGACTTACAGGACAGAGACCTCTATGGCCAGTATGTGTACCTGGATCTGATCTCCAGAAGGTTTCAGCCAGAAGTCAGGGAACAGCCGTGTTAATGTACTGGGAAAAATACACAACAAAGAGTTTCGTCTCCATACACAACAAAGAGCCAAACCCATGCGCAATTTCAGTGGCAAATTGTCAAAGATTGGAAGAAAAAGAGTGAGCTGACTTCCCCCTATCTATGTCATTGTAATAAGTTTCGTCTCCATCTTTAATATAAGTGAAGGGGGAAAAATTGCCAAGCTTCTTAAATCTGTCTAGGAAAGAACAAAAAAATAGTAATAATAATCTTGTGAATTATGATTTGATCCAGTGTGTACCTGGATCTGATCTCCAGCAGGTTTCAGCCAAAAGTCAGGGAACCGCCATGTTTCCCATCCTCCCCACAGACTACAATAGCGACCCCATGCTGCGTTGAGGTGGGCTGAGTGCAAATACTGAGCCATGTGTCTGCTGCTTGGAGAGGAAAAATACATAGAGTGGTTTCCGACCCTCCACAAAAACCAAGAGTAGGGGATGTAGCTCAGTGGTAGAGCGCATGTTTTGCATGTATGAGGCCCCGGGTTCAATCCCCGGCATCTCCAACTTAATTGGTTTGTTTTGTAGAAAAATGCAAAAAAAAAACTAAAAACCAACCTAATTAATGTACTGGGAAAAATACACAACAAAGGGCCAAACCCATGCGCAATTTCAGTGGCAAATTGTCGAAGATTGGAAGAAAAAGAGTGAGCTGACTTCCCCCTATCTATGTCATTGTAATAAGTTTCGTCTCCATCTTTAATATAAGTGAAGGGGAAAAAATTGCCAAGCTTCTTAAATCTGTCTACGAAAGAACAAAAAAATAGTAATAATAATCTTGTGAATTATGATTTGATCCAGTGGCAGCAGAGCGAGCAAAAGCAGGAATGGAATTCAGGAAAGCCAGGCCTGCACTGGAAGCTCTCCTAAAGAACGAATAAATAAAAAGTGATTTTTAGGCAGAAGAGCAATATTTTTGTTCTTCTCTGCTATAGCTATACATTTCGACTTCTTGCCTTATTTAGATAACCGAAATGAGGCAAGAATGAATAAACAACCTGTGTGTGATGTCATCAGTCCACCAGCTGTCCTGTCGTGAGGATGTAGCTCAGTGGTAGAGCGCACGCTTCGCATGTGTGAGGCCCCGGGTTCAATCCCCGGTATCTCCAGCGTAGTTTTAGTCATAAAATGAAGTCCAAAAAAAATAAGAGTTACAGTTTTAATGCAGAAAAAAGCCAATTGTCACTGAAGCTTCGGTGCAACGGGCTCCGGGAGTGAGAATTGAGTGCCATCCTCCTTACTACAGACTATGGTCCTTTGTACAGAGTGCCACTTTTCCCCAAGTACAAGAGACTCTAAAGACTGTGGAGTTTGGACAGATTTGGTGTTTCTGCATTTTGGAAGGGGGTTTATGGGTGTTTTACTCTCTGTCGGGTCAGGACTTACAGGACAGAGACCTCTATGGCCAGTATGTGTACCTGGATCTGATCTCCAGAAGGTTTCAGCCAGAAGTCAGGGAACAGCCGTGTTAATGTACTGGGAAAAATACACAACAAAGAGTTTCGTCTCCATACACAACAAAGAGCCAAACCCATGCGCAATTTCAGTGGCAAATTGTCAAAGATTGGAAGAAAAAGAGTGAGCTGACTTCCCCCTATCTATGTCATTGTAATAAGTTTCGTCTCCATCTTTAATATAAGTGAAGGGGGAAAAATTGCCAAGCTTCTTAAATCTGTCTACGAAAGAACAAAAAAATAGTAATAATAATCTTGTGAATTATGATTTGATCCAGTGGCAGCAGAGCGAGCAAAAGCAGGAAGGGAATTCAGGAAAGCCAGGCCTGCACTGGAAGCTCTCCTAAAGAACGAATAAATAAAAAGTGATTTTTAGGCAGAAGAGCAATATTTTTGTTCTTCTCTGCTATAGCTATACATTTCGACTTCTTGCCTTATTTAGATAACCGAAATGAGGCAAGAATGAATAAACAACCTGTGTGTGATGTCATCAGTCCACCAGCTGTCCTGTCGTGGGGATGTAGCTCAGTGGTAGAGCGCACGCTTCGCATGTGTGAGGCCCCGGGTTCAATCCCCGGTATCTCCAGCGTAGATTTAGTCATAAAATGAAGTCCAAAAAAAATAAGAGTTACAGTTTTAATGCAGAAAAAAGCCAATTGTCACTGAAGCTTCGGTGCAACGGGCTCCGGGAGTGAGAATTGAGTGCCATCCTCCTTACTACAGACTATGGTCCTTTGTACAGAGTGCCACTTTTCCCCAAGTACAAGAGACTCTAAAGACTGTGGAGTTTGGACAGATTTGGTGTTTCTGCATTTTGGAAGGGGGTTTATGGGTGTTTTACTCTCTGTCGGGTCAGGACTTACAGGACAGAGACCTCTATGGCCAGTATGTGTACCTGGATCTGATCTCCAGAAGGTTTCAGCCAGAAGTCAGGGAACAGCCGTGTTAATGTACTGGGAAAAATACACAACAAAGAGTTTCGTCTCCATACACAACAAAGAGCCAAACCCATGCGCAATTTCAGTGGCAAATTGTCAAAGATTGGAAGAAAAAGAGTGAGCTGACTTCCCCCTATCTATGTCATTGTAATAAGTTTCGTCTCCATCTTTAATATAAGTGAAGGGGGAAAAATTGCCAAGCTTCTTAAATCTGTCTACGAAAGAACAAAAAAATAGTAATAATAATCTTGTGAATTATGATTTGATCCAGTGTGTACCTGGATCTGATCTCCAGCAGGTTTCAGCCAAAAGTCAGGGAACCGCCATGTTTCCCATCCTCCCCACAGACTACAATAGCGACCCCCTGCTGCGTTGAGGTGGGCTGAGTGCAAATACTGAGCCATGTGTCTGCTGCTTGGAGAGGAAAAATACATAGAGTGGTTTCCGACCCTCCACAAAAACCAAGAGTAGGGGATGTAGCTCAGTGGTAGAGCGCATGCTTTGCATGTATGAGGCCCCGGGTTCAATCCCCGGCATCTCCAACTTAATTGGTTTGTTTTGTAGAAAAATGCAAAAAAAAAACTAAAAACCAACCTAATTAATGTACTGGGAAAAATACACAACAAAGGGCCAAACCCATGCGCAATTTCAGTGGCAAATTGCCGAAGATTGGAAGAAAAAGAGTGAGCTGACTTCCCCCTATCTATGTCATTGTAATAAGTTTTGTCTCCATCTTTAATATAAGTGAAGGGGAAAAAATTGCCAAGCTTCTTAAATCTGTCTTCGAAAGAACAAAAAAAAAGTAATAATAATCTTGTGAATTATGATTTGATCCAGTGGCAGCAGAGCGAGCAAAAGCAGGAAGGGAATTCAGGAAAGCCAGGCCTGCACTGGAAGCTCTCCTAAAGAACGAATAAATAAAAAGTGATTTTTAGGCAGAAGAGCAATATTTTTGTTCTTCTCTGCTATAGCTATACATTTCGACTTCTTGCCTTATTTAGATAACCGAAATGAGGCAAGAATGAATAAACAACCTGTGTGTGATGTCATCAGTCCACCAGCTGTCCTGTCGTGGGGATGTAGCTCAGTGGTAGAGCGCACGCTTCGCATGTGTGAGGCCCCGGGTTCAATCCCCGGTATCTCCAGCGTAGTTTTAGTCATAAAATGAAGTAAAAAAAAATAAGAGTTACAGTTTTAATGCAGAAAAAAGCCAATTGTCACTGAAGCTTCGGTGCAACGGGCTCCGGGAGTGAGAATTGAGTGCCATCCTCCTTACTACAGACTATGGTCCTTTGTACAGAGTGCCACTTTTCCCCAAGTACAAGAGACTCTAAAGACTGTGGAGTTTGGACAGATTTGGTGTTTCTGCATTTTGGAAGGGGGTTTATGGGTGTTTTACTCTCTGTCGGGTCAGGACTTACAGGACAGAGACCTCTATGGCCAGTATGTGTACCTGGATCTGATCTCCAGAAGGTTTCAGCCAGAAGTCAGGGAACAGCCGTGTTAATGTACTGGGAAAAATACACAACAAAGAGTTTCGTCTCCATACACAACAAAGAGCCAAACCCATGCGCAATTTCAGTGGCAAATTGTCAAAGATTGGAAGAAAAAGAGTGAGCTGACTTCCCCCTATCTATGTCATTGTAATAAGTTTCGTCTCCATCTTTAATATAAGTGAAGGGGGAAAAATTGCCAAGCTTCTTAAATCTGTCTACGAAAGAACAAAAAAATAGTAATAATAATCTTGTGAATTATGATTTGATCCAGTGTGTACCTGGATCTGATCTCCAGCAGGTTTCAGCCAAAAGTCAGGGAACCGCCATGTTTCCCATCCTCCCCACAGACTACAATAGCGACCCCATGCTGCGTTGAGGTGGGCTGAGTGCAAATACTGAGCCATGTGTCTGCTGCTTGGAGAGGAAAAATACATAGAGTGGTTTCCGACCCTCCACAAAAACCAAGAGTAGGGGATGTAGCTCAGTGGTAGAGCGCATGCTTTGCATGTATGAGGCCCCGGGTTCAATCCCCGGCATCTCCAACTTAATTGGTTTGTTTTGTAGAAAAATGCAAAAAAAAAACTAAAAACCAACCTAATTAATGTACTGGGAAAAATACACAACAAAGGGCCAAACCCATGCGCAATTTCAGTGGCAAATTGTCGAAGATTGGAAGAAAAAGAGTGAGCTGCCTTCCCCCTATCTATGTCATTGTAATAAGTTTCGTCTCCATCTTTAATATACCGTATTTGCTCGATTATAAGACGACCCTGATTATAAGACGACCCCCCAAAATCTGAATATTAACTTAGGAAAAAAAGAAAAAGCCTGAATATAAGACGACCCTAAAGGAAAAAAGTTTTACCAGTAAATGTTAATTCATGTAAACTATTTTTTTTAATAAAAGCTATGATTGAGAAAAATATTTTTTTTTTGTTTTTATTTCTTTTATATTTTCTATTGTATTTTCCAACCTGTCCCCCAGTTACGCACATCTGCCCCCAGGCTTGCCACACCAATATGGCACTGTGGCCCATGATATGCCTTTTAACCCTCTATATGCCACTGTGCCCCATGGTATGCCTTTTGACCCCCTATGTGCCACTCTGCCTCCAGAAATGCCTTATACCCCTATATCCCATTCTGGCATTTAGGGGGTTAAAATGCATATTATGGGGCAGAGTGGCATATAGGGAGGTATAAGGCATTCCAGGAGGCAGAGTGGCATTAAGGGAGTTAAAAGGCATTATATAGAGCACTCTGCCTCCAGAAATGCCTTATACCCCTATATGCCACTCTGGCATTTAGGGGGTTAAAAGGCATATTATGGGGCAGAGTGGCATATAGGGAGGTATAAGGCATTTCAGGAGGCAGAGTGCACTATTAAATGCCCCCTTAACGCCACTCTGCCTCCTGAAATGCCTTATACCTCCCTATATGCCACTCTGCCCCATAATATGCCTTTTAACCCCCTAAGTGCCAGAGTGGCATATAGGGGTGTAAGGCATTCCAGAAATGCCACACACACACACACACACACACACACACACACACACACACACACACACACACACACACACACACACACACACACACACACACACACACACACACACACACTTACCGGTGCTTCCAATTTCCTGGTGTATTGCCGGGGCAGCGGGTTGACGTCTCATTCCGCGGCAGCCGGAAGGAGGTGGAGTTGGCAGCGGGGGTTTGTATGCGTCCGTCGCAAATACCTTCCCCGGCTGTCAGAGATCAGGAACTCTGGAACAATGATCTCTGACAGTCGGGGAAGGTATTTGCGACGGACGCATACAAACCCCCGCTGCCAACTTCACCTCCGGAAGCACCAGTAAGTGTGTGTGTGTGGGGGGGGCGACGACAGGAGGATCCAGGTCCCCTGCAGCGGTGCGGGGGATCTGGATCTTAGTCTCCTAATCAGACCTCTATTTGAGGTCTGATTAGAAGACGACCCCGATTATAAGACGAGGGGTATTTTTCAGAGCATTTGCTCTGAAAAAAACCTCGTCTTATAATCGAGCAAATACGGTAAGTGAAGGGGAAAAAATTGCCAAGCTTCTTAAATCTGTCTACGAAAGAACAAAAAAATAGTAATAATAATCTTGTGAATTATGATTTGATCCAGTGGCAGCAGAGCGAGCAAAAGCAGGAATGGAATTCAGGAAAGCCAGGCCTGCACTGGAAGCTCTCCTAAAGAACGAATAAATAAAAAGTGATTTTTAGGCATAAGAGCAATATTTTTGTTCTTCTCTGCTATAGCTATACATTTCGACTTCTTGCCTTATTTAGATAACCGAAATGAGGCAAGAATGAATAAACAACCTGTGTGTGATGTCATCAGTCCACCAGCTGTCCTGTCGTGGGGATGTAGCTCAGTGGTAGAGCGCACGCTTTGCATGTGTGAGGCCCCGGGTTCAATCCCCGGTATCTCCAGCGTAGTTTTAGTCATAAAATGAAGTAAAAAAAAATAAGAGTTACAGTTTTAATGCAGAAAAAAGCCAATTGTCACTGAAGCTTCGGTGCAACGGGCTCCTGGAGTGAGAATTGAGTGCCATCCTCCTTACTACAGACTATGGTCCTTTGTACAGAGTGCCACTTTTCCCCAAGTACAAGAGACTCTAAAGACTGTGGAGTTTGGACAGATTTGGTGTTTCTGCATTTTGGAAGGGGGTTTATGGGTGTTTTACTCTCTGTCGGGTCAGGACTTTCAGGACAGAGACCTCTATGGCCAGTATGTGTACCTGGATCTGATCTCCAGAAGGTTTCAGCCAGAAGTCAGGGAACAGCCGTGTTAATGTACTGGGAAAAATACACAACAAAGAGTTTCGTCTCCATACACAACAAAGAGCCAAACCCATGCGCAATTTCAGTGGCAAATTGTCAAAGATTGGAAGAAAAAGAGTGAGCTGACTTCCCCCTATCTATGTCATTGTAATAAGTTTCGTCTCCATCTTTAATATAAGTGAAGGGGGAAAAATTGCCAAGCTTCTTAAATCTGTCTACGAAAGAACAAAAAAATAGTAATAATAATCTTGTGAATTATGATTTGATCCAGTGTGTACCTGGATCTGATCTCCAGCAGGTTTCAGCCAAAAGTCAGGGAACCGCCATGTTTCCCATCCTCCCCACAGACTACAATAGCGACCCCCTGCTGCGTTGAGGTGGGCTGAGTGCAAATACTGAGCCATGTGTCTGCTGCTTGGAGAGGAAAAATACATAGAGTGGTTTCCGACCCTCCACAAAAACCAAGAGTAGGGGATGTAGCTCAGTGGTAGAGCGCATGCTTTGCATGTATGAGGCCCCGGGTTCAATCCCCGGCATTTCCAACTTAATTGGTTTATTTTGTAGAAAAATGCAAAAAAAAAACTAAAAACCAACCTAATTAATGTACTGGGAAAAATACACAACAAAGGGCCAAACCCATGCGCAATTTCAGTGGCAAATTGTCGAAGATTGGAAGAAAAAGAGTGAGCTGACTTCCCCCTATCTATGTCATTGTAATAAGTTTTGTCTCCATCTTTAATATAAGTGAAGGGGAAAAAATTGCCAAGCTTCTTAAATCTGTCTTCGAAAGAACAAAAAAATAGTAATAATAATCTTGTGAATTATGATTTGATCCAGTGGCAGCAGAGCGAGCAAAAGCAGGAAGGGAATTCAGGAAAGCCAGGCCTGCACTGGAAGCTCTCCTAAATAACGAATAAATAAAAAGTGATTTTTAGGCAGAAGAGCAATATTTTTGTTCTTCTCTGCTATAGCTATACATTTCGACTTCTTGCCTTATTTAGATAACCGAAATGAGGCAAGAATGAATAAACAACCTGTGTGTGATGTCATCAGTCCACCAGCTGTCCTGTCGTGGGGATGTAGCTCAGTGGTAGAGCGCACGCTTCGCATGTGTGAGGCCCCGGGTTCAATCCCCGGTGTCTCCAGCGTAGTTTTAGTCATAAAATGAAGTAAAAAAAAATAAGAGTTACAGTTTTAATGCAGAAAAAAGCCAATTGTCACTGAAGCTTCGGTGCAACGGGCTCCGGGAGTGAGAATTGAGTGCCATCCTCCTTACTACAGACTATGGTCCTTTGTACAGAGTGCCACTTTTCCCCAAGTACAAGAGACTCTAAAGACTGTGGAGTTTGGACAGATTTGGTGTTTCTGCATTTTGGAAGGGGGTTTATGGGTGTTTTACTCTCTGTCGGGTCAGGACTTACAGGACAGAGACCTCTATGGCCAGTATGTGTACCTGGATCTGATCTCCAGAAGGTTTCAGCCAGAAGTCAGGGAACAGCCGTGTTAATGTACTGGGAAAAATACACAACAAAGAGTTTCGTCTCCATACACAACAAAGAGCCAAACCCATGTGCAATTTCAGTGGCAAATTGTCAAAGATTGGAAGAAAAAGAGTGAGCTGACTTCCCCCTATCTATGTCATTGTAATAAGTTTCGTCTCCATCTTTAATATAAGTGAAGGGGGAAAAATTGCCAAGCTTCTTAAATCTGTCTACGAAAGAACAAAAAAATAGTAATAATAATCTTGTGAATTATGATTTGATCCAGTGTGTACCTGGATCTGATCTCCAGCAGGTTTCAGCCAAAAGTCAGGGAACCGCCATGTTTCCCATCCTCCCCACAGACTACAATAGCGACCCCCTGCTGCGCTGAGGTGGGCTGAGTGCAAATACTGAGACATGTGTCTGCTGCTTGGAGAGGAAAAATACATAGAGTGGTTTCCGACCCTCCACAAAAACCAAGAGTAGGGGATGTAGCTCAGTGGTAGAGCGCATGCTTTGCATGTATGAGGCCCCGGGTTCAATCCCCGGCATCTCCAACTTACTTGGTTTGTTTTGTAGAAAAATGCAAAAAAAAAACTAAAAAACAACCTAATTAATGTACTGGGAAAAATACACAACAAAGGGCCAAACCCATGCGCAATTTCAGTGGCAAATTGTCGAAGATTGGAAGAAAAAGAGTGAGCTGACTTCCCCCTATCTATGTCATTGTAATAAGTTTCGTCTCCATCTTTAATATAAGTGAAGGGGAAAAAATTGCCAAGCTTCTTAAATCTGTCTACGAAAGAACAAAAAAATTGTAATAATAATCTTGTGAATTATGATTTGATCCAGTGGCAGCAGAGCGAGCAAAAGCAGGAAGGGAATTCAGGAAAGCCAGGCCTGCACTGGAAGCTCTCCTAAAGAACGAATAAATAAAAAGTGATTTTTAGGCAGAAGAGCAATATTTTTGTTCTCTGCTATAGCTATACATTTCGACTTCTTGCCTTATTTAGATAACCGAAATGAGGCAAGAATGAATAAACAACCTGTGTGTGATGTCATCAGTCCACCAGTTGTCCTGTCGTGGGGATGTAGCTCAGTGGTAGAGCGCGCGCTTCGCATTTGTGAGGCCCCGGGTTCAATCCCCGGTATCTCCAGCGTAGATTTAGTCATAAAATGAAGTAAAAAAAAATAAGAGTTACAGTTTTAATGCAGAAAAAAGCCAATTGTCACTGAAGCTTCGGTGCAACGGGCTCCGGGAGTGAGAATTGAGTGCCATCCTCCTTACTACAGACTATGGTCCTTTGTACAGAGTGCCACTTTTCCCCAATTACAAGAGACTCTAAAGACTGTGGAGTTTGGACAGATTTGGTGTTTCTGCATTTTGGAAGGGGGTTTATGGGTGTTTTACTCTCTGTCGGGTCAGGACTTACAGGACAGAGACCTCTATGGCCAGTATGTGTACCTGGATCTGATCTCCAGAAGGTTTCAGCCAGAAGTCAGGGAACAGCCGTGTTAATGTACTGGGAAAAATACACAACAAAGAGTTTCGTCTCCATACACAACAAAGAGCCAAACCCATGCGCAATTTCAGTGGCAAATTGTCAAAGATTGGAAGAAAAAGAGTGAGCTGACTTCCCCCTATCTATGTCATTGTAATAAGTTTCGTCTCCATCTTTAATATAAGTGAAGGGGGAAAAATTGCCAAGCTTCTTAAATCTGTCTACGAAAGAACAAAAAAATAGTAATAATAATCTTGTGAATTATGATTTGATCCAGTGTGTACCTGGATCTGATCTCCAGCAGGTTTCAGCCAAAAGTCAGGGAACCGCCATGTTTCCCATCCTCCCCACAGACTACAATAGCGACCCCATGCTGCGTTGAGGTGGGCTGAGTGCAAATACTGAGCCATGTGTCTGCTGCTTGGAGAGGAAAAATACATAGAGTGGTTTCCGACCCTCCACAAAAACCAAGAGTAGGGGATGTAGCTCAGTGGTAGAGCGCATGCTTTGCATGTATGAGGCCCCGGGTTCAATCCCCGGCATCTCCAACTTAATTGGTTTGTTTTGTAGAAAAATGCAAAAAAAAAACTAAAAACCAACCTAATTAATGTACTGGGAAAAATACACAACAAAGGGCCAAACCCATGCGCAATTTCAGTGGCAAATTGTCGAAGATTGGAAGAAAAAGAGTGAGCTGACTTCCCCCTATCTATGTCATTGTAATAAGTTTCGTCTCCATCTTTAATATACCGTATTTGCTCGATTATAAGACGACCCTGATTATAAGACGACCCCCCAAAATCTGAATATTAACTTAGGAAAAAAAGAAAAAGCCTGAATATAAGACGACCCTAAAGGAAAAAAGTTTTACCAGTAAATGTTAATTCATGTAAACTATTTTTTTTAATAAAAGCTATGATTGAGAAAAATATTTTTTTTTTGTTTTTATTTCTTTTATATTTTCTATTGTATTTTCCAACCTGTCCCCCAGTTACGCACATCTGCCCCCAGGCTTGCCACACCAATATGGCACTGTGGCCCATGATATGCCTTTTAACCCTCTATATGCCACTGTGCCCCATGGTATGCCTTTTGACCCCCTATGTGCCACTCTGCCTCCAGAAATGCCTTATACCCCTATATCCCATTCTGGCATTTAGGGGGTTAAAATGCATATTATGGGGCAGAGTGGCATATAGGGAGGTATAAGGCATTCCAGGAGGCAGAGTGGCATTAAGGGAGTTAAAAGGCATTATATAGAGCACTCTGCCTCCAGAAATGCCTTATACCCCTATATGCCACTCTGGCATTTAGGGGGTTAAAAGGCATATTATGGGGCAGAGTGGCATATAGGGAGGTATAAGGCATTTCAGGAGGCAGAGTGCACTATTAAATGCCCCCTTAACGCCACTCTGCCTCCTGAAATGCCTTATACCTCCCTATATGCCACTCTGCCCCATAATATGCCTTTTAACCCCCTAAGTGCCAGAGTGGCATATAGGGGTGTAAGGCATTCCAGAAATGCCACACACACACACACACACACACACACACACACACACACACACACACACACACACACACACACACACACACTTACTTACCGGTGCTTCCAATTTCCTGGTGTATTGCCGGGGCAGCGGGTTGACGTCTCATTCCGCGGCAGCCGGAAGGAGGTGGAGTTGGCAGCGGGGGTTTGTATGCGTCCGTCGCAAATACCTTCCCCGGCTGTCAGAGATCAGGAACTCTGGAACAATGATCTCTGACAGTCGGGGAAGGTATTTGCGACGGACGCATACAAACCCCCGCTGCCAACTTCACCTCCGGAAGCACCAGTAAGTGTGTGTGTGTGGGGGGGGCGACGACAGGAGGATCCAGGTCCCCTGCAGCGGTGCGGGGGATCTGGATCTTAGTCTCCTAATCAGACCTCTATTTGAGGTCTGATTAGAAGACGACCCCGATTATAAGACGAGGGGTATTTTTCAGAGCATTTGCTCTGAAAAAAACCTCGTCTTATAATCGAGCAAATACGGTAAGTGAAGGGGAAAAAATTGCCAAGCTTCTTAAATCTGTCTACGAAAGAACAAAAAAATAGTAATAATAATCTTGTGAATTATGATTTGATCCAGTGGCAGCAGAGCGAGCAAAAGCAGGAATGGAATTCAGGAAAGCCAGGCCTGCACTGGAAGCTCTCCTAAAGAACGAATAAATAAAAAGTGATTTTTAGGCATAAGAGCAATATTTTTGTTCTTCTCTGCTATAGCTATACATTTCGACTTCTTGCCTTATTTAGATAACCGAAATGAGGCAAGAATGAATAAACAACCTGTGTGTGATGTCATCAGTCCACCAGCTGTCCTGTCGTGGGGATGTAGCTCAGTGGTAGAGCGCACGCTTTGCATGTGTGAGGCCCCGGGTTCAATCCCCGGTATCTCCAGCGTAGTTTTAGTCATAAAATGAAGTAAAAAAAAATAAGAGTTACAGTTTTAATGCAGAAAAAAGCCAATTGTCACTGAAGCTTCGGTGCAACGGGCTCCTGGAGTGAGAATTGAGTGCCATCCTCCTTACTACAGACTATGGTCCTTTGTACAGAGTGCCACTTTTCCCCAAGTACAAGAGACTCTAAAGACTGTGGAGTTTGGACAGATTTGGTGTTTCTGCATTTTGGAAGGGGGTTTATGGGTGTTTTACTCTCTGTCGGGTCAGGACTTACAGGACAGAGACCTCTATGGCCAGTATGTGTACCTGGATCTGATCTCCAGAAGGTTTCAGCCAGAAGTCAGGGAACAGCCGTGTTAATGTACTGGGAAAAATACACAACAAAGAGTTTCGTCTCCATACACAACAAAGAGCCAAACCCATGCGCAATTTCAGTGGCAAATTGTCAAAGATTGGAAGAAAAAGAGTGAGCTGACTTCCCCCTATCTATGTCATTGTAATAAGTTTCGTCTCCATCTTTAATATAAGTGAAGGGGGAAAAATTGCCAAGCTTCTTAAATCTGTCTACGAAAGAACAAAAAAATAGTAATAATAATCTTGTGAATTATGATTTGATCCAGTGTGTACCTGGATCTGATCTCCAGCAGGTTTCAGCCAAAAGTCAGGGAACCGCCATGTTTCCCATCCTCCCCACAGACTACAATAGCGACCCCCTGCTGCGTTGAGGTGGGCTGAGTGCAAATACTGAGCCATGTGTCTGCTGCTTGGAGAGGAAAAATACATAGAGTGGTTTCCGACCCTCCACAAAAACCAAGAGTAGGGGATGTAGCTCAGTGGTAGAGCGCATGCTTTGCATGTATGAGGCCCCGGGTTCAATCCCCGGCATCTCCAACTTAATTGGTTTATTTTGTAGAAAAATGCAAAAAAAAAACTAAAAAACAACCTAATTAATGTACTGGGAAAAATACACAACAAAGGGCCAAACCCATGCGCAATTTCAGTGGCAAATTGTCGAAGATTGGAAGAAAAAGAGTGAGCTGACTTCCCCCTATCTATGTCATTGTAATAAGTTTTGTCTCCATCTTTAATATAAGTGAAGGGGAAAAAATTGCCAAGCTTCTTAAATCTGTCTTCGAAAGAACAAAAAAATAGTAATAATAATCTTGTGAATTATGATTTGATCCAGTGGCAGCAGAGCGAGCAAAAGCAGGAAGGGAATTCAGGAAAGCCAGGCCTGCACTGGAAGCTCTCCTAAATAACGAATAAATAAAAAGTGATTTTTAGGCAGAAGAGCAATATTTTTGTTCTTCTCTGCTATAGCTATACATTTCGACTTCTTGCCTTATTTAGATAACCGAAATGAGGCAAGAATGAATAAACAACCTGTGTGTGATGTCATCAGTCCACCAGCTGTCCTGTCGTGGGGATGTAGCTCAGTGGTAGAGCGCACGCTTCGCATGTGTGAGGCCCCGGGTTCAATCCCCGGTATCTCCAGCGTAGTTTTAGTCATAAAATGAAGTAAAAAAAAATAAGAGTTACAGTTTTAATGCAGAAAAAAGCCAATTGTCACTGAAGCTTCGGTGCAACGGGCTCCGGGAGTGAGAATTGAGTGCCATCCTCCTTACTACAGACTATGGTCCTTTGTACAGAGTGCCACTTTTCCCCAAGTACAAGAGACTCTAAAGACTGTGGAGTTTGGACAGATTTGGTGTTTCTGCATTTTGGAAGGGGGTTTATGGGTGTTTTACTCTCTGTCGGGTCAGGACTTACAGGACAGAGACCTCTATGGCCAGTATGTGTACCTGGATCTGATCTCCAGAAGGTTTCAGCCAGAAGTCAGGGAACAGCCGTGTTAATGTACTGGGAAAAATACACAACAAAGAGTTTCGTCTCCATACACAACAAAGAGCCAAACCCATGTGCAATTTCAGTGGCAAATTGTCAAAGATTGGAAGAAAAAGAGTGAGCTGACTTCCCCCTATCTATGTCATTGTAATAAGTTTCGTCTCCATCTTTAATATAAGTGAAGGGGGAAAAATTGCCAAGCTTCTTAAATCTGTCTACGAAAGAACAAAAAAATAGTAATAATAATCTTGTGAATTATGATTTGGTCCAGTGTGTACCTGGATCTGATCTCCAGCAGGTTTCAGCCAAAAGTCAGGGAACCGCCATGTTTCCCATCCTCCCCACAGACTACAATAGCGACCCCCTGCTGCGTTGAGGTGGGCTGAGTGCAAATACTGAGCCATGTGTCTGCTGCTTGGAGAGGAAAAATACATAGAGTGGTTTCCGACCCTCCACAAAAACCAAGAGTAGGGGATGTAGCTCAGTGGTAGAGCGCATGCTTTGCATGTATGAGGCCCCGGGTTCAATCCCCGGCATCTCCAACTTAATTGGTTTATTTTGTAGAAAAATGCAAAAAAAAAACTAAAAAACAACCTAATTAATGTACTGGGAAAAATACACAACAAAGGGCCAAACCCATGCGCAATTTCAGTGGCAAATTGTCGAAGATTGGAAGAAAAAGAGTGAGCTGACTTCCCCCTATCTATGTCATTGTAATAAGTTTTGTCTCCATCTTTAATATAAGTGAAGGGGAAAAAATTGCCAAGCTTCTTAAATCTGTCTTCGAAAGAACAAAAAAATAGTAATAATAATCTTGTGAATTATGATTTGATCCAGTGGCAGCAGAGCGAGCAAAAGCAGGAAGGGAATTCAGGAAAGCCAGGCCTGCACTGGAAGCTCTCCTAAATAACGAATAAATAAAAAGTGATTTTTAGGCAGAAGAGCAATATTTTTGTTCTTCTCTGCTATAGCTATACATTTCGACTTCTTGCCTTATTTAGATAACCGAAATGAGGCAAGAATGAATAAACAACCTGTGTGTGATGTCATCAGTCCACCAGCTGTCCTGTCGTGGGGATGTAGCTCAGTGGTAGAGCGCACGCTTCGCATGTGTGAGGCCCCGGGTTCAATCCCCGGTATCTCCAGCGTAGTTTTAGTCATAAAATGAAGTAAAAAAAAATAAGAGTTACAGTTTTAATGCAGAAAAAAGCCAATTGTCACTGAAGCTTCGGTGCAACGGGCTCCGGGAGTGAGAATTGAGTGCCATCCTTCTTACTACAGACTATGGTCCTTTGTACAGAGTGCCACTTTTCCCCAAGTACAAGAGACTCTAAAGACTGTGGAGTTTGGACAGATTTGGTGTTTCTGCATTTTGGAAGGGGGTTTATGGGTGTTTTACTCTCTGTCGGGTCAGGACTTACAGGACAGAGACCTCTATGGCCAGTATGTGTACCTGGATCTGATCTCCAGAAGGTTTCAGCCAGAAGTCAGGGAACAGCCGTGTTAATGTACTGGGAAAAATACACAACAAAGAGTTTCGTCTCCATACACAACAAAGAGCCAAACCCATGCGCAATTTCAGTGGCAAATTGTCAAAGATTGGAAGAAAAAGAGTGAGCTGACTTCCCCCTATCTATGTCATTGTAATAAGTTTCGTCTCCATCTTTAATATAAGTGAAGGGGGAAAAATTGCCAAGCTTCTTAAATCTGTCTACGAAAGAACAAAAAAATAGTAATAATAATCTTGTGAATTATGATTTGATCCAGTGTGTACCTGGATCTGATCTCCAGCAGGTTTCAGCCAAAAGTCAGGGAACCGCCATGTTTCCCATCCTCCCCACAGACTACAATAGCGACCCCCTGCTGCGTTGAGGTGGGCTGAGTGCAAATACTGAGCCATGTGTCTGCTGCTTGGAGAGGAAAAATACATAGAGTGGTTTCCGACCCTCCACAAAAACCAAGAGTAGGGGATGTAGCTCAGTGGTAGAGCGCATGCTTTGCATGTATGAGGCCCCGGGTTCAATCCCCGGCATTTCCAACTTAATTGGTTTATTTTGTAGAAAAATGCAAAAAAAAAACTAAAAAACAACCTAATTAATGTACTGGGAAAAATACACAACAAAGGGCCAAACCCATGCGCAATTTCAGTGGCAAATTGTCGAAGATTGGAAGAAAAAGAGTGAGCTGACTTCCCCCTATCTATGTCATTGTAATAAGTTTTGTCTCCATCTTTAATATAAGTGAAGGGGAAAAAATTGCCAAGCTTCTTAAATCTGTCTTCGAAAGAACAAAAAAATAGTAATAATAATCTTGTGAATTATGATTTGATCCAGTGGCAGCAGAGCGAGCAAAAGCAGGAAGGGAATTCAGGAAAGCCAGGCCTGCACTGGAAGCTCTCCTAAATAACGAATAAATAAAAAGTGATTTTTAGGCAGAAGAGCAATATTTTTGTTCTTCTCTGCTATAGCTATACATTTCGACTTCTTGCCTTATTTAGATAACCGAAATGAGGCAAGAATGAATAAACAACCTGTGTGTGATGTCATCAGTCCACCAGCTGTCCTGTCGTGGGGATGTAGCTCAGTGGTAGAGCGCACGCTTCGCATGTGTGAGGCCCCGGGTTCAATCCCCGGTATCTCCAGCGTAGTTTTAGTCATAAAATGAAGTAAAAAAAAATAAGAGTTACAGTTTTAATGCAGAAAAAAGCCAATTGTCACTGAAGCTTCGGTGCAACGGGCTCCGGGAGTGAGAATTGAGTGCCATCCTCCTTACTACAGACTATGGTCCTTTGTACAGAGTGCCACTTTTCCCCAAGTACAAGAGACTCTAAAGACTGTGGAGTTTGGACAGATTTGGTGTTTCTGCATTTTGGAAGGGGGTTTATGGGTGTTTTACTCTCTGTCGGGTCAGGACTTACAGGACAGAGACCTCTATGGCCAGTATGTGTACCTGGATCTGATCTCCAGAAGGTTTCAGCCAGAAGTCAGGGAACAGCCGTGTTAATGTACTGGGAAAAATACACAACAAAGAGTTTCGTCTCCATACACAACAAAGAGCCAAACCCATGTGCAATTTCAGTGGCAAATTGTCAAAGATTGGAAGAAAAAGAGTGAGCTGACTTCCCCCTATCTATGTCATTGTAATAAGTTTCGTCTCCATCTTTAATATAAGTGAAGGGGGAAAAATTGCCAAGCTTCTTAAATCTGTCTACGAAAGAACAAAAAAATAGTAATAATAATCTTGTGAATTATGATTTGATCCAGTGTGTACCTGGATCTGATCTCCAGCAGGTTTCAGCCAAAAGTCAGGGAACCGCCATGTTTCCCATCCTCCCCACAGACTACAATAGCGACCCCCTGCTGCGCTGAGGTGGGCTGAGTGCAAATACTGAGACATGTGTCTGCTGCTTGGAGAGGAAAAATACATAGAGTGGTTTCCGACCCTCCACAAAAACCAAGAGTAGGGGATGTAGCTCAGTGGTAGAGCGCATGCTTTGCATGTATGAGGCCCCGGGTTCAATCCCCGGCATCTCCAACTTACTTGGTTTGTTTTGTAGAAAAATGCAAAAAAAAAACTAAAAAACAACCTAATTAATGTACTGGGAAAAATACACAACAAAGGGCCAAACCCATGCGCAATTTCAGTGGCAAATTGTCGAAGATTGGAAGAAAAAGAGTGAGCTGACTTCCCCCTATCTATGTCATTGTAATAAGTTTCGTCTCCATCTTTAATATAAGTGAAGGGGAAAAAATTGCCAAGCTTCTTAAATCTGTCTACGAAAGAACAAAAAAATTGTAATAATAATCTTGTGAATTATGATTTGATCCAGTGGCAGCAGAGCGAGCAAAAGCAGGAAGGGAATTCAGGAAAGCCAGGCCTGCACTGGAAGCTCTCCTAAAGAACGAATAAATAAAAAGTGATTTTTAGGCAGAAGAGCAATATTTTTGTTCTCTGCTATAGCTATACATTTCGACTTCTTGCCTTATTTAGATAACCGAAATGAGGCAAGAATGAATAAACAACCTGTGTGTGATGTCATCAGTCCACCAGCTGTCCTGTCGTGGGGATGTAGCTCAGTGGTAGAGCGCGCGCTTCGCATTTGTGAGGCCCCGGGTTCAATCCCCGGTATCTCCAGCGTAGATTTAGTCATAAAATGAAGTAAAAAAAAATAAGAGTTACAGTTTTAATGCAGAAAAAAGCCAATTGTCACTGAAGCTTCGGTGCAACGGGCTCCGGGAGTGAGAATTGAGTGCCATCCTCCTTACTACAGACTATGGTCCTTTGTACAGAGTGCCACTTTTCCCCAATTACAAGAGACTCTAAAGACTGTGGAGTTTGGACAGATTTGGTGTTTCTGCATTTTGGAAGGGGGTTTATGGGTGTTTTACTCTCTGTCGGGTCAGGACTTACAGGACAGAGACCTCTATGGCCAGTATGTGTACCTGGATCTGATCTCCAGAAGGTTTCAGCCAGAAGTCAGGGAACAGCCGTGTTAATGTACTGGGAAAAATACACAACAAAGAGTTTCGTCTCCATACACAACAAAGAGCCAAACCCATGCGCAATTTCAGTGGCAAATTGTCAAAGATTGGAAGAAAAAGAGTGAGCTGACTTCCCCCTATCTATGTCATTGTAATAAGTTTCGTCTCCATCTTTAATATAAGTGAAGGGGGAAAAATTGCCAAGCTTCTTAAATCTGTCTACGAAAGAACAAAAAAATAGTAATAATAATCTTGTGAATTATGATTTGATCCAGTGTGTACCTGGATCTGATCTCCAGCAGGTTTCAGCCAAAAGTCAGGGAACCGCCATGTTTCCCATCCTCCCCACAGACTACAATAGCGACCCCATGCTGCGTTGAGGTGGGCTGAGTGCAAATACTGAGCCATGTGTCTGCTGCTTGGAGAGGAAAAATACATAGAGTGGTTTCCGACCCTCCACAAAAACCAAGAGTAGGGGATGTAGCTCAGTGGTAGAGCGCATGCTTTGCATGTATGAGGCCCCGGGTTCAATCCCCGGCATCTCCAACTTAATTGGTTTGTTTTGTAGAAAAATGCAAAAAAAAAACTAAAAACCAACCTAATTAATGTACTGGGAAAAATACACAACAAAGGGCCAAACCCATGCGCAATTTCAGTGGCAAATTGTCGAAGATTGGAAGAAAAAGAGTGAGCTGACTTCCCCCTATCTATGTCATTGTAATAAGTTTCGTCTCCATCTTTAATATACCGTATTTGCTCGATTATAAGACGACCCTGATTATAAGACGACCCCCCAAAATCTGAATATTAACTTAGGAAAAAAAGAAAAAGCCTGAATATAAGACGACCCTAAAGGAAAAAAGTTTTACCAGTAAATGTTAATTCATGTAAACTATTTTTTTTAATAAAAGCTATGATTGAGAAAAATATTTTTTTTTTGTTTTTATTTCTTTTATATTTTCTATTGTATTTTCCAACCTGTCCCCCAGTTACGCACATCTGCCCCCAGGCTTGCCACACCAATATGGCACTGTGGCCCATGATATGCCTTTTAACCCTCTATATGCCACTGTGCCCCATGGTATGCCTTTTGACCCCCTATGTGCCACTCTGCCTCCAGAAATGCCTTATACCCCTATATCCCATTCTGGCATTTAGGGGGTTAAAATGCATATTATGGGGCAGAGTGGCATATAGGGAGGTATAAGGCATTCCAGGAGGCAGAGTGGCATTAAGGGAGTTAAAAGGCATTATATAGAGCACTCTGCCTCCAGAAATGCCTTATACCCCTATATGCCACTCTGGCATTTAGGGGGTTAAAAGGCATATTATGGGGCAGAGTGGCATATAGGGAGGTATAAGGCATTTCAGGAGGCAGAGTGCACTATTAAATGCCCCCTTAACGCCACTCTGCCTCCTGAAATGCCTTATACCTCCCTATATGCCACTCTGCCCCATAATATGCCTTTTAACCCCCTAAGTGCCAGAGTGGCATATAGGGGTGTAAGGCATTCCAGAAATGCCACACACACACACACACACACACACACACACACACACACACACACACACACACACACACACACACACACACACACACACACACTTACTTACCGGTGCTTCCAATTTCCTGGTGTATTGCCGGGGCAGCGGGTTGACGTCTCATTCCGCGGCAGCCGGAAGGAGGTGGAGTTGGCAGCGGGGGTTTGTATGCGTCCGTCGCAAATACCTTCCCCGGCTGTCAGAGATCAGGAACTCTGGAACAATGATCTCTGACAGTCGGGGAAGGTATTTGCGACGGACGCATACAAACCCCCGCTGCCAACTTCACCTCCGGAAGCACCAGTAAGTGTGTGTGTGTGGGGGGGGCGACGACAGGAGGATCCAGGTCCCCTGCAGCGGTGCGGGGGATCTGGATCTTAGTCTCCTAATCAGACCTCTATTTGAGGTCTGATTAGAAGACGACCCCGATTATAAGACGAGGGGTATTTTTCAGAGCATTTGCTCTGAAAAAAACCTCGTCTTATAATCGAGCAAATACGGTAAGTGAAGGGGAAAAAATTGCCAAGCTTCTTAAATCTGTCTACGAAAGAACAAAAAAATAGTAATAATAATCTTGTGAATTATGATTTGATCCAGTGGCAGCAGAGCGAGCAAAAGCAGGAATGGAATTCAGGAAAGCCAGGCCTGCACTGGAAGCTCTCCTAAAGAACGAATAAATAAAAAGTGATTTTTAGGCATAAGAGCAATATTTTTGTTCTTCTCTGCTATAGCTATACATTTCGACTTCTTGCCTTATTTAGATAACCGAAATGAGGCAAGAATGAATAAACAACCTGTGTGTGATGTCATCAGTCCACCAGCTGTCCTGTCGTGGGGATGTAGCTCAGTGGTAGAGCGCACGCTTTGCATGTGTGAGGCCCCGGGTTCAATCCCCGGTATCTCCAGCGTAGTTTTAGTCATAAAATGAAGTAAAAAAAAATAAGAGTTAGTTTTAATGCAGAAAAAAGCCAATTGTCACTGAAGCTTCGGTGCAACGGGCTCCTGGAGTGAGAATTGAGTGCCATCCTCCTTACTACAGACTATGGTCCTTTGTACAGAGTGCCACTTTTCCCCAAGTACAAGAGACTCTAAAGACTGTGGAGTTTGGACAGATTTGGTGTTTCTGCATTTTGGAAGGGGGTTTATGGGTGTTTTACTCTCTGTCGGGTCAGGACTTACAGGACAGAGACCTCTATGGCCAGTATGTGTACCTGGATCTGATCTCCAGAAGGTTTCAGCCAGAAGTCAGGGAACAGCCGTGTTAATGTACTGGGAAAAATACACAACAAAGAGTTTCGTCTCCATACACAACAAAGAGCCAAACCCATGCGCAATTTCAGTGGCAAATTGTCAAAGATTGGAAGAAAAAGAGTGAGCTGACTTCCCCCTATCTATGTCATTGTAATAAGTTTCGTCTCCATCTTTAATATAAGTGAAGGGGGAAAAATTGCCAAGCTTCTTAAATCTGTCTACGAAAGAACAAAAAAATAGTAATAATAATCTTGTGAATTATGATTTGATCCAGTGTGTACCTGGATCTGATCTCCAGCAGGTTTCAGCCAAAAGTCAGGGAACCGCCATGTTTCCCATCCTCCCCACAGACTACAATAGCGACCCCCTGCTGCGTTGAGGTGGGCTGAGTGCAAATACTGAGCCATGTGTCTGCTGCTTGGAGAGGAAAAATACATAGAGTGGTTTCCGACCCTCCACAAAAACCAAGAGTAGGGGATGTAGCTCAGTGGTAGAGCGCATGCTTTGCATGTATGAGGCCCCGGGTTCAATCCCCGGCATCTCCAACTTAATTGGTTTATTTTGTAGAAAAATGCAAAAAAAAAACTAAAAAACAACCTAATTAATGTACTGGGAAAAATACACAACAAAGGGCCAAACCCATGCGCAATTTCAGTGGCAAATTGTCGAAGATTGGAAGAAAAAGAGTGAGCTGACTTCCCCCTATCTATGTCATTGTAATAAGTTTTGTCTCCATCTTTAATATAAGTGAAGGGGAAAAAATTGCCAAGCTTCTTAAATCTGTCTTCGAAAGAACAAAAAAATAGTAATAATAATCTTGTGAATTATGATTTGATCCAGTGGCAGCAGAGCGAGCAAAAGCAGGAAGGGAATTCAGGAAAGCCAGGCCTGCACTGGAAGCTCTCCTAAATAACGAATAAATAAAAAGTGATTTTTAGGCAGAAGAGCAATATTTTTGTTCTTCTCTGCTATAGCTATACATTTCGACTTCTTGCCTTATTTAGATAACCGAAATGAGGCAAGAATGAATAAACAACCTGTGTGTGATGTCATCAGTCCACCAGCTGTCCTGTCGTGGGGATGTAGCTCAGTGGTAGAGCGCACGCTTCGCATGTGTGAGGCCCCGGGTTCAATCCCCGGTATCTCCAGCGTAGTTTTAGTCATAAAATGAAGTAAAAAAAAATAAGAGTTACAGTTTTAATGCAGAAAAAAGCCAATTGTCACTGAAGCTTCGGTGCAACGGGCTCCGGGAGTGAGAATTGAGTGCCATCCTCCTTACTACAGACTATGGTCCTTTGTACAGAGTGCCACTTTTCCCCAAGTACAAGAGACTCTAAAGACTGTGGAGTTTGGACAGATTTGGTGTTTCTGCATTTTGGAAGGGGGTTTATGGGTGTTTTACTCTCTGTCGGGTCAGGACTTACAGGACAGAGACCTCTATGGCCAGTATGTGTACCTGGATCTGATCTCCAGAAGGTTTCAGCCAGAAGTCAGGGAACAGCCGTGTTAATGTACTGGGAAAAATACACAACAAAGAGTTTCGTCTCCATACACAACAAAGAGCCAAACCCATGTGCAATTTCAGTGGCAAATTGTCAAAGATTGGAAGAAAAAGAGTGAGCTGACTTCCCCCTATCTATGTCATTGTAATAAGTTTCGTCTCCATCTTTAATATAAGTGAAGGGGGAAAAATTGCCAAGCTTCTTAAATCTGTCTACGAAAGAACAAAAAAATAGTAATAATAATCTTGTGAATTATGATTTGATCCAGTGTGTACCTGGATCTGATCTCCAGCAGGTTTCAGCCAAAAGTCAGGGAACCGCCATGTTTCCCATCCTCCCCACAGACTACAATAGCGACCCCCTGCTGCGCTGAGGTGGGCTGAGTGCAAATACTGAGCCATGTGTCTGCTGCTTGGAGAGGAAAAATACATAGAGTGGTTTCCGACCCTCCACAAAAACCAAGAGTAGGGGATGTAGCTCAGTGGTAGAGCGCATGCTTTGCATGTATGAGGCCCCGGGTTCAATCCCCGGCATCTCCAACTTACTTGGTTTGTTTTGTAGAAAAATGCAAAAAAAAAACTAAAAAACAACCTAATTAATGTACTGGGAAAAATACACAACAAAGGGCCAAACCCATGCGCAATTTCAGTGGCAAATTGTCGAAGATTGGAAGAAAAAGAGTGAGCTGACTTCCCCCTATCTATGTCATTGTAATAAGTTTCGTCTCCATCTTAAATATAAGTGAAGGGGAAAAAATTGCCAAGCTTCTTAAATCTGTCTACGAAAGAACAAAAAAATTGTAATAATAATCTTGTGAATTATGATTTGATCCAGTGGCAGCAGAGCGAGCAAAAGCAGGAAGGGAATTCAGGAAAGCCAGGCCTGCACTGGAAGCTCTCCTAAAGAACGAATAAATAAAAAGTGATTTTTAGGCAGAAGAGCAATATTTTTGTTCTTCTCTGCTATAGCTATACATTTCGACTTCTTGCCTTATTTAGATAACCGAAATGAGGCAAGAATGAATAAACAACCTGTGTGTGATGTCATCAGTCCACCAGCTGTCCTGTCGTGGGGATGTAGCTCAGTGGTAGAGCGCGCGCTTCGCATGTGTGAGGCCCCGGGTTCAATCCCCGGTATCTCCAGCGTAGATTTAGTCATAAAATGAAGTCCAAAAAAAATAAGAGTTACAGTTTTAATGCAGAAAAAAGCCAATTGTCACTGAAGCTTCGGTGCAACGGGCTCCGGGAGTGAGAATTGAGTGCCATCCTCCTTACTACAGACTATGGTCCTTTGTACAGAGTGCCACTTTTCCCCAAGTACAAGAGACTCTAAAGACTGTGGAGTTTGGACAGATTTGGTGTTTCTGCATTTTGGAAGGGGGTTTATGGGTGTTTTACTCTCTGTCGGGTCAGGACTTACAGGACAGAGACCTCTATGGCCAGTATGTGTACCTGGATCTGATCTCCAGAAGGTTTCAGCCAGAAGTCAGGGAACAGCCGTGTTAATGTACTGGGAAAAATACACAACAAAGAGTTTCGTCTCCATACACAACAAAGAGCCAAACCCATGCGCAATTTCAGTGGCAAATTGTCAAAGATTGGAAGAAAAAGAGTGAGCTGACTTCCCCCTATCTATGTCATTGTAATAAGTTTCGTCTCCATCTTTAATATAAGTGAAGGGGGAAAAATTGCCAAGCTTCTTAAATCTGTCTACGAAAGAACAAAAAAATAGTAATAATAATCTTGTGAATTATGATTTGATCCAGTGTGTACCTGGATCTGATCTCCAGCAGGTTTCAGCCAAAAGTCAGGGAACCGCCATGTTTCCCATCCTCCCCACAGACTACAATAGCGACCCCATGCTGCGTTGAGGTGGGCTGAGTGCAAATACTGAGCCATGTGTCTGCTGCTTGGAGAGGAAAAATACATAGAGTGGTTTCCGACCCTCCACAAAAACCAAGAGTAGGGGATGTAGCTCAGTGGTAGAGCGCATGCTTTGCATGTATGAGGCCCCGGGTTCAATCCCCGGCATCTCCAACTTAATTGGTTTGTTTTGTAGAAAAATGCAAAAAAAAAACTAAAAACCAACCTAATTAATGTACTGGGAAAAATACACAACAAAGGGCCAAACCCATGCGCAATTTCAGTGGCAAATTGTCGAAGATTGGAAGAAAAAGAGTGAGCTGACTTCCCCCTATCTATGTCATTGTAATAAGTTTCGTCTCCATCTTTAATATACCGTATTTGCTCGATTATAAGACGACCCTGATTATAAGACGACCCCCCAAAATCTGAATATTAACTTAGGAAAAAAAGAAAAAGCCTGAATATAAGACGACCCTAAAGGAAAAAAGTTTTACCAGTAAATGTTAATTCATGTAAACTATTTTTTTTAATAAAAGCTATGATTGAGAAAAATATTTTTTTTTTGTTTTTATTTCTTTTATATTTTCTATTGTATTTTCCAACCTGTCCCCCAGTTACGCACATCTGCCCCCAGGCTTGCCACACCAATATGGCACTGTGGCCCATGATATGCCTTTTAACCCTCTATATGCCACTGTGCCCCATGGTATGCCTTTTGACCCCCTATGTGCCACTCTGCCTCCAGAAATGCCTTATACCCCTATATCCCATTCTGGCATTTAGGGGGTTAAAATGCATATTATGGGGCAGAGTGGCATATAGGGAGGTATAAGGCATTCCAGGAGGCAGAGTGGCATTAAGGGAGTTAAAAGGCATTATATAGAGCACTCTGCCTCCAGAAATGCCTTATACCCCTATATGCCACTCTGGCATTTAGGGGGTTAAAAGGCATATTATGGGGCAGAGTGGCATATAGGGAGGTATAAGGCATTTCAGGAGGCAGAGTGCACTATTAAATGCCCCCTTAACGCCACTCTGCCTCCTGAAATGCCTTATACCTCCCTATATGCCACTCTGCCCCATAATATGCCTTTTAACCCCCTAAGTGCCAGAGTGGCATATAGGGGTGTAAGGCATTCCAGAAATGCCACACACACACACACACACACACACACACACACACACACACACACACACACACACACACACACACACACACACACACACTTACTTACCGGTGCTTCCAATTTCCTGGTGTATTGCCGGGGCAGCGGGTTGACGTCTCATTCCGCGGCAGCCGGAAGGAGGTGGAGTTGGCAGCGGGGGTTTGTATGCGTCCGTCGCAAATACCTTCCCCGGCTGTCAGAGATCAGGAACTCTGGAACAATGATCTCTGACAGTCGGGGAAGGTATTTGCGACGGACGCATACAAACCCCCGCTGCCAACTTCACCTCCGGAAGCACCAGTAAGTGTGTGTGTGTGGGGGGGGCGACGACAGGAGGATCCAGGTCCCCTGCAGCGGTGCGGGGGATCTGGATCTTAGTCTCCTAATCAGACCTCTATTTGAGGTCTGATTAGAAGACGACCCCGATTATAAGACGAGGGGTATTTTTCAGAGCATTTGCTCTGAAAAAAACCTCGTCTTATAATCGAGCAAATACGGTAAGTGAAGGGGAAAAAATTGCCAAGCTTCTTAAATCTGTCTACGAAAGAACAAAAAAATAGTAATAATAATCTTGTGAATTATGATTTGATCCAGTGGCAGCAGAGCGAGCAAAAGCAGGAATGGAATTCAGGAAAGCCAGGCCTGCACTGGAAGCTCTCCTAAAGAACGAATAAATAAAAAGTGATTTTTAGGCATAAGAGCAATATTTTTGTTCTTCTCTGCTATAGCTATACATTTCGACTTCTTGCCTTATTTAGATAACCGAAATGAGGCAAGAATGAATAAACAACCTGTGTGTGATGTCATCAGTCCACCAGCTGTCCTGTCGTGGGGATGTAGCTCAGTGGTAGAGCGCACGCTTTGCATGTGTGAGGCCCCGGGTTCAATCCCCGGTATCTCCAGCGTAGTTTTAGTCATAAAATGAAGTAAAAAAAAATAAGAGTTACAGTTTTAATGCAGAAAAAAGCCAATTGTCACTGAAGCTTCGGTGCAACGGGCTCCTGGAGTGAGAATTGAGTGCCATCCTCCTTACTACAGACTATGGTCCTTTGTACAGAGTGCCACTTTTCCCCAAGTACAAGAGACTCTAAAGACTGTGGAGTTTGGACAGATTTGGTGTTTCTGCATTTTGGAAGGGGGTTTATGGGTGTTTTACTCTCTGTCGGGTCAGGACTTACAGGACAGAGACCTCTATGGCCAGTATGTGTACCTGGATCTGATCTCCAGAAGGTTTCAGCCAGAAGTCAGGGAACAGCCGTGTTAATGTACTGGGAAAAATACACAACAAAGAGTTTCGTCTCCATACACAACAAAGAGCCAAACCCATGCGCAATTTCAGTGGCAAATTGTCAAAGATTGGAAGAAAAAGAGTGAGCTGACTTCCCCCTATCTATGTCATTGTAATAAGTTTCGTCTCCATCTTTAATATAAGTGAAGGGGGAAAAATTGCCAAGCTTCTTAAATCTGTCTACGAAAGAACAAAAAAATAGTAATAATAATCTTGTGAATTATGATTTGATCCAGTGTGTACCTGGATCTGATCTCCAGCAGGTTTCAGCCAAAAGTCAGGGAACCGCCATGTTTCCCATCCTCCCCACAGACTACAATAGCGACCCCCTGCTGCGTTGAGGTGGGCTGAGTGCAAATACTGAGCCATGTGTCTGCTGCTTGGAGAGGAAAAATACATAGAGTGGTTTCCGACCCTCCACAAAAACCAAGAGTAGGGGATGTAGCTCAGTGGTAGAGCGCATGCTTTGCATGTATGAGGCCCCGGGTTCAATCCCCGGCATCTCCAACTTAATTGGTTTATTTTGTAGAAAAATGCAAAAAAAAAACTAAAAAACAACCTAATTAATGTACTGGGAAAAATACACAACAAAGGGCCAAACCCATGCGCAATTTCAGTGGCAAATTGTCGAAGATTGGAAGAAAAAGAGTGAGCTGACTTCCCCCTATCTATGTCATTGTAATAAGTTTTGTCTCCATCTTTAATATAAGTGAAGGGGAAAAAATTGCCAAGCTTCTTAAATCTGTCTTCGAAAGAACAAAAAAATAGTAATAATAATCTTGTGAATTATGATTTGATCCAGTGGCAGCAGAGCGAGCAAAAGCAGGAAGGGAATTCAGGAAAGCCAGGCCTGCACTGGAAGCTCTCCTAAATAACGAATAAATAAAAAGTGATTTTTAGGCAGAAGAGCAATATTTTTGTTCTTCTCTGCTATAGCTATACATTTCGACTTCTTGCCTTATTTAGATAACCGAAATGAGGCAAGAATGAATAAACAACCTGTGTGTGATGTCATCAGTCCACCAGCTGTCCTGTCGTGGGGATGTAGCTCAGTGGTAGAGCGCACGCTTCGCATGTGTGAGGCCCCGGGTTCAATCCCCGGTATCTCCAGCGTAGTTTTAGTCATAAAATGAAGTAAAAAAAAATAAGAGTTACAGTTTTAATGCAGAAAAAAGCCAATTGTCACTGAAGCTTCGGTGCAACGGGCTCCGGGAGTGAGAATTGAGTGCCATCCTCCTTACTACAGACTATGGTCCTTTGTACAGAGTGCCACTTTTCCCCAAGTACAAGAGACTCTAAAGACTGTGGAGTTTGGACAGATTTGGTGTTTCTGCATTTTGGAAGGGGGTTTATGGGTGTTTTACTCTCTGTCGGGTCAGGACTTACAGGACAGAGACCTCTATGGCCAGTATGTGTACCTGGATCTGATCTCCAGAAGGTTTCAGCCAGAAGTCAGGGAACAGCCGTGTTAATGTACTGGGAAAAATACACAACAAAGAGTTTCGTCTCCATACACAACAAAGAGCCAAACCCATGTGCAATTTCAGTGGCAAATTGTCAAAGATTGGAAGAAAAAGAGTGAGCTGACTTCCCCCTATCTATGTCATTGTAATAAGTTTCGTCTCCATCTTTAATATAAGTGAAGGGGGAAAAATTGCCAAGCTTCTTAAATCTGTCTACGAAAGAACAAAAAAATAGTAATAATAATCTTGTGAATTATGATTTGATCCAGTGTGTACCTGGATCTGATCTCCAGCAGGTTTCAGCCAAAAGTCAGGGAACCGCCATGTTTCCCATCCTCCCCACAGACTACAATAGCGACCCCCTGCTGCGCTGAGGTGGGCTGAGTGCAAATACTGAGCCATGTGTCTGCTGCTTGGAGAGGAAAAATACATAGAGTGGTTTCCGACCCTCCACAAAAACCAAGAGTAGGGGATGTAGCTCAGTGGTAGAGCGCATGCTTTGCATGTATGAGGCCCCGGGTTCAATCCCCGGCATCTCCAACTTACTTGGTTTGTTTTGTAGAAAAATGCAAAAAAAAAACTAAAAAACAACCTAATTAATGTACTGGGAAAAATACACAACAAAGGGCCAAACCCATGCGCAATTTCAGTGGCAAATTGTCGAAGATTGGAAGAAAAAGAGTGAGCTGACTTCCCCCTATCTATGTCATTGTAATAAGTTTCGTCTCCATCTTAAATATAAGTGAAGGGGAAAAAATTGCCAAGCTTCTTAAATCTGTCTACGAAAGAACAAAAAAATTGTAATAATAATCTTGTGAATTATGATTTGATCCAGTGGCAGCAGAGCGAGCAAAAGCAGGAAGGGAATTCAGGAAAGCCAGGCCTGCACTGGAAGCTCTCCTAAAGAACGAATAAATAAAAAGTGATTTTTAGGCAGAAGAGCAATATTTTTGTTCTTCTCTGCTATAGCTATACATTTCGACTTCTTGCCTTATTTAGATAACCGAAATGAGGCAAGAATGAATAAACAACCTGTGTGTGATGTCATCAGTCCACCAGCTGTCCTGTCGTGGGGATGTAGCTCAGTGGTAGAGCGCGCGCTTCGCATGTGTGAGGCCCCGGGTTCAATCCCCGGTATCTCCAGCGTAGATTTAGTCATAAAATGAAGTCCAAAAAAAATAAGAGTTACAGTTTTAATGCAGAAAAAAGCCAATTGTCACTGAAGCTTCGGTGCAACGGGCTCCGGGAGTGAGAATTGAGTGCCATCCTCCTTACTACAGACTATGGTCCTTTGTACAGAGTGCCACTTTTCCCCAAGTACAAGAGACTCTAAAGACTGTGGAGTTTGGACAGATTTGGTGTTTCTGCATTTTGGAAGGGGGTTTATGGGTGTTTTACTCTCTGTCGGGTCAGGACTTACAGGACAGAGACCTCTATGGCCAGTATGTGTACCTGGATCTGATCTCCAGAAGGTTTCAGCCAGAAGTCAGGGAACAGCCGTGTTAATGTACTGGGAAAAATACACAACAAAGAGTTTCGTCTCCATACACAACAAAGAGCCAAACCCATGCGCAATTTCAGTGGCAAATTGTCAAAGATTGGAAGAAAAAGAGTGAGCTGACTTCCCCCTATCTATGTCATTGTAATAAGTTTCGTCTCCATCTTTAATATAAGTGAAGGGGGAAAAATTGCCAAGCTTCTTAAATCTGTCTACGAAAGAACAAAAAAATAGTAATAATAATCTTGTGAATTATGATTTGATCCAGTGTGTACCTGGATCTGATCTCCAGCAGGTTTCAGCCAAAAGTCAGGGAACCGCCATGTTTCCCATCCTCCCCACAGACTACAATAGCGACCCCATGCTGCGTTGAGGTGGGCTGAGTGCAAATACTGAGCCATGTGTCTGCTGCTTGGAGAGGAAAAATACATAGAGTGGTTTCCGACCCTCCACAAAAACCAAGAGTAGGGGATGTAGCTCAGTGGTAGAGCGCATGCTTTGCATGTATGAGGCCCCGGGTTCAATCCCCGGCATCTCCAACTTAATTGGTTTGTTTTGTAGAAAAATGCAAAAAAAAAACTAAAAACCAACCTAATTAATGTACTGGGAAAAATACACAACAAAGGGCCAAACCCATGCGCAATTTCAGTGGCAAATTGTCGAAGATTGGAAGAAAAAGAGTGAGCTGACTTCCCCCTATCTATGTCATTGTAATAAGTTTTGTCTCCATCTTTAATATAAGTGAAGGGGAAAAAATTGCCAAGCTTCTTAAATCTGTCTTCGAAAGAACAAAAAAATAGTAATAATAATCTTGTGAATTATGATTTGATCCAGTGGCAGCAGAGCGAGCAAAAGCAGGAAGGGAATTCAGGAAAGCCAGGCCTGCACTGGAAGCTCTCCTAAAGAACGAATAAATAAAAAGTGATTTTTAGGCAGAAGAGCAATATTTTTGTTCTTCTCTGCTATAGCTATACATTTCGACTTCTTGCCTTATTTAGATAACCGAAATGAGGCAAGAATGAATAAACAACCTGTGTGTGATGTCATCAGTCCACCAGCTGTCCTGTCGTGGGGATGTAGCTCAGTGGTAGAGCGCACGCTTCGCATGTGTGAGGCCCCGGGTTCAATCCCCGGTATCTCCAGCGTAGTTTTAGTCATAAAATGAAGTAAAAAAAAATAAGAGTTACAGTTTTAATGCAGAAAAAAGCCAATTGTCACTGAAGCTTCGGTGCAACGGGCTCCGGGAGTGAGAATTGAGTGCCATCCTCCTTACTACAGACTATGGTCCTTTGTACAGAGTGCCACTTTTCCCCAATTACAAGAGACTCTAAAGACTGTGGAGTTTGGACAGATTTGGTGTTTCTGCATTTTGGAAGGGGGTTTATGGGTGTTTTACTCTCTGTCGGGTCAGGACTTACAGGACAGAGACCTCTATGGCCAGTATGTGTACCTGGATCTGATCTCCAGAAGGTTTCAGCCAGAAGTCAGGGAACAGCCGTGTTAATGTACTGGGAAAAATACACAACAAAGAGTTTCGTCTCCATACACAACAAAGAGCCAAACCCATGCGCAATTTCAGTGGCAAATTGTCAAAGATTGGAAGAAAAAGAGTGAGCTGACTTCCCCCTATCTATGTCATTGTAATAAGTTTCGTCTCCATCTTTAATATAAGTGAAGGGGGAAAAATTGCCAAGCTTCTTAAATCTGTCTACGAAAGAACAAAAAAATAGTAATAATAATCTTGTGAATTATGATTTGGTCCAGTGTGTACCTGGATCTGATCTCCAGCAGGTTTCAGCCAAAAGTCAGGGAACCGCCATGTTTCCCATCCTCCCCACAGACTACAATAGCGACCCCCTGCTGCGTTGAGGTGGGCTGAGTGCAAATACTGAGCCATGTGTCTGCTGCTTGGAGAGGAAAAATACATAGAGTGGTTTCCGACCCTCCACAAAAACCAAGAGTAGGGGATGTAGCTCAGTGGTAGAGCGCATGCTTTGCATGTATGAGGCCCCGGGTTCAATCCCCGGCATCTCCAACTTAATTGGTTTATTTTGTAGAAAAATGCAAAAAAAAAACTAAAAAACAACCTAATTAATGTACTGGGAAAAATACACAACAAAGGGCCAAACCCATGCGCAATTTCAGTGGCAAATTGTCGAAGATTGGAAGAAAAAGAGTGAGCTGACTTCCCCCTATCTATGTCATTGTAATAAGTTTTGTCTCCATCTTTAATATAAGTGAAGGGGAAAAAATTGCCAAGCTTCTTAAATCTGTCTTCGAAAGAACAAAAAAATAGTAATAATAATCTTGTGAATTATGATTTGATCCAGTGGCAGCAGAGCGAGCAAAAGCAGGAAGGGAATTCAGGAAAGCCAGGCCTGCACTGGAAGCTCTCCTAAATAACGAATAAATAAAAAGTGATTTTTAGGCAGAAGAGCAATATTTTTGTTCTTCTCTGCTATAGCTATACATTTCGACTTCTTGCCTTATTTAGATAACCGAAATGAGGCAAGAATGAATAAACAACCTGTGTGTGATGTCATCAGTCCACCAGCTGTCCTGTCGTGGGGATGTAGCTCAGTGGTAGAGCGCACGCTTCGCATGTGTGAGGCCCCGGGTTCAATCCCCGGTATCTCCAGCGTAGTTTTAGTCATAAAATGAAGTAAAAAAAAATAAGAGTTACAGTTTTAATGCAGAAAAAAGCCAATTGTCACTGAAGCTTCGGTGCAACGGGCTCCGGGAGTGAGAATTGAGTGCCATCCTTCTTACTACAGACTATGGTCCTTTGTACAGAGTGCCACTTTTCCCCAAGTACAAGAGACTCTAAAGACTGTGGAGTTTGGACAGATTTGGTGTTTCTGCATTTTGGAAGGGGGTTTATGGGTGTTTTACTCTCTGTCGGGTCAGGACTTACAGGACAGAGACCTCTATGGCCAGTATGTGTACCTGGATCTGATCTCCAGAAGGTTTCAGCCAGAAGTCAGGGAACAGCCGTGTTAATGTACTGGGAAAAATACACAACAAAGAGTTTCGTCTCCATACACAACAAAGAGCCAAACCCATGCGCAATTTCAGTGGCAAATTGTCAAAGATTGGAAGAAAAAGAGTGAGCTGACTTCCCCCTATCTATGTCATTGTAATAAGTTTCGTCTCCATCTTTAATATAAGTGAAGGGGGAAAAATTGCCAAGCTTCTTAAATCTGTCTACGAAAGAACAAAAAAATAGTAATAATAATCTTGTGAATTATGATTTGATCCAGTGTGTACCTGGATCTGATCTCCAGCAGGTTTCAGCCAAAAGTCAGGGAACCGCCATGTTTCCCATCCTCCCCACAGACTACAATAGCGACCCCCTGCTGCGTTGAGGTGGGCTGAGTGCAAATACTGAGCCATGTGTCTGCTGCTTGGAGAGGAAAAATACATAGAGTGGTTTCCGACCCTCCACAAAAACCAAGAGTAGGGGATGTAGCTCAGTGGTAGAGCGCATGCTTTGCATGTATGAGGCCCCGGGTTCAATCCCCGGCATCTCCAACTTAATTGGTTTATTTTGTAGAAAAATGCAAAAAAAAAACTAAAAAACAACCTAATTAATGTACTGGGAAAAATACACAACAAAGGGCCAAACCCATGCGCAATTTCAGTGGCAAATTGTCGAAGATTGGAAGAAAAAGAGTGAGCTGACTTCCCCCTATCTATGTCATTGTAATAAGTTTTGTCTCCATCTTTAATATAAGTGAAGGGGAAAAAATTGCCAAGCTTCTTAAATCTGTCTTCGAAAGAACAAAAAAATAGTAATAATAATCTTGTGAATTATGATTTGATCCAGTGGCAGCAGAGCGAGCAAAAGCAGGAAGGGAATTCAGGAAAGCCAGGCCTGCACTGGAAGCTCTCCTAAATAACGAATAAATAAAAAGTGATTTTTAGGCAGAAGAGCAATATTTTTGTTCTTCTCTGCTATAGCTATACATTTCGACTTCTTGCCTTATTTAGATAACCGAAATGAGGCAAGAATGAATAAACAACCTGTGTGTGATGTCATCAGTCCACCAGCTGTCCTGTCGTGGGGATGTAGCTCAGTGGTAGAGCGCACGCTTCGCATGTGTGAGGCCCCGGGTTCAATCCCCGGTATCTCCAGCGTAGTTTTAGTCATAAAATGAAGTAAAAAAAAATAAGAGTTACAGTTTTAATGCAGAAAAAAGCCAATTGTCACTGAAGCTTCGGTGCAACGGGCTCCGGGAGTGAGAATTGAGTGCCATCCTCCTTACTACAGACTATGGTCCTTTGTACAGAGTGCCACTTTTCCCCAAGTACAAGAGACTCTAAAGACTGTGGAGTTTGGACAGATTTGGTGTTTCTGCATTTTGGAAGGGGGTTTATGGGTGTTTTACTCTCTGTCGGGTCAGGACTTACAGGACAGAGACCTCTATGGCCAGTATGTGTACCTGGATCTGATCTCCAGAAGGTTTCAGCCAGAAGTCAGGGAACAGCCGTGTTAATGTACTGGGAAAAATACACAACAAAGAGTTTCGTCTCCATACACAACAAAGAGCCAAACCCATGCGCAATTTCAGTGGCAAATTGTCAAAGATTGGAAGAAAAAGAGTGAGCTGACTTCCCCCTATCTATGTCATTGTAATAAGTTTCGTCTCCATCTTTAATATAAGTGAAGGGGGAAAAATTGCCAAGCTTCTTAAATCTGTCTACGAAAGAACAAAAAAATAGTAATAATAATCTTGTGAATTATGATTTGATCCAGTGTGTACCTGGATCTGATCTCCAGCAGGTTTCAGCCAAAAGTCAGGGAACCGCCATGTTTCCCATCCTCCCCACAGACTACAATAGCGACCCCATGCTGCGTTGAGGTGGGCTGAGTGCAAATACTGAGCCATGTGTCTGCTGCTTGGAGAGGAAAAATACATAGAGTGGTTTCCGACCCTCCACAAAAACCAAGAGTAGGGGATGTAGCTCAGTGGTAGAGCGCATGCTTTGCATGTATGAGGCCCCGGGTTCAATCCCCGGCATCTCCAACTTAATTGGTTTGTTTTGTAGAAAAATGCAAAAAAAAAACTAAAAACCAACCTAATTAATGTACTGGGAAAAATACACAACAAAGGGCCAAACCCATGCGCAATTTCAGTGGCAAATTGTCGAAGATTGGAAGAAAAAGAGTGAGCTGACTTCCCCCTATCTATGTCATTGTAATAAGTTTTGTCTCCATCTTTAATATAAGTGAAGGGGAAAAAATTGCCAAGCTTCTTAAATCTGTCTTCGAAAGAACAAAAAAATAGTAATAATAATCTTGTGAATTATGATTTGATCCAGTGGCAGCAGAGCGAGCAAAAGCAGGAAGGGAATTCAGGAAAGCCAGGCCTGCACTGGAAGCTCTCCTAAAGAACGAATAAATAAAAAGTGATTTTTAGGCAGAAGAGCAATATTTTTGTTCTTCTCTGCTATAGCTATACATTTCGACTTCTTGCCTTATTTAGATAACCGAAATGAGGCAAGAATGAATAAACAACCTGTGTGTGATGTCATCAGTCCACCAGCTGTCCTGTCGTGGGGATGTAGCTCAGTGGTAGAGCGCACGCTTCGCATGTGTGATGCCCGGGGTTCAATCCCCGGTATCTCCAGCGTAGTTTTAGTCATAAAATGAAGTAAAAAAAAATAAGAGTTACAGTTTTAATGCAGAAAAAAGCCAATTGTCACTGAAGCTTCGGTGCAACGGGCTCCGGGAGTGAGAATTGAGTGCCATCCTCCTTACTACAGACTATGGTCCTTTGTACAGAGTGCCACTTTTCCCCAAGTACAAGAGACTCTAAAGACTGTGGAGTTTGGACAGATTTGGTGTTTCTGCATTTTGGAAGGGGGTTTATGGGTGTTTTACTCTCTGTCGGGTCAGGACTTACAGGACAGAGACCTCTATGGCCAGTATGTGTACCTGGATCTGATCTCCAGAAGGTTTCAGCCAGAAGTCAGGGAACAGCCGTGTTAATGTACTGGGAAAAATACACAACAAAGAGTTTCGTCTCCATACACAACAAAGAGCCAAACCCATGCGCAATTTCAGTGGCAAATTGTCAAAGATTGGAAGAAAAAGAGTGAGCTGACTTCCCCCTATCTATGTCATTGTAATAAGTTTCGTCTCCATCTTTAATATAAGTGAAGGGGGAAAAATTGCCAAGCTTCTTAAATCTGTCTACGAAAGAACAAAAAAATAGTAATAATAATCTTGTGAATTATGATTTGATCCAGTGTGTACCTGGATCTGATCTCCAGCAGGTTTCAGCCAAAAGTCAGGGAACCGCCATGTTTCCCATCCTCCCCACAGACTACAATAGCGACCCCCTGCTGCGTTGAGGTGGGCTGAGTGCAAATACTGAGCCATGTGTCTGCTGCTTGGAGAGGAAAAATACATAGAGTGGTTTCCGACCCTCCACAAAAACCAAGAGTAGGGGATGTAGCTCAGTGGTAGAGCGCATGCTTTGCAAGTATGAGGCCCCGGGTTCAATCCCCGGCATCTCCAACTTAATTGGTTTATTTTGTAGAAAAATGCAAAAAAAAAACTAAAAAACAACCTAATTAATGTACTGGGAAAAATACACAACAAAGGGCCAAACCCATGCGCAATTTCAGTGGCAAATTGTCGAAGATTGGAAGAAAAAGAGTGAGCTGACTTCCCCCTATCTATGTCATTGTAATAAGTTTTGTCTCCATCTTTAATATAAGTGAAGGGGAAAAAATTGCAAAGCTTCTTAAATCTGTCTTCGAAAGAACAAAAAAATAGTAATAATAATCTTGTGAATTATGATTTGATCCAGTGGCAGCAGAGCGAGCAAAAGCAGGAAGGGAATTCAGGAAAGCCAGGCCTGCACTGGAAGCTCTCCTAAATAACGAATAAATAAAAAGTGATTTTTAGGCAGAAGAGCAATATTTTTGTTCTTCTCTGCTATAGCTATACATTTCGACTTCTTGCCTTATTTAGATAACCGAAATGAGGCAAGAATGAATAAACAACCTGTGTGTGATGTCATCAGTCCACCAGCTGTCCTGTCGTGGGGATGTAGCTCAGTGGTAGAGCGCACGCTTCGCATGTGTGAGGCCCCGGGTTCAATCCCCGGTATCTCCAGCGTAGTTTTAGTCATAAAATGAAGTAAAAAAAAATAAGAGTTACAGTTTTAATGCAGAAAAAAGCCAATTGTCACTGAAGCTTCGGTGCAACGGGCTCCGGGAGTGAGAATTGAGTGCCATCCTCCTTACTACAGACTATGGTCCTTTGTACAGAGTGCCACTTTTCCCCAAGTACAAGAGACTCTAAAGACTGTGGAGTTTGGACAGATTTGGTGTTTCTGCATTTTGGAAGGGGGTTTATGGGTGTTTTACTCTCTGTCGGGTCAGGACTTACAGGACAGAGACCTCTATGGCCAGTATGTGTACCTGGATCTGATCTCCAGAAGGTTTCAGCCAGAAGTCAGGGAACAGCCGTGTTAATGTACTGGGAAAAATACACAACAAAGAGTTTCGTCTCCATACACAACAAAGAGCCAAACCCATGCGCAATTTCAGTGGCAAATTGTCAAAGATTGGAAGAAAAAGAGTGAGCTGACTTCCCCCTATCTATGTCATTGTAATAAGTTTCGTCTCCATCTTTAATATAAGTGAAGGGGGAAAAATTGCCAAGCTTCTTAAATCTGTCTACGAAAGAACAAAAAAATAGTAATAATAATCTTGTGAATTATGATTTGATCCAGTGTGTACCTGGATCTGATCTCCAGCAGGTTTCAGCCAAAAGTCAGGGAACCGCCATGTTTCCCATCCTCCCCACAGACTACAATAGCGACCCCCTGCTGCGCTGAGGTGGGCTGAGTGCAAATACTGAGCCATGTGTCTGCTGCTTGGAGAGGAAAAATACATAGAGTGGTTTCCGACCCTCCACAAAAACCAAGAGTAGGGGATGTAGCTCAGTGGTAGAGCGCATGCTTTGCATGTATGAGGCCCCGGGTTCAATCCCCGGCATCTCCAACTTACTTGGTTTGTTTTGTAGAAAAATGCAAAAAAAAAACTAAAAAACAACCTAATTAATGTACTGGGAAAAATACACAACAAAGGGCCAAACCCATGCGCAATTTCAGTGGCAAATTGTCGAAGATTGGAAGAAAAAGAGTGAGCTGACTTCCCCCTATCTATGTCATTGTAATAAGTTTCGTCTCCATCTTTAATATAAGTGAAGGGGAAAAAATTGCCAAGCTTCTTAAATCTGTCTACGAAAGAACAAAAAAATAGTAATAATAATCTTGTGAATTATGATTTGATCCAGTGGCAGCAGAGCGAGCAAAAGCAGGAAGGGAATTCAGGAAAGCCAGGCCTGCACTGGAAGCTCTCCTAAAGAACGAATAAATAAAAAGTGATTTTTAGGCAGAAGAGCAATATTTTTGTTCTTCTCTGCTATAGCTATACATTTCGACTTCTTGCCTTATTTAGATAACAGAAATGAGGCAAGAATGAATAAACAACCTGTGTGTGATGTCATCAGTCCACCAGCTGTCCTGTCGTGGGGATGTAGCTCAGTGGTAGAGCGCACGCTTTGCATGTGTGAGGCCCCGGGTTCAATCCCCGGTATCTCCAGCGTAGTTTTAGTCATAAAATGAAGTCCAAAAAAAATAAGAGTTACAGTTTTAATGCAGAAAAAAGCCAATTGTCACTGAAGCTTCGGTGCAACGGGCTCCGGGAGTGAGAATTGAGTGCCATCCTCCTTACTACAGACTATGGTCCTTTGTACAGAGTGCCACTTTTCCCCAAGTACAAGAGACTCTAAAGACTGTGGAGTTTGGACAGATTTGGTGTTTCTGCATTTTGGAAGGGGGTTTATGGGTGTTTTACTCTCTGTCGGGTCAGGACTTACAGGACAGAGACCTCTATGGCCAGTATGTGTACCTGGATCTGATCTCCAGAAGGTTTCAGCCAGAAGTCAGGGAACAGCCGTGTTAATGTACTGGGAAAAATACACAACAAAGAGTTTCGTCTCCATACACAACAAAGAGCCAAACCCATGCGCAATTTCAGTGGCAAATTGTCAAAGATTGGAAGAAAAAGAGTGAGCTGACTTCCCCCTATCTATGTCATTGTAATAAGTTTCGTCTCCATCTTTAATATAAGTGAAGGGGGAAAAATTGCCAAGCTTCTTAAATCTGTCTACGAAAGAACAAAAAAATAGTAATAATAATCTTGTGAATTATGATTTGATCCAGTGTGTACCTGGATCTGATCTCCAGCAGGTTTCAGCCAAAAGTCAGGGAACCGCCATGTTTCCCATCCTCCCCACAGACTACAATAGCGACCCCCTGCTGCGCTGAGGTGGGCTGAGTGCAAATACTGAGCCATGTGTCTGCTGCTTGGAGAGGAAAAATACATAGAGTGGTTTCCGACCCTCCACAAAAACCAAGAGTAGGGGATGTAGCTCAGTGGTAGAGCGCATACTACAGACTATGGTCCTTTGTACAGAGTGCCACTTTTCCCCAAGTACAAGAGACTCTAAAGACTGTGGAGTTTGGACAGATTTGGTGTTTCTGCATTTTGGAAGGGGGTTTATGGGTGTTTTACTCTCTGTCGGGTCAGGACTTACAGGACAGAGACCTCTATGGCCAGTATGTGTACCTGGATCTGATCTCCAGAAGGTTTCAGCCAGAAGTCAGGGAACAGCCGTGTTAATGTACTGGGAAAAATACACAACAAAGAGTTTCGTCTCCATACACAACAAAGAGCCAAACCCATGCGCAATTTCAGTGGCAAATTGTCAAAGATTGGAAGAAAAAGAGTGAGCTGACTTCCCCCTATCTATGTCATTGTAATAAGTTTCGTCTCCATCTTTAATATAAGTGAAGGGGGAAAAATTGCCAAGCTTCTTAAATCTGTCTAGGAAAGAACAAAAAAATAGTAATAATAATCTTGTGAATTATGATTTGATCCAGTGTGTACCTGGATCTGATCTCCAGCAGGTTTCAGCCAAAAGTCAGGGAACCGCCATGTTTCCCATCCTCCCCACAGACTACAATAGCGACCCCCTGCTGCGTTGAGGTGGGCTGAGTGCAAATACTGAGCCATGTGTCTGCTGCTTGGAGAGGAAAAATACATAGAGTGGTTTCCGACCCTCCACAAAAACCAAGAGTAGGGGATGTAGCTCAGTGGTAGAGCGCATGCTTTGCATGTATGAGGCCCCGGGTTCAATCCCCGGCATCTCCAACTTAATTGGTTTATTTTGTAGAAAAATGCAAAAAAAAAACTAAAAAACAACCTAATTAATGTACTGGGAAAAATACACAACAAAGGGCCAAACCCATGCGCAATTTCAGTGGCAAATTGTCGAAGATTGGAAGAAAAAGAGTGAGCTGACTTCCCCCTATCTATGTCATTGTAATAAGTTTCGTCTCCATCTTTAATATAAGTGAAGGGGAAAAAATTGCCAAGCTTCTTAAATCTGTCTTCGAAAGAACAAAAAAATAGTAATAATAATCTTGTGAATTATGATTTGATCCAGTGGCAGCAGAGCGAGCAAAAGCAGGAAGGGAATTCAGGAAAGCCAGGCCTGCACTGGAAGCTCTCCTAAAGAACGAATAAATAAAAAGTGATTTTTAGGCAGAAGAGCAATATTTTTGTTCTTCTCTGCTATAGCTATACATTTCGACTTCTTGCCTTATTTAGATAACCGAAATGAGGCAAGAATGAATAAACAACCTGTGTGTGATGTCATCAGTCCACCAGCTGTCCTGTCGTGGGGATGTAGCTCAGTGGTAGAGCGCACGCTTCGCATGTGTGAGGCCCCGGGTTCAATCCCCGGTATCTCCAGCGTAGTTTTAGTCATAAAATGAAGTAAAAAAAAATAAGAGTTACAGTTTTAATGCAGAAAAAAGCCAATTGTCACTGAAGCTTCGGTGCAACGGGCTCCGGGAGTGAGAATTGAGTGCCATCCTCCTTACTACAGACTATGGTCCTTTGTACAGAGTGCCACTTTTCCCCAAGTACAAGAGACTCTAAAGACTGTGGAGTTTGGACAGATTTGGTGTTTCTGCATTTTGGAAGGGGGTTTATGGGTGTTTTACTCTCTGTCGGGTCAGGACTTACAGGACAGAGACCTCTATGGCCAGTATGTGTACCTGGATCTGATCTCCAGAAGGTTTCAGCCAGAAGTCAGGGAACAGCCGTGTTAATGTACTGGGAAAAATACACAACAAAGAGTTTCGTCTCCATACACAACAAAGAGCCAAACCCATGCGCAATTTCAGTGGCAAATTGTCAAAGATTGGAAGAAAAAGAGTGAGCTGACTTCCCCCTATCTATGTCATTGTAATAAGTTTCGTCTCCATCTTTAATATAAGTGAAGGGGGAAAAATTGCCAAGCTTCTTAAATCTGTCTACGAAAGAACAAAAAAATAGTAATAATAATCTTGTGAATTATGATTTGATCCAGTGTGTACCTGGATCTGATCTCCAGCAGGTTTCAGCCAAAAGTCAGGGAACCGCCATGTTTCCCATCCTCCCCACAGACTACAATAGCGACCCCCTGCTGCGTTGAGGTGGGCTGAGTGCAAATACTGAGCCATGTGTCTGCTGCTTGGAGAGGAAAAATACATAGAGTGGTTTCCGACCCTCCACAAAAACCAAGAGTAGGGGATGTAGCTCAGTGGCAGAGCGCATGCTTACCACTGAGGCAAGAATGAATAAACAACCTGTGTGTGATGTCATCAGTCCACCAGCTGTCCTGTCGTGGGGATGTAGCTCAGTGGGAGAGCGCACGCTTCGCATGTGTGAGGCCCTGGGTTCAATCCCCGGTATCTCCAGCATAGTTTTAGTCATAAAATGAAGTTAAAAAAAATAAGAGTTACAGTTTTAATGCAGAAAAAAGCCAATTGTCACTGAAGCTTCGGTGCAACGGGCTCTGGGAGTGAGAATTGAGTGCCATCCTCCTTACTACAGACTATGGTCCTTTGTACAGAGTGCCACTTTTCCCCAAGTACAAGAGACTCTAAAGACTGTGGAGTTTGGACAGATTTGGTGTTTCTGCATTTTGGAAGGGGGTTTATGGGTGTTTTACTCTCTGTCGGGTCAGGACTTACAGGACAGAGACCTCTATGGCCAGTATGTGTACCTGGATCTGATCTCCAGAAGGTTTCAGCCAGAAGTCAGGGAACAGCCGTGTTAATGTACTGGGAAAAATACACAACAAAGAGTTTCGTCTCCATACACAACAAAGAGCCAAACCCATGCGCAATTTCAGTGGCAAATTGTCAAAGATTGGAAGAAAAAGAGTGAGCTGACTTCCCCCTATCTATGTCATTGTAATAAGTTTCGTCTCCATCTTTAATATAAGTGAAGGGGGAAAAATTGCCAAGCTTCTTAAATCTGTCTACGAAAGAACAAAAAAAATAGTAATAATAATCTTGTGAATTATGATTTGATCCAGTGTGTACCTGGATCTGATCTCCAGCAGGTTTCAGCCAAAAGTCAGGGAACCGCCATGTTTCCCATCCTCCCCACAGACTACAATAGTGACCCCCTGCTGCGTTGAGGTGGGCTGAGTGCAAATACTGAGCCATGTGTCTGCTGCTTGGAGAGGAAAAATACATAGAGTGGTTTCCGACCCTCCACAAAAACCAAGAGTAGGGGATGTAGCTCAGTGGTAGAGCGCATGCTTTGCATGTATGAGGCCCCAGGTGCAATCCCCGGCATCTCCAACTTAATTGGTTTGTTTTGTAGAAAAATGCAAAAAAAAAACTAAAAAACAACCTAATTAATGTACTGGGAAAAATACACAACAAAGGGCCAAACCCATGCGCAATTTCAGTGGCAAATTGTCGAAGATTGGAAGAAAAAGAGTGAGCTGACTTCCCCCTATCTATGTCATTGTAATAAGTTTCGTCTCCATCTTTAATATAAGTGAAGGGGAAAAAATTGCCAAGCTTCTTAAATCTGTCTACGAAAGAACAAAAAAATTGTAATAATAATCTTGTGAATTATGATTTGATCCAGTGGCAGCAGAGCGAGCAAAAGCAGGAAGGGAATTCAGGAAAGCCAGGCCTGCACTGGAAGCTCTCCTAAAGAACGAATAAATAAAAAGTGATTTTTAGGCAGAAGAGCAATATTTTTGTTCTTCTCTGCTATAGCTATACATTTCGACTTCTTGCCTTATTTAGATAACCGAAATGAGGCAAGAATGAATAAACAACCTGTGTGTGATGTCATCAGTCCACCAGCTGTCCTGTCGTGGGGATGTAGCTCAGTGGTAGAGCGCACGCTTCGCATGTGTGAGGCCCCGGGTTCAATCCCCGGTATCTCCAGCGTAGTTTTAGTCATAAAATGAAGTCCAAAAAAAATAAGAGTTACAGTTTTAATGCAGAAAAAAGCCAATTGTCACTGAAGCTTCGGTGCAACGGGCTCCGGGAGTGAGAATTGAGTGCCATCCTCCTTACTACAGACTATGGTCCTTTGTACAGAGTGCCACTTTTCCCCAAGTACAAGAGACTCTAAAGACTGTGGAGTTTGGACAGATTTGGTGTTTCTGCATTTTGGAAGGGGGTTTATGGGTGTTTTACTCTCTGTCGGGTCAGGACTTACAGGACAGAGACCTCTATGGCCAGTATGTGTACCTGGATCTGATCTCCAGAAGGTTTCAGCCAGAAGTCAGGGAACAGCCGTGTTAATGTACTGGGAAAAATACACAACAAAGAGTTTCGTCTCCATACACAACAAAGAGCCAAACCCATGCGCAATTTCAGTGGCAAATTGTCAAAGATTGGAAGAAAAAGAGTGAGCTGACTTCCCCCTATCTATGTCATTGTAATAAGTTTCGTCTCCATCTTTAATATAAGTGAAGGGGGAAAAATTGCCAAGCTTCTTAAATCTGTCTACGAAAGAACAAAAAAATAGTAATAATAATCTTGTGAATTATGATTTGATCCAGTGTGTACCTGGATCTGATCTCCAGCAGGTTTCAGCCAAAAGTCAGGGAACCGCCATGTTTCCCATCCTCCCCACAGACTACAATAGCGACCCCCTGCTGCGCTGAGGTGGGCTGAGTGCAAATACTGAGCCATGTGTCTGCTGCTTGGAGAGGAAAAATACATAGAGTGGTTTCCGACCCTCCACAAAAACCAAGCGTAGGGGATGTAGCTCAGTGGTAGAGCGCATGCTTTGCATGTATGAGGCCCCGGGTTCAATCCCCGGCATCTCCAACTTAATTGGTTTGTTTTGTAGAAAAATGCAAAAAAAAAACTAAAAAACAACCTAATTAATGTACTGGGAAAAATACACAACAAAGGGCCAAACCCATGCGCAATTTCAGTGGCAAATTGTCGAAGATTGGAAGAAAAAGAGTGAGCTGACTTCCCCCTATCTATGTCATTGTAATAAGTTTCGTCTCCATCTTTAATATAAGTGAAGGGGAAAAAATTGCCAAGCTTCTTAAATCTGTCTACGAAAGAACAAAAAAAATAGTAATAATAATCTTGTGAATTATGATTTGATCCAGTGGCAGCAGAGCGAGCAAAAGCAGGAAGGGAATTCAGGAAAGCCAGGCCTGCACTGGAAGCTCTCCTAAAGAACGAATAAATAAAAAGTGATTTTTAGGCAGAAGAGCAATATTTTTGTTCTTCTCTGCTATAGCTATACATTTCGACTTCTTGCCTTATTTAGACAACCGAAATGAGGCAAGAATGAATAAACAACCTGTGTGTGATGTCATCAGTCCACCAGCTGTCCTGTCGTGGGGATGTAGCTCAGTGGTAGAGCGCACGCTTCGCATGTGTGAGGCCCCGGGTTCAATCCCCGGTATCTCCAGCGTAGTTTTAGTCATAAAATGAAGTCCAAAAAAAATAAGAGTTACAGTTTTAATGCAGAAAAAAGCCAATTGTCACTGAAGCTTCGGTGCAACGGGCTCCGGGAGTGAGAATTGAGTGCCATCCTCCTTACTACAGACTATGGTCCTTTGTACAGAGTGCCACTTTTCCCCAAGTACAAGAGACTCTAAAGACTGTGGAGTTTGGACAGATTTGGTGTTTCTGCATTTTGGAAGGGGGTTTATGGGTGTTTTACTCTCTGTCGGGTCAGGACTTACAGGACAGAGACCTCTATGGCCAGTATGTGTACCTGGATCTGATCTCCAGAAGGTTTCAGCCAGAAGTCAGGGAACAGCCGTGTTAATGTACTGGGAAAAATACACAACAAAGAGTTTCGTCTCCATACACAACAAAGAGCCAAACCCATGCGCAATTTCAGTGGCAAATTGTCAAAGATTGGAAGAAAAAGAGTGAGCTGACTTCCCCCTATCTATGTCATTGTAATAAGTTTCGTCTCCATCTTTAATATAAGTGAAGGGGGAAAAATTGCCAAGCTTCTTAAATCTGTCTACGAAAGAACAAAAAAATAGTAATAACAATCTTGTGAATTATGATTTGATCCAGTGTGTACCTGGATCTGATCTCCAGCAGGTTTCAGCCAAAAGTCAGGGAACCGCCATGTTTCCCATCCTCCCCACAGACTACAATAGCGACCCCCTGCTGCGCTGAGGTGGGCTGAGTGCAAATACTGAGCCATGTGTCTGCTGCTTGGAGAGGAAAAATACATAGAGTGGTTTCCGACCCTCCACAAAAACCAAGAGTAGGGGATGTAGCTCAGTGGTAGAGCGCATGCTTTGCATGTATGAGGCCCCGGGTTCAATCCCCGGCATCTCCAACTTACTTGGTTTGTTTTGTAGAAAAATGCAAAAAAAAAACTAAAAAACAACCTAATTAATGTACTGGGAAAAATACACAACAAAGGGCCAAACCCATGCGCAATTTCAGTGGCAAATTGTCGAAGATTGGAAGAAAAAGAGTGAGCTGACTTCCCCCTATCTATGTCATTGTAATAAGTTTCGTCTCCATCTTTAATATAAGTGAAGGGGAAAAAATTGCCAAGCTTCTTAAATCTGTCTACGAAAGAACAAAAAAATAGTAATAATAATCTTGTGAATTATGATTTGATCCAGTGGAAGCAGAGCGAGCAAAAGCAGGAAGGGAATTCAGGAAAGCCAGGCCTGCACTGGAAGCTCTCCTAAAGAACGAATAAATAAAAAGTGATTTTTAGGCAGAAGAGCAATATTTTTGTTCTTCTCTGCTATAGCTATACATTTCGACTTCTTGCCTTATTTAGATAACCGAAATGAGGCAAGAATGAATAAACAACCTGTGTGTGATGTCATCAGTCCACCAGCTGTCCTGTTGTGGGGATGTAGCTCAGTGGTAGAGCGCACGCTTCGCATGTGTGAGGCCCCGGGTTCAATCCCCGGTATCTCCAGCGTAGTTTTAGTCATAAAATGAAGTAAAAAAAATAAGAGTTACAGTTTTAATGCAGAAAAAAGCCAATTGTCACTGAAGCTTCAGTGCAACGGGCTCCGGGAGTGAGAATTGAGTGCCATCCTCCTTACTACAGACTATGGTCCTTTGTACAGAGTGCCACTTTTCCCCAAGTACAAGAGACTCTAAAGACTGTGGAGTTTGGACAGATTTGGTGTTTCTGCATTTTGGAAGGGGGTTTATGGGTGTTTTACTCTCTGTCGGGTCAGGACTTACAGGACAGAGACCTCTATGGCCAGTATGTGTACCTGGATCTGATCTCCAGAAGGTTTCAGCCAGAAGTCAGGGAACAGCCGTGTTAATGTACTGGGAAAAATACACAACAAAGAGTTTCGTCTCCATACACAACAAAGAGCCAAACCCATGCGCAATTTCAGTGGCAAATTGTCAAAGATTGGAAGAAAAAGAGTGAGCTGACTTCCCCCTATCTATGTCATTGTAATAAGTTTCGTCTCCATCTTTAATATAAGTGAAGGGGGAAAAATTGCCAAGCTTCTTAAATCTGTCTACGAAAGAACAAAAAAAATAGTAATAATAATCTTGTGAATTATGATTTTATCCAGTGTGTACCTGGATCTGATCTCCAGCAGGTTTCAGCCAAAAGTCAGGGAACCGCCATGTTTCCCATCCTCCCCACAGACTACAATAGTGACCCACTGCTGCGCTGAGGTGGGCTGAGTGCAAATACTGAGCCATGTGTCTGCTGCTTGGCGAGGAAAAATACATAGAGTGGTTTCCGACCCTCCACAAAAACCAAGCGTAGGGGATGTAGCTCAGTGGTAGAGCGCATGCTTTGCATGTATGAGGCCCCGGGTTCAATCCCCGGCATCTCCAACTTAATTGGTTTGTTTTGTAGAAAAATGCAAAAAAAAAACTAAAAAACAACCTAATTAATGTACTGGGAAAAATACACAACAAAGGGCCAAACCCATGCGCAATTTCAGTGGCAAATTGTCGAAGATTGGAAGAAAAAGAGTGAGCTGACTTCCCCCTATCTATGTCATTGTAATAAGTTTCGTCTCCATCTTTAATATAAGTGAAGGGGAAAAAATTGCCAAGCTTCTTAAATCTGTCTACGAAAGAACAAAAAAAATAGTAATAATAATCTTGTGAATTATGATTTGATCCAGTGGCAGCAGAGCGAGCAAAAGCAGGAAGGGAATTCAGGAAAGCCAGGCCTGCACTGGAAGCTCTCCTAAAGAACGAATAAATAAAAAGTGATTTTTAGGCAGAAGAGCAATATTTTTGTTCTTCTCTGCTATAGCTATACATTTCGACTTCTTGCCTTATTTAGACAACCGAAATGAGGCAAGAATGAATAAACAACCTGTGTGTGATGTCATCAGTCCACCAGCTGTCCTGTCGTGGGGATGTAGCTCAGTGGTAGAGCGCACGCTTCGCATGTGTGAGGCCCCGGGTTCAATCCCCGGTATCTCCAGCGTAGTTTTAGTCATAAAATGAAGTCCAAAAAAAATAAGAGTTACAGTTTTAATGCAGAAAAAAGCCAATTGTCACTGAAGCTTCGGTGCAACGGGCTCCGGGAGTGAGAATTGAGTGCCATCCTCCTTACTACAGACTATGGTCCTTTGTACAGAGTGCCACTTTTCCCCAAGTACAAGAGACTCTAAAGACTGTGGAGTTTGGACAGATTTGGTGTTTCTGCATTTTGGAAGGGGGTTTATGGGTGTTTTACTCTCTGTCGGGTCAGGACTTACAGGACAGAGACCTCTATGGCCAGTATGTGTACCTGGATCTGATCTCCAGAAGGTTTCAGCCAGAAGTCAGGGAACAGCCGTGTTAATGTACTGGGAAAAATACACAACAAAGAGTTTCGTCTCCATACACAACAAAGAGCCAAACCCATGCGCAATTTCAGTGGCAAATTGTCAAAGATTGGAAGAAAAAGAGTGAGCTGACTTCCCCCTATCTATGTCATTGTAATAAGTTTCGTCTCCATCTTTAATATAAGTGAAGGGGGAAAAATTGCCAAGCTTCTTAAATCTGTCTAGGAAAGAACAAAAAAATAGTAATAATAATCTTGTGAATTATGATTTGATCCAGTGTGTACCTGGATCTGATCTCCAGCAGGTTTCAGCCAAAAGTCAGGGAACCGCCATGTTTCCCATCCTCCCCACAGACTACAATAGCGACCCCCTGCTGCGTTGAGGTGGGCTGAGTGCAAATACTGAGCCATGTGTCTGCTGCTTGGAGAGGAAAAATACATAGAGTGGTTTCCGACCCTCCACAAAAACCAAGAGTAGGGGATGTAGCTCAGTGGTAGAGCGCATGCTTTGCATGTATGAGGCCCCGGGTTCAATTCCCGGCATCTCCAACTTAATTGGTTTATTTTGTAGAAAAATGCAAAAAAAAAACTAAAAAACAACCTAATTAATGTACTGGGAAAAATACACAACAAAGGGCCAAACCCATGCGCAATTTCAGTGGCAAATTGTCGAAGATTGGAAGAAAAAGAGTGAGCTGACTTCCCCCTATCTATGTCATTGTAATAAGTTTTGTCTCCATCTTTAATATAAGTGAAGGGGAAAAAATTGCCAAGCTTCTTAAATCTGTCTTCGAAAGAACAAAAAAATAGTAATAATAATCTTGTGAATTATGATTTGATCCAGTGGCAGCAGAGCGAGCAAAAGCAGGAAGGGAATTCAGGAAAGCCAGGCCTGCACTGGAAGCTCTCCTAAAGAACGAATAAATAAAAAGTGATTTTTAGGCAGAAGAGCAATATTTTTGTTCTTCTCTGCTATAGCTATACATTTCGACTTCTTGCCTTATTTAGATAACCGAAATGAGGCAAGAATGAATAAACAACCTGTGTGTGATGTCATCAGTCCACCAGCTGTCCTGTCGTGGGGATGTAGCTCAGTGGTAGAGCGCACGCTTCGCATGTGTGAGGCCCCGGGTTCAATCCCCGGTATCTCCAGCGTAGTTTTAGTCATAAAATGAAGTAAAAAAAAATAAGAGTTACAGTTTTAATGCAGAAAAAAGCCAATTGTCACTGAAGCTTCGGTGCAACGGGCTCCGGGAGTGAGAATTGAGTGCCATCCTCCTTACTACAGACTATGGTCCTTTGTACAGAGTGCCACTTTTCCCCAAGTACAAGAGACTCTAAAGACTGTGGAGTTTGGACAGATTTGGTGTTTCTGCATTTTGGAAGGGGGTTTATGGGTGTTTTACTCTCTGTCGGGTCAGGACTTACAGGACAGAGACCTCTATGGCCAGTATGTGTACCTGGATCTGATCTCCAGAAGGTTTCAGCCAGAAGTCAGGGAACAGCCGTGTTAATGTACTGGGAAAAATACACAACAAAGAGTTTCGTCTCCATACACAACAAAGAGCCAAACCCATGCGCAATTTCAGTGGCAAATTGTCAAAGATTGGAAGAAAAAGAGTGAGCTGACTTCCCCCTATCTATGTCATTGTAATAAGTTTCGTCTCCATCTTTAATATAAGTGAAGGGGGAAAAATTGCCAAGCTTCTTAAATCTGTCTACGAAAGAACAAAAAAATAGTAATAATAATCTTGTGAATTATGATTTGATCCAGTGTGTACCTGGATCTGATCTCCAGCAGGTTTCAGCCAAAAGTCAGGGAACCGCCATGTTTCCCATCCTCCCCACAGACTACAATAGCGACCCCCTGCTGCGTTGAGGTGGGCTGAGTGCAAATACTGAGCCATGTGTCTGCTGCTTGGAGAGGAAAAATACATAGAGTGGTTTCCGACCCTCCACAAAAACCAAGAGTAGGGGATGTAGCTCAGTGGCAGAGCGCATGCTTACCACTGAGGCAAGAATGAATAAACAACCTGTGTGTGATGTCATCAGTCCACCAGCTGTCCTGTCGTGGGGATGTAGCTCAGTGGGAGAGCGCACGCTTCGCATGTGTGAGGCCCTGGGTTCAATCCCCGGTATCTCCAGCATAGTTTTAGTCATAAAATGAAGTTAAAAAAAATAAGAGTTACAGTTTTAATGCAGAAAAAAGCCAATTGTCACTGAAGCTTCGGTGCAACGGGCTCTGGGAGTGAGAATTGAGTGCCATCCTCCTTACTACAGACTATGGTCCTTTGTACAGAGTGCCACTTTTCCCCAAGTACAAGAGACTCTAAAGACTGTGGAGTTTGGACAGATTTGGTGTTTCTGCATTTTGGAAGGGGGTTTATGGGTGTTTTACTCTCTGTCGGGTCAGGACTTACAGGACAGAGACCTCTATGGCCAGTATGTGTACCTGGATCTGATCTCCAGAAGGTTTCAGCCAGAAGTCAGGGAACAGCCGTGTTAATGTACTGGGAAAAATACACAACAAAGAGTTTCGTCTCCATACACAACAAAGAGCCAAACCCATGCGCAATTTCAGTGGCAAATTGTCAAAGATTGGAAGAAAAAGAGTGAGCTGACTTCCCCCTATCTATGTCATTGTAATAAGTTTCGTCTCCATCTTTAATATAAGTGAAGGGGGAAAAATTGCCAAGCTTCTTAAATCTGTCTACGAAAGAACAAAAAAAATAGTAATAATAATCTTGTGAATTATGATTTGATCCAGTGTGTACCTGGATCTGATCTCCAGCAGGTTTCAGCCAAAAGTCAGGGAACCGCCATGTTTCCCATCCTCCCCACAGACTACAATAGTGACCCCCTGCTGCGTTGAGGTGGGCTGAGTGCAAATACTGAGCCATGTGTCTGCTGCTTGGAGAGGAAAAATACATAGAGTGGTTTCCGACCCTCCACAAAAACCAAGAGTAGGGGATGTAGCTCAGTGGTAGAGCGCATGCTTTGCATGTATGAGGCCCCAGGTGCAATCCCCGGCATCTCCAACTTAATTGGTTTGTTTTGTAGAAAAATGCAAAAAAAAAACTAAAAAACAACCTAATTAATGTACTGGGAAAAATACACAACAAAGGGCCAAACCCATGCGCAATTTCAGTGGCAAATTGTCGAAGATTGGAAGAAAAAGAGTGAGCTGACTTCCCCCTATCTATGTCATTGTAATAAGTTTCGTCTCCATCTTTAATATAAGTGAAGGGGAAAAAATTGCCAAGCTTCTTAAATCTGTCTACGAAAGAACAAAAAAATTGTAATAATAATCTTGTGAATTATGATTTGATCCAGTGGCAGCAGAGCGAGCAAAAGCAGGAAGGGAATTCAGGAAAGCCAGGCCTGCACTGGAAGCTCTCCTAAAGAACGAATAAATAAAAAGTGATTTTTAGGCAGAAGAGCAATATTTTTGTTCTTCTCTGCTATAGCTATACATTTCGACTTCTTGCCTTATTTAGATAACCGAAATGAGGCAAGAATGAATAAACAACCTGTGTGTGATGTCATCAGTCCACCAGCTGTCCTGTCGTGGGGATGTAGCTCAGTGGTAGGGGATGTAGCGCATGTGTAGCGCATGTGTGAGGCCCCGGGTTCAATCCCCGGTATCTCCAGCGTAGTTTTAGTCATAAAATGAAGTCCAAAAAAAATAAGAGTTACAGTTTTAATGCAGAAAAAAGCCAATTGTCACTGAAGCTTCGGTGCAACGGGCTCCGGGAGTGAGAATTGAGTGCCATCCTCCTTACTACAGACTATGGTCCTTTGTACAGAGTGCCACTTTTCCCCAAGTACAAGAGACTCTAAAGACTGTGGAGTTTGGACAGATTTGGTGTTTCTGCATTTTGGAAGGGGGTTTATGGGTGTTTTACTCTCTGTCGGGTCAGGACTTACAGGACAGAGACCTCTATGGCCAGTATGTGTACCTGGATCTGATCTCCAGAAGGTTTCAGCCAGAAGTCAGGGAACAGCCGTGTTAATGTACTGGGAAAAATACACAACAAAGAGTTTCGTCTCCATACACAACAAAGAGCCAAACCCATGCGCAATTTCAGTGGCAAATTGTCAAAGATTGGAAGAAAAAGAGTGAGCTGACTTCCCCCTATCTATGTCATTGTAATAAGTTTCGTCTCCATCTTTAATATAAGTGAAGGGGGAAAAATTGCCAAGCTTCTTAAATCAGTCTACGAAAGAACAAAAAAATAGTAATAATAATCTTGTGAATTATGATTTGATCCAGTGTGTACCTGGATCTGATCTCCAGCAGGTTTCAGCCAAAAGTCAGGGAACCGCCATGTTTCCCATCCTCCCCACAGACTACAATAGCGACCCCCTGCTGCGTTGAGGTGGGCTGAGTGCAAATACTGAGCCATGTGTCTGCTGCTTGGAGAGGAAAAATACATAGAGTGGTTTCCGACCCTCCACCAAAACCAAGAGTAGGGGATGTAGCTCAGTGGTAGAGCGCATGCTTTGCATGTATGAGGCCCCGGGTTCAATCTCCAGCATCTCCAACTTAATTCGTTTGTTTTGTAGAAAAATGCAAAAAAAAAACTAAAAACCAACCTAATTAATGTACTGGGAAAAATACACAACAAAGGGCCAAACCCATGCGCAATTTCAGTGGCAAATTGTCGAAGATTGGAAGAAAAAGAGTGAGCTGACTTCCCCCTATCTATGTCATTGTAATAAGTTTCGTCTCCATCTTTAATATAAGTGAAGGGGAAAAAATTGCCAAGCTTCTTAAATCTGTCTACGAAAGAACAAAAAAATAGTAATAATAATCTTGTGAATTATGATTTGATCCAGTGGCAGCAGAGCGAGCAAAAGCAGGAAGGGAATTCAGGAAAGCCAGGCCTGCACTGGAAGCTCTCCTAAAGAACGAATAAATAAAAAGTGATTTTTAGGCAGAAGAGCAATATTTTTGTTCTTCTCTGCTATAGCTATACATTTCGACTTCTTGCCTTATTTAGATAACCGAAATGAGGCAAGAATGAATAAACAACCTGTGTGTGATGTCATCAGTCCACCAGCTGTCCTGTCGTGGGGATGTAGCTCAGTGGTAGGGGATGTAGCGCATGTGTGAGGCCCCGGGTTCAATCCCCGGTATCTCCAGCGTAGTTTTAGTCATAAAATGAAGTCCAAAAAAAATAAGAGTTACAGTTTTAATGCAGAAAAAAGCCAATTGTCACTGAAGCTTCGGTGCAACGGGCTCCGGGAGTGAGAATTGAGTGCCATCCTCCTTACTACAGACTATGGTCCTTTGTACAGAGTGCCACTTTTCCCCAAGTACAAGAGACTCTAAAGACTGTGGAGTTTGGACAGATTTGGTGTTTCTGCATTTTGGAAGGGGGTTTATGGGTGTTTTACTCTCTGTCGGGTCAGGACTTACAGGACAGAGACCTCTATGGCCAGTATGTGTACCTGGATCTGATCTCCAGAAGGTTTCAGCCAGAAGTCAGGGAACAGCCGTGTTAATGTACTGGGAAAAATACACAACAAAGAGTTTCGTCTCCATACACAACAAAGAGCCAAACCCATGCGCAATTTCAGTGGCAAATTGTCAAAGATTGGAAGAAAAAGAGTGAGCTGACTTCCCCCTATCTATGTCATTGTAATAAGTTTCGTCTCCATCTTTAATATAAGTGAAGGGGGAAAAATTGCCAAGCTTCTTAAATCTGTCTACGAAAGAACAAAAAAATAGTAATAACAATCTTGTGAATTATGATTTGATCCAGTGTGTACCTGGATCTGATCTCCAGCAGGTTTCAGCCAAAAGTCAGGGAACCGCCATGTTTCCCATCCTCCCCACAGACTACAATAGCGACCCCCTGCTGCGCTGAGGTGGGCTGAGTGCAAATACTGAGCCATGTGTCTGCTGCTTGGAGAGGAAAAATACATAGAGTGGTTTCCGACCCTCCACAAAAACCAAGAGTAGGGGATGTAGCTCAGTGGTAGAGCGCATGCTTTGCATGTATGAGGCCCCGGGTTCAATCCCCGGCATCTCCAACTTACTTGGTTTGTTTTGTAGAAAAATGCAAAAAAAAAACTAAAAAACAACCTAATTAATGTACTGGGAAAAATACACAACAAAGGGCCAAACCCATGCGCAATTTCAGTGGCAAATTGTCGAAGATTGGAAGAAAAAGAGTGAGCTGACTTCCCCCTATCTATGTCATTGTAATAAGTTTCGTCTCCATCTTTAATATAAGTGAAGGGGAAAAAATTGCCAAGCTTCTTAAATCTGTCTACGAAAGAACAAAAAAATAGTAATAATAATCTTGTGAATTATGATTTGATCCAGTGGAAGCAGAGCGAGCAAAAGCAGGAAGGGAATTCAGGAAAGCCAGGCCTGCACTGGAAGCTCTCCTAAAGAACGAATAAATAAAAAGTGATTTTTAGGCAGAAGAGCAATATTTTTGTTCTTCTCTGCTATAGCTATACATTTCGACTTCTTGCCTTATTTAGATAACCGAAATGAGGCAAGAATGAATAAACAACCTGTGTGTGATGTCATCAGTCCACCAGCTGTCCTGTTGTGGGGATGTAGCTCAGTGGTAGAGCGCACGCTTCGCATGTGTGAGGCCCCGGGTTCAATCCCCGGTATCTCCAGCGTAGTTTTAGTCATAAAATGAAGTAAAAAAAATAAGAGTTACAGTTTTAATGCAGAAAAAAGCCAATTGTCACTGAAGCTTCAGTGCAACGGGCTCCGGGAGTGAGAATTGAGTGCCATCCTCCTTACTACAGACTATGGTCCTTTGTACAGAGTGCCACTTTTCCCCAAGTACAAGAGACTCTAAAGACTGTGGAGTTTGGACAGATTTGGTGTTTCTGCATTTTGGAAGGGGGTTTATGGGTGTTTTACTCTCTGTCGGGTCAGGACTTACAGGACAGAGACCTCTATGGCCAGTATGTGTACCTGGATCTGATCTCCAGAAGGTTTCAGCCAGAAGTCAGGGAACAGCCGTGTTAATGTACTGGGAAAAATACACAACAAAGAGTTTCGTCTCCATACACAACAAAGAGCCAAACCCATGCGCAATTTCAGTGGCAAATTGTCAAAGATTGGAAGAAAAAGAGTGAGCTGACTTCCCCCTATCTATGTCATTGTAATAAGTTTCGTCTCCATCTTTAATATAAGTGAAGGGGGAAAAATTGCCAAGCTTCTTAAATCTGTCTACGAAAGAACAAAAAAAATAGTAATAATAATCTTGTGAATTATGATTTTATCCAGTGTGTACCTGGATCTGATCTCCAGCAGGTTTCAGCCAAAAGTCAGGGAACCGCCATGTTTCCCATCCTCCCCACAGACTACAATAGTGACCCACTGCTGCGCTGAGGTGGGCTGAGTGCAAATACTGAGCCATGTGTCTGCTGCTTGGCGAGGAAAAATACATAGAGTGGTTTCCGACCCTCCACAAAAACCAAGCGTAGGGGATGTAGCTCAGTGGTAGAGCGCATGCTTTGCATGTATGAGGCCCCGGGTTCAATCCCCGGCATCTCCAACTTAATTGGTTTGTTTTGTAGAAAAATGCAAAAAAAAAACTAAAAAACAACCTAATTAATGTACTGGGAAAAATACACAACAAAGGGCCAAACCCATGCGCAATTTCAGTGGCAAATTGTCAAAGATTGGAAGAAAAAGAGTGAGCTGACTTCCCCTATCTATGTCATTGTAATAAGTTTCGTCTCCATCTTTAATATAAGTGAAGGGGAAAAAATTGCCAAGCTTCTTAAATCTGTCTACGAAAGAACAAAAAAATAGTAATAATAATCTTGTGAATTATGATTTGATCCAGTGGCAGCAGAGCGAGCAAAAGCAGGAAGGGAATTCAGGAAAGCCAGGCCTGCACTGGAAGCTCTCCTAAAGAACGAATAAATAAAAAGTGAGTTTTAGGCAGAAGAGCAATATTTTTGTTCTTCTCTGCTATAGCTATACATTTCGACTTCTTGCCTTATTTAGATAACCGAAATGAGGCAAGAATGAATAAACAACCTGTGTGTGATGTCATCAGTCCACCAGCTGTCCTGTCGTGGGGATGTAGCTCAGTGGTAGAGCGCACGCTTCGCATGTGTGAGGCCCCGGGTTCAGTCCCCGGTATCTCCTGCGTAGTTTTAGTCATAAAATGAAGTAAAAAAAAAAATAAGAGTTACAGTTTTAATGCAGAAAAAAGCCAATTGTCACTGAAGCTTCGGTGCAACGGGCTCCGGGAGTGAGAATTGAGTGCCATCCTCCTTACTACAGACTATGGTCCTTTGTACAGAGTGCCACTTTTCCCCAAGTACAAGAGACTCTAAAGACTGTGGAGTTTGGACAGATTTGGTGTTTCTGCATTTTGGAAGGGGGTTTATGGGTGTTTTACTCTCTGTCGGGTCAGGACTTACAGGACAGAGACCTCTATGGCCAGTATGTGTACCTGGATCTGATCTCCAGAAGGTTTCAGCCAGAAGTCAGGGAACAGCCGTGTTAATGTACTGGGAAAAATACACAACAAAGAGTTTCGTCTCCATACACAACAAAGAGCCAAACCCATGCGCAATTTCAGTGGCAAATTGTCAAAGATTGGAAGAAAAAGAGTGAGCTGACTTCCCCCTATCTATGTCATTGTAATAAGTTTCGTCTCCATCTTTAATATAAGTGAAGGGGGAAAAATTGCCAAGCTTCTTAAATCTGTCTACGAAAGAACAAAAAAATAGTAATAATAATCTTATGAATTATGATTTGATCCAGTGTGTACCTGGATCTGATCTCCAGCAGGTTTCAGCCAAAAGTCAGGGAACCGCCATGTTTCCCATCCTCCCCACAGACTACAATTGCGACCCCCTGCTGCGTTGAGGTGGGCTGAGTGCAAATACTGAGCCATGTGTCTGCTGCTTGGAGAGGAAAAATACATAGAGTGGTTTCCGACCCTCCCCAAAAACCAAGAGTAGGGGATGTAGCTCAGTGGTAGAGCGCATGCTTTGCATGTATGAGGCCCCGGGTTCAATCCCCGGCATCTCCAACTTAATTGGTTTGTTTTGTAGAAAAATGCAAAAAAAAAACTAAAAACCAACCTAATTAATGTACTGGGAAAAATACACAACAAAGGGCCAAACCCATGCGCAATTTCAGTGGCAAATTGTCGAAGATTGGAAGAAAAAGAGTGAGCTGACTTCCCCCTATCTATGTCATTGTAATAAGTTTCGTCTCCATCTTTAATATAAGTGAAGGGGAAAAAATTGCCAAGCTTCTTAAATCTGTCTACGAAAGAACAAAAAAAATAGTAATAATAATCTTGTGAATTATGATTTGATCCAGTGGCAGCAGAGCGAGCAAAAGCAGGAAGGGAATTCAGGAAAGCCAGGCCTGCACTGGAAGCTCTCCTAAAGAACGAATAAATAAAAAGTGATTTTTAGGCAGAAGAGCAATATTTTTGTTCTTCTCTGCTATAGCTATACATTTCGACTTCTTGCCTTATTTAGACAACCGAAATGAGGCAAGAATGAATAAACAACCTGTGTGTGATGTCATCAGTCCACCAGCTGTCCTGTCGTGGGGATGTAGCTCAGTGGTAGAGCGCACGCTTCGCATGTGTGAGGCCCCGGGTTCAATCCCCGGTATCTCCAGCTTGGTTTTAGTCATAAAATGAAGTAAAAAAAAAATAAGAGTTACAGTTTTAATGCAGAAAAAAGCCAATTGTCACTGAAGCTTCGGTGCAACGGGCTCCGGGAGTGAGAATTGAGTGCCATCCTCCTTACTACAGACTATGGTCCTTTGTACAGAGTGCCACTTTTCCCCAAGTACAAGAGACTCTAAAGACTGTGGAGTTTGGACAGATTTGGTGTTTCTGCATTTTGGAAGGGGGTTTATGGGTGTTTTACTCTCTGTCGGGTCAGGACTTACAGGACAGAGACCTCTATGGCCAGTATGTGTACCTGGATCTGATCTCCAGAAGGTTTCAGCCAGAAGTCAGGGAACAGCCGTGTTAATGTACTGGGAAAAATACACAACAAAGAGTTTCGTCTCCATACACAACAAAGAGCCAAACCCATGCGCATTTTCAGTGGCAAATTGTCAAAGATTGGAAGAAAAAGAGTGAGCTGACTTCCCCCTATCTATGTCATTGTAATAAGTTTCGTCTCCATCTTTAATATAAGTGAAGGGGGAAAAATTGCCAAGCTTCTTAAATCTGTCTACGAAAGGACAAAAAAATAGTAATAATAATCTTGTGAATTATGATTTGATCCAGTGTGTACCTGGATCTGATCTCTAGCAGGTTACAGCCAAAAGTCAGGGAACCGCCATGTTTCCCATCCTCCCCACAGACTACAATAGCGACCCCCTGCTGCGCTGAGGTGGGCTGAGTGCAAATACTGAGCCATGTGTCTGCTGCTTGGAGAGGAAAAATACATAGAGTGGTTTCCGACCCTCCACAAAAACCAAGAGTAGGGGATGTAGCTCAGTGGTAGAGCGCATGCTTTGCATGTATGAGGCCCCGGGTTCAATCCCTGGCATCTCCAACTTAATTGGTTTGTTTTGTAGATAAATGCAAAAAAAAAAACTAAAAAACAACCTAATTAATGTACTGGGAAAAATACACAACAAAGGGCCAAACCCATGCGCAATTTCAGTGGCAAATTGTCGAAGATTGGAAGAAAAAGAGTGAGCTGACTTCCCCCTATCTATGTCATTGTAATAAGTTTCGTCTCCATCTTTAATATAAGTGAAGGGGAAAAAATTGCCAAGCTTCTTAAATCTGTCTTCGAAAGAACAAAAAAATAGTAATAATAATCTTGTGAATTATGATTTGATCCAGTGGCAGCAGAGCTAGCAAAAGCAGGAAGGGAATTCAGGAAAGCCAGGCCTGCACTGGAAGCTCTCCTAAAGAACGAATAAATAAAAAGTGATTTTTAGGCAGAAGAGCAATATTTTTGTTCTTCTCTGCTATAGCTATACATTTCGACTTCTTGTCTTATTTAGCTAACCGAAATGAGGCAAGAATGAATAAACAACCTGTGTGTGATGTCATCAGTCCACCATCTGCCTCATTGTGGGGGTGTAGCTCAGTGGTAGAGCGCACGCTTCGCATGTGTGGGTCCCTGGGTTCAATCCCCGGTATCTCCAGTGCAGTTTTAGTCCTTAAATTATGTACAAAAAACAAGAGTTAGAGTTTTAATGCAGAAAAAAGCCAAGTGTCACTGAAGCTTCGGTGCCACGGCCTCCGGGAGTGAGAATTGAGTCCCAGCCTCCTTACTACAGACTACGGTCCTTTGTACAGAGTGCCACATTTCCCCAAAGTACAAGAGACTCTAAAGACTGTGGAGTTTGGACAGATTTGGTGTTTCTGCATTTTGGAAGGGGGTTTATGGGTGTTTTACTCTCCGTCGGGTCAGGACTTACAGGACAGAGACCTCTATGGCCAGTATGTGTACCTGGATCTGATCTCCAGCAGGTTTCAGCCAGAAGCCAGGGAACCACCGTGTTTCCCATCCTCCCCACAGACTACAATAGCGGCCCCCTGCTGCGCTGAGGTGGGCTGAGTGCGAATACTGAGCCATGTGTCTGCTGTTTGGAGAGGAAAAATACATAGAGTGGTTTCCGACCCTCTACACAAACCAACGGTAGGGGATGTAGTTCAGTGGTAGAGCGCATCCTTTGCATGTATGAGGCCCTGGGTTCAATCCCTGGCATCTCCACACAACACAATTAATGTACTGGGAAAAATACACAACAAAGAGCCAAACCCATGCGCAACTTCATTGGCAAATTGGTGAAGATTGAAAGAAAAAACTTGAGCTGACTTCCCTCTATCTATGTCATTGTAATACGTTTCGTCTCCCTCTTTAATATAAGTGAAGGGGAAAAAATTGTCAAGCTTCTTAAATGTGCCTACAAAAGAACAAAAAATAGTAATAATAATCTTGTGAATATGCTTATGATTTGATCCTGTGGCAGCAGTGCGAGCAAAAGCAGGAAGGGAATTCAGGAAAGCTGGGCCTTCGCCGGAAGCTCTCCTGAAGAACTAATAAATAAAAAGTGATAGGCAGAAGAGCCATATTTTTTGTTCTTTTCTGCTATAGCTATAAATTTGACTTCTTGCCTTATTTAGATAACCCTAATGAGGCAAGAATTAATAAACAACCTGTGTGTGATGTCATCCATCCACTGGCTGACCATCATCATACCCCCAACATACTAATTCATTCTAATACTCAACCACAATCATTATCCCCCAACCACCATATTCATACCCCCATCATCATATTCCTCCCCACCATCATTTCTATCCCCTACCATTATCAACCCATATTGCACCACAATCATCCACCTCTATCTTCATGTTCCCTAGCATAAATTCTCATCATCTCTATACCTATTCTTTATTTGCCCATCATCTAAATACCCTTCCCTAAGCATACCCTCTTCATATTCATACAATAGTTAACAATACTGTTCATTAATTCATTCAATTTAACACAATGGCGTGACTAGAAACCACAGGACCCCATTATGAAAATCCCCCTCCAACTTCATAGAAAACATGTACCACAGTTCCACCTTTGCCCTAAACAGTTGTGAGTGCCACCTTTGCCCACAAAGACCTTGTCTGAGCCCTCACACAGCTTATTTGTGCATTTTTTACTTCCTCTGCAGCTTTGTCTCAGACATTCTCCAACTGTACTTCTGCCAGTCACCACCACACCGGACATGATGTCATATCTGAGTTAAGGGTGATATCAAGGCATACAGCGTGAGGGGAAAGGAGATGATTGCACCATAGGCATTGAGAAAAACTTGAGGGAATGTTAGTATTGAAGGAGGGGAAAATGAGAAGTACGGGTTTGGATAGACTGAGTTTTAGGAATAGGCAAGGTCATTGGAAAAAAGTAGTAGTAGGAGGAGGCAAAGCGAGAGAGCAAGATAGGAAGTATAGTGGTTAGAGAGAAGGAAGAGAAGTTACTGAGAATTAGTGAGAGAGCACATAAAATAAGGTCTAGGGTGTGACCGCCAGCGTGGGTAAGGGAGTAAATATGCTGTGTGAGATCAAAGGAGGAGGTAATGGAAAGAAATTTTGAAGCAACGGGACCCAAAGGGGTGCCTACTGGTATAACAGAATGAACATCAGGGGAGAGAAAGTCTAGAAGCAATGGAGAGAAGTGATCAAGAAAGATATTAGCACGAGAAGGGGTGTATATAGAACAACAATATGTGGCAAGATGGTCGATTAAATAACTGGATAGGAGTGATGGAGCACAGGGGACAGGTTAAAAAGTGCACGTTGTCTTCCTGTTATCAAGTCTGGGAGTGAGAGGTGAAGGTCACCATACGAAAGAGCAGCGGGTTAGCAAGGTTTCCAAAAAGAAAAGATACAAGGAACAAGCAATGAAGTGACCATGTATGGCTGTTAGTTTGTTATACACAACACATGCATTCCAGAGAACAAAAGTAAAAGGAGGGCAAGGTGAGTGGCAGGGTATATCGATGAGGTTTCTGGAACCTTCAGTGGCATAGGACAGGGGTTTGAGGAGATATCCCCTGCTGCTAAAAATAGAAGATGAGAGAGAATGAGAGAAGGTCAAAATCAGTTCAGATATAAAGGGATGGCTTGTTAGGTATTTACCAATTGATTACTTACTCAATAATAAAATTAGACACATGAGAGAGAGGGGAAGATAGCTAACAGGGTACTAATAATAAATATAGACGAATCATACAACATACAAAGTAATGATACTGACGCAAAATGTGGAATCACTAAATAATTAATTCATACAGCAGGACAGCCAGCAACAATTCAGATTATAAACAAGGGTAATGCAAAAAGTGGAATACCTAATTAATGAATTAAGAAGGACAGCCAGTAATGATGCAGATGACAAACAGGGGAGAATACAAAAACAGTGATACTCGTTGTAACCAACTTAACTGCAACTGCTACAGACGTAGCAGTTTCTCCTACTCACCACCGCCTTCGCAGGAGAGGATCCGCTTCTTGCCGGGCCAATCCCCAAGATGGCCAAACGGCATTTTCTGCCAACCACCGCGCATGTGGGTGCCACACCAAAGATGGAATACCTAATTAATTAATTAAGCAGGACAGCCAGTACTGATGCAGATGACAAACAGGGGAGAATACAAAAACAGTGATACTCGTTGTAACCAACTTAACTGCAACTGCTACAGACGTAGCAGTTTCTCCTACTCACCACCGCCTTCGCAGGAGAGGATCCACTTCTTGCCGGGCCAATCCCCAAGATGGCCAAACGGCATTTTCTGCCAACCACCGCGCATGTGGGTGCCACACTAAAGATGGCCGATGGGAGGAACAAACGGCAAACTGCACATGCACGCACCCTGTGTCTAGGATTCTTCAGCTCCTACCACTTGGGTGAGGAGGCTACCAGAAACTTGAGGCCCTGGCTTTCCCATGATACAACAGTTTCTTTGGGGTCCCAGGCACAAAGCCGGGTCTGTTCTGTTCTCTTCATTGTTCACTCTCCATCTTTGTAACAGGTGATTCCTTTGTCAGGCCTTGATGTGACCCTCTGGCCCTTTGATCCTGTAGATAGGATCCCCCTGGTAACTTGGAGACCACATCAAACAGAATGCCTTTCCATCTATCTGGAAGCTTTTGTTTCGGAGAAGAACTTTGTCCTTGGCCTGTATCTCTGGTGTCATGTTGCCTCCTGTTTTGTTCATTCAGTTTAGCAGCAGCCTGGATAGCCATTTCATAGGCTCTCTGAGGAAACTCCCAGTCTTAGGTCTATGGGTAAGTGTGCTGAGGAAGGGTTGTGTTACTCAATAATCCTACACAGCAACCCTTCATCCAGATGTAATTTGTTTCATTCTGTCTGGAAGTTCTCCTTATGACATGAGGGTAGAATGATAGGGGGGATTAGAATTATTTGCCTTTATGGCCTTGAGGACTTTCCCAATATACCAATCTTGAGACTGAGCTCTTCACCTATCCAATTCCGTGATAGCTAACCATTGTTGTAAGATAATAAGATCACTGAACTCCACTGGTAAAGCTCTAGGAGAACAGCTAATAGAGTCTAATCCTCTGAGCTTGGTAACATATTCTGTCTTCTCTATGCCATATCGCACAGAGCCCTCATCTAAGGTCCAGAGACCTCTTCTCATTCCTCTTCTTCATGGTGAGGGCAGGGCCTGAAAGCAGGAAAAAAAGAAACACAAAAATGTAAGTACCGTATTTGCTCGATTATAAGACGAGGTTTATACCCCTCGTCTTCTAATCGGGGTCGTCTTCTAATCAGACCTCAAATAGAGGTCTGATTATGAGACTAAGATCCAGATCCCCCGCACCGCTGCAGGGGACCTGGATCCTCCTGTCTCCCCCCCCCCCATTTAACACCCACACACTTACCGGTGCTTCTTGCTGTATTGCCGGGGCAGCGGGTTGACGTCTACGCGACGTCAACCCGCTGCCCCGCTGCCAACTCCACCTCCTTCCGGCTGCAGCGGAAGGAGACATCAACCCGCTGCCCCGGCAATACAGCAGGAAATTGGAAGCACCGGTAAGTGTGTGTGTGTGTGTGTTAAATGGGGGCATAGGGCATTTCTGGAATGCCTTATACCCCTATATGCCACTCTGGCACTTAGGGGGTTAAAAGGCATATTATGGGGCAGAGTGGCATATAGGGAGGTATAAGGCATTTCAGGAGGCAGAGTGGCGTTAAGGGGGCATTTAATAGAGCACTCTGCCTCCTGAAATGCCTGCCATTTAGGGGGTTAAAATGCATATTATGGGGCAGAGTGGCATATAGGGAGGTATAAGGCATTTCTGGAGGCAGAGTGCTCTATACAGTGCCTTTTAACTCCCTTAATGCCACTCTGCCTCCTGGAATGCCTTATACCTCCCTATATGCCACTCTGCCCCATAATATGCATTTTAACCCCCTAAATGCCAGAATGGGATATAGGGGTATACGGCATTTCTGGAGGCAGAGTGGCACATAGGGGGTCAAAAGGCATACCATGGGGCATAGTGGCATATAGAGGGTTAAAAGGCATATCATGGGCCACAGTGCCATATTGGTGTGGCAAGCCTGGGGGCAGATGTGCGTAACTGGGGGACAGGTTGGAAAATACAAGGAAATAAAAACAAAAAAAATATTTTTCTCAATCATAGCTTTTATTAAAAAAAATAGTTTACATGAATTAACATTTACTGGTAAAACTTTTTTCCTTTGGGGTCGTCTTATATTCAGGCTTTTTCTTTTTTTCCTAAGTTAATATTCAGATTTTGGGGGGGTCGTCTTATAATCGAGCAAATACGTTATTACCAATAAGATAGTTAGGGGTTATAGAAAAGCAGACCCATATTAAAAATTAAATAAAAAGGAGAGGTGGCTGGGTTATGGCATTACAAAATTAATATAAACGGGGGGTGTGGCTGGGGTAATACACATGGCAGTGGGGGGATCAATAGAGAAGAGGGTGGTTGGGCATTAGATTAACCCATACAAAAATAGTGGGAAGAGGGGTTGGCTGGGGCATCACATAAATCAATATACAAGAGTGTGGGGGCATAAATTCACAAAAGGGGGCACACAGGTTGTGGCGGGACACATTAATCAATACTAAACGGGGCCTGGTTCAGGCATCAATACACAAGGGGGCAAAAAAAAGAGGCAGTTAAAGACAAAGTAGTGCAGAAATTTTTTTTTATGCTTCAGTGCGGCAGAGCTTGTCCTGGTGTATGTGTGTGTTGGGTGTCAGCGTGGCAGCGTGTAATTTTTACTAATCCAGAGATAAAACGCCCTCCTGAATATGTAGTCACTTCAGAGGACAAAACTTTCCAGACCCAGAAATCAGTGAGAGGAAAAGTAAAGGTATTGTGTTATTTACTCTTTTTCAATCTGCATATTTTATTAAAAAGGATTAGTGATTTTTAGTGTACTGATGTACTCCCAGTCCCATCACATAACATATTTAATACATCTGCCGAGCTCTGATGTCATCTTTATCCAGCACATATGGATGGTGGGGAGTAAGATTCTGTCCATTCCCAGGTACTTATTTGGGCCTTTTAATACTTTTGGTTCCTGGGAATTTAATGTGGTATTTAATATAGTTTTAAAAAGAATGATTTATAGCTATTTGGATGGAAAATAGTGTGGCTCAGATAGGCGTGTGTAAGGGGTGTGGCGTGTGGACACAAGAGCTTGACCACATGATACAATACATGGGGCTGGTGTCCAAATATTTCCAGGGCTGCTTTTCATTCCCAGTCTGGCCCTGGGTGAGGGGGATCATCACTGACATTTTTAGGGGCCCGGTTTGTATTTCAAGTTGAAATGGTAATTTACTCTGGTTTTCAGGTAAAGCACCCCGCAATGCTTGGTTTGTCAACTGCACTTGGGCTTGGGTGAGGGACACTATGCCAAAAACACCGGTAGTATGGTTACATATTTGGATAACCTCTCATGTTTTTTTTGACGGGTGGCAGTGGCGACTCTAGAAACAATATATAGGGGGGGCACACAAGATACCACAGTCAAACTGGGGGGGCATTAATAATTTTCAAAAGTAATGTGCTATGGAATTATACTTTAGTTATTGGGCTTAAATAATATCATTCAACATGGGAAGCCTGAAGCCAAAATTGAGTGTAAATAATCCTTGAAATAAATATTATAACACAATAAATAACTTTTCCACTAAATGTCGGTGTGACAGAGCCTGCCACCAGGACAGGCTCTGTCACACCGACACCCAGACACACGCACCAGGACAGGCTCTGTCACACAGACACACACATACCAGGACAGGCTCTGTCACACCGACACCCAGACACACACACCAGGACAGGCTCTGTCACACCGACACCCAGACACACACACCAGGACAGGCTCTGCCACACCGACAACCAAACACATACACACACCAGGACAGGCTCTGCCACACCCACATCCAAACACACACACACACACACACCAGGACAGGCTCTGACACACTGACACCCAAACACACACCCTAGGACAGGCTCTGCCACACTGACAACTGAACACACACACCAGGACAGGCTCTGCCACACCAACAACCAAACACACACACTAGGACAGGCTCTGCCACACAGACACCCACACACATCAGGACAGGCTCTGCCACACCCACATCCAAACACACACACACACCAGGACAGGCTCTGACACACTGACACCCAAACACACACCCTAGGACAGGCTCTGCCACACTGACAAACGAACACACACACCAGGACAGGCTCTGCCACACCAACACCCAAACACACACCAGGACAGGCTCTGCCACACCAACACCTATACACACACACCCGAGGACAGGCTCTGCTACACTGATAACCAAAACACACAAACAGCAGGACACAATCTACGTCACAGACGTCTACATCAGAATGGATTTTTCACACTGCATTGTCGTTTATATCCCCCTTAGTGTTTTTGCCCCTTGTGTATTGATGCCCCTGTCATATTTGCAGGTATACAATAGTATATGAAACGTAGCATTGCAGGTATAGATCAAATAAATACATGGAAACAGCATTGCAGGTATTAATCAACTGAATAAGACATATTAACCCTGTATTTGCAGGTATACATAAATAAGCAGATATGGATCTACAGAATAACACACAAACCCATCTTTGCAGGTATAGATCAATTGGAATTCACATTAAAACACGTCAGGGCAACCGATCTTACGCGGGCCGCACCTCGAGCATGTACTGGTTGACTTGGCATGATAGGAGTGTGATTGCTAACAGCAATCACAGTCCCATCATGCCTAGGTTCCAGCATTTACTGGTTGGATGTGTAAGTGCTGGAACCTTGGCATGATGGGACTTTGATTGCTGTTAGCAATCACACTCCTATCATGCCAAGTCAACCAGTACATGCTCGAGGTGCGGCCCGCGTAAGATCGGTTGCCCTGGCTGGCGATCTTACGCGGGCCGCACATCGAGGTTGCGCGGGCCGCATGTTGGACGCCCCTGCCTTATTACTTTCTAACCCCCTCTCCCTCCCTTATCAGTTTCTAACCCCCTCTCCCTCCCTTATCACTTTCTAACCCCTCTCCCTACTCACTATCTACCCTCCCCCTTTGTAGTTGTCTCACCTTTAGGTCCAGCGACGGGAGCACGAGGCTTCTGTCTTCGTTCTCTGCTGCGGTGGCCGCTGCTTCACCGATGAGCGACGAAATATGACATCATATTTGGGCGCTCAGGATGAAATGCCGACACCGCGACGGAGGTAGAGGCCTCGTGGAGGAGAATGGGGGGTGCCGAGCGGTTGCTAGGCGCCCCTCTCTCTCCTCCGCATTAAAAAAAAAAAAAAGACAGGATTTCAAGTCGCATTGCGACTTTATTCCAAATTCGGCAGGGGGGCAACAGGGGGGGCAAGGATTAACCTAGGGGGGAGCAATTGCCCCCCCTTGCCCCCCTGTAGCGACGCCACTGACGGGTGGTATAGAACTGATTAAGAAGACCTTCAGAAACTTCCACTTCTCCATATGATCTTTGTAGTACCAGCAGGTACTCCTGGGCATCCCTTTAATTGCCAGTAATTACAAGATGTTGCTTTATCTTGGGTCATACAAGCTATGATAAAAATTTTGGCAGCATTCCCAGAAAATGCGGTTAAGGTTCAAAGTGGGTACATGTGTTAAACATTTAGAGCCCAATAACTCAGATGCGGCTTATCATGTATTAGCAAATGAAAACTCATCAGGAAACTATCAAGGACAGGGCGCAAAAGAAAACAAAAGAAAAAAGGCTATAGTTCAACATTGCAATGCCAGAGATATCTATAATAAAAATCTGAGATCACTCTAAAATTAAACCTTTATTAATATTTTAAAAAATCTCCAAAAAAACAAAAAACAACTTATATTAATATATTAATTTAACTCTATGGACAAGCAAAGATAATATTACAATTTAAACCAGCTTCTAATGCAGGCTGTGTGTGTGCCCCCCTTTCTCTTGTGTTTTTTTTTTTTTCCAATGCAGCAGGACAGTGTCTGACATACCGGTCCCCCTCCTCCCCGCTCCCAGCATGCTCTCTGCATCTGCCAAGAAATCAGGGGAGATAAGAAAATGGCTGTAGAAGGAAAGATGCAAACAGTAGAGCTAAAAGGGACTTTGCCGTAGCTTATGCTTTCTGGAAATGTATCTGATTCTTTTTGGCCTTGATACCATACTAAGATATAAAACTCAATGTAAGAAAACTTTCAGTTAGTCAATGTTCATCTTAGTGGAAAAATACGATTTCCTTTAGGCTCAAAAAGACCAAGGTAGAATGTTCATTAAACTCACCTAGAGAGCATATGTGACAGCTTAATAGCTATCATGTATAAATAGCTGTAGATATACACACTTTTTATTATACAAAATACTTGTTTATCTTTTTTCATTCCGACCCTATCATAGTATTACATATCCTAAAATAGTAATGTTCCTGTAACATGAACAATAGTAATGTGTCCACAATTAAATTACATATTTAGAATGCAGATTATTAAAACTACTCTTGAGTCTTGAGGGATTCAAGTTGTTGCTCTGTTTCTTTAAATGTTGCCAGAACTTAAACTTAAGGTTTGATACATGCCGAAATCTATACATGTGCCTGAAATGTTTTTAAGCTATTGAATTATTCATTTCCTTTAAGAACTAAATGGACTGTAACTGTCTATGTTCCCAAGACCACAGTATGATTTTCACTAAAGTTGTGCACCAGGAAACACAGACCAGTGCGTGAAGGGAACAGGTAAATCATCCACTAACAACTATCCCTTCCAACAGATTAATCCGCAAGAATGATTGCCTGGACCTATCTTTCAAAAGAACCAATAACAACCTAGCCTAGTAGTACAGTAGGTATGAAAAATAGGGGACCGGCATTGGTAAATGCGAAGAAAAATAGTAGTAATAGTAGTATTGAAACAACCTGGTAAAAGAAGTGTTTCAAGTCTTACCAGATCTAGACTTTTATCGTAATTGATACCTCACTGTACTCATTTATACTAGGATGCCATATGGATTAATTTTTTAGAAAGGAACACTGGTGAACACATAATCTCCATTCTCCACTCCTAGGTCTATGAAGCAGCTAATTTTTTTCTAAAACATATAGGATAGCAAAAGTATCTCATGGGCTGCATGCCAACCCTTCATTACATGCATCCACCAGCAAGCACCCTTCAGCAAGACTGCTCCAAGGACGGGTGACCAGGACCCACGGCGCCTCCTTTAAGCATCTGAAAATCGCTTCAAACAAAGTCTCACACTCCAAGGTTAGTCATATATAATATCATTTATTATAATAGATAAAGTGCCAGTGAATCAAGTGGATACAGGAAGAAAATCAGTGCTTGCTTAAGTAATGTTGCATATTTTATCAATGTGGGAAAAAAAAAACAGTTCATAATGGATATATGCCGTTTGTATGATGGTAAAGGCCCCTGGGAATTGGTGGGGCTGAATGGACAGGGAGCATGTATGAGTGTGGGTGAGTGCTATGTGATTGGTGTATGTAAATTTGGGGGGTGGGGGTCCCTGAGGGGATAAAAGGTGACCGTTCTGTGACCCTGGTCATTGCCACTTTTTGAGACGGCTAGCAAACACTTACTCTTGCCCACCCTCCCCTCTTTTATTTATTGTTTGTTTTTCGATCTTTAATGTTTATTCTTTATTCTTCTTTCCTTGTCAAAGCAGTTGTGTCCTTGCTGGTAAAAGAGTGGTTGTAAGTTACGGTTATTATGCTGATGAAGGAAGGGAAGTTGGGCTCAATCCTCCCCTGACCTCTGGTATGGTCAATGACCTTGGACATGCCCACCGAGCTTAGGGTCGGCTGGTGGTTAGCATTAATGTGGGCAGCGGAGCGAGCTGTCAGTATTGCTGGATGAGGGTGGAGGTGAGTTCCATCTTAATGTGTGGTTGTAACCGATGTTAGAGGGAGCCAGCGAGTATAATGCTAATTTTGTACTGTGTTAGGAGAGTTTTGTATTATTTGGGATGTGGTTTGTCTATATTGGATGTATATTTGTTTATATTTGTTATGTTACTAAAAGCTGTGGCCTATTTAATCCATAATGTAGTGGTGTGTCCTTTATTTGGTGGGTTTCAGGGAAAAGGGGGTAATGGTTTGTTTCTGGGGTTAGCACGGTCCCCACTACCTTCATACATGTGGGAAACTTGTAAGCCGAGTAATAAAACATAGTAACATTATGTTTTTCTTTGTAAAATTCCTGCTTATTAGTGTGATTAGTATCCCCAGTGATATGGTCCGCTAAATATTGCAAATCCAGACACTTACAAACACTTCAGTAGTGCCCATGCTTGCGTGTGACTGACCATACAAATTATGCCAATAAAACAATATTTAATTAAGAGCAGTAGGAAGAAGAAAAAGACAGCCACAAATGAAAATTATTGTAATCAGAAAGAGCTCATGCATATTTTGCCATATTTACAAAATTGAGAGTGTTTTTCACTGTTATTTTTTTTGTCTTCAGCAATACAGTGCATAACCTCAGGCAATAAAGCCATTAGGGAAAGTTTAATATTCCTGCATGTTTAATGACATGGCAAAACTGGACAAAATAGGGCAAGTCTTACACATAAATATTTATTGTTTATGTAACGGTCTCGTGTGTTGATTGGTGCTATCAGGCCAGGACTGACAATCTGGCTCACCAAGCAAATGTCAAACACTCACATGCTAGGGCAGCAGACCGAATGCTATTGCGTGTGGCACACTGGCTGAATATATCCAGCCACAAAATAGTGGAATAGATAAGGCAATGGTTGAGTGACAGGAGGCAGAATGTTGCAGTTAATGGTTTATATTCAAAATAGTAAATTAGAAGAATGATCACGAGTATGTGAGCTGCGGTTTAAGGTTGATAAACATAAAATAATGCACTTGGGGTGTAAAAATCACAAGGCAGCATTGGCAAGGTCGTAGCTGGAGTATTTGGCACCCCTGGTGTATCCCAGATGTGGCACCCTACTTTAAAATGAATAATGTATTTAATATATTAAGTTAAAATAAACTAAATTTTACTGAGCTGTTAATACTGCTTTCTATTATAACACCCCCCCCCCAAAAAAAAACAACAAAAAAAAAACACAGGTATAAAGTGACCGCTCTATTCTTTAAACCCTTAATGACAAAGCCTGTACATGTACGGGCTGAAAATGCATTGTTTTCAATGGGTTTTGGGACAGCCCATTGTCCTTAAGGGGTTAAAGCTAAATGGATTTGCATCCTGTTTTAGGAAGAGGGCTACAAAAATGGCAAGGGGTTTGCAAGAAATTATCAGGAAAGACTAATGGGTCTAATGAGATACATTTAATTGTCAGGAGATGGGTCCATACAGACAACTGTAATGACCCAGGGCGCCCAAAGATCGAGGTTCGGAATGCAGTTGCGGAATCACAGGTTAGGGCCTGGTGCAGGGCGACTGCACTCACCCGCGTGGTGAACATCTAGGGTTGTGCAGCCACATACCAGCGCCCTGATATATGATGGCATTTCACACTTCGCCCCAGGCAGCACAATGTTTTGGGCCGACGCTGCCTGACAGTATACACTTTAGGCTGTCCTACCACAGTGTCACCCAACTGCATAAATAAATTTCGTGAGTGGCGCTCTGCCAAGGGTTTGTCACAGCATATTGATGTTATTCTTTGTGATATTAACCCCGTAAAGACCAATGACAGACCAGGCACATTAGGCAAAAACAGTCAGTTAACGACCAATGCAAGGCATTCAGCGACCAATGCGAGGCATTCACCGAACACCCACCCCCAGGACGCACTGTGACCGCCACTGCGAGAGATTTTGCCACTAGCAGACCCTCCTAAGAACTCTGGCTCCCCTTGCAGGTTAAATACAGGTACTGCATTCAATCATGCAAGTCAATGGAGCCCAGCTTTCTAATTGCAATGTGATTAGTAAAATATAAAAAAAATAAAATGGATATAAATAGCAAAAAAAAAGTAGTAACATTTAAAAATAATTATACAGTGATGTCACCATCAGGGAAACTATTCAGTTCCAGCAAAATGTAAAAAAAAAGTCCATAAAATAATAAAATAAAAAATAAACTTTCTTATTATGAGCAAGTGCTAAAATTAGCGCTGTATCTTCCCAAAAATCCTGACATAGAAAGAGTAAAAATACTAGCATTTCAAATACCCAAGGGGTAAATTGCAGTGGCCGGGGTGAAAGATAGGGCATAAGCACAGACTGACCAAAATGGAAAAAAAACCGCACTTCCCGAATGTGGCCTTTGAGCCCCCATACAACCAGACAAACCCATGCATGGGCAGTATCACTGTACTCAAGAGATGTTGCAGAACACACATTGGGGTGTTGTTTGACAGTGACATATACCAGGAGTGGTAAATTTATACCTGCAGTACAATGTGTGTGAATAAAACACACAAAAAATGCCACCACAAATTTTGACAAGGGTTGGTGATAAAATTAGCGCATGGAATAGGGTTAACTTATCATTTGAAATACCCTGGGTTGTCTAGTTCTCAAAAATACCGTATTGGCTCAGATATAGGCCGCCCCCGTATATAGGCCGCACCCTAAAAGTTTGGTGCTTTTTTAAAGAAAAAGTTTTTTTCTTTAAAAAAGCACCAAAAAAAAAAAAAACATTCTGCCACTCTGTCTCCCCCCCCCGAGATATGCTGCCACTGTCCTCCCCCCGAGATATGCAGCCACTGTCCTCCCCCCCCCCTCGAGATATGCTGCCACTGCCCCCCCCGAGATATGCTGCCACTGCCCTCCTCTGCCCCCGATATGCTGCCACTGTCCTCCTCCCCCCCGAGATATGCTGCCACTGCCCTCCTCTGCCCCCGATATGCTGCCACTGTCCTCCTCCTCCCCCCCGCCGAGATATGCTACCACTGTCCTCCTCTGCCCCCCCCGACTTACCGGAGCAGACTCCCGGGTGTCTTGCGGGGCCGGCGGGGGGCATCTACGCAATACGCGTATACAACCGGAAGTTGTATACGCGTATTGCGTAGATGTCCCCCGCCGGCGCCCCGCAAGACACCCGGGAGTCTGCTCCGGTAAGTCTTGGGGGCAGAGGTAAAACGCATCGTGTGGACGGTCACCGGCTGCGGCGATGCGGGTAAACAACCCGGAGGCTGTTTACCCGCATCGCTGCAGCCGGTGACCGTCCAGACGATGCGCTTAGACAACCTCCCGTGCCGGCACCCCCCCCGTGGAAAGTGCTGGCAGGGGAGGCTGTCTGAGGACATCCGAGAGTAGGATGCAGGTCCCCTGCACCGCTGCGGGGGATCTGTATCCTGACCCCGCTGCCTGCATGTCCCGGGCGTCGGGCACTAGACCCCGAATATAGGCCGCACCCCCACTTTAAAGTCTTAAAGTGGGGGAAAAAAGTGCGGCCTATATTCGAGCCAATACGGTATATGATTTGATGGGGTAAATTGAACTAACCAGGACCATATGTCAAAGCTCCAAGTTAGAAAATGTGCATTTTCCAAATGGGGCATTTACTTTTCAAACTACCCGACAAACCCATGCATGGTTGATATCACTGTACTCAGGAGATGTTGGGGAACACATATTGGGGTGTTGTTTGGCTTTGACATATACCAGGAGCTGTACATCCATACCTGAAGTACAATTTGTGTGATAAAAAGTGCAAAATCAATTACTAACATAAAGTTTAGGGTGGTAATAGAATACGTGCATAGAAGGGGTTAAAATACCAGCATCTGAAATACCTGGGATGTCTATTTTTTAAAAATATATGGTAAGTTGCATTGGTCAGCTTCAAAGATACCCAAAATAACACATGGGGCAGAATTACCAGATTTGTAAAAAATAATGGTTTAGAAATAGCAAAACACTACTTATTGCCTGATAACTTGCAGAAAAAATACTAGGTATTTCTAAACTCAGGAAAAATAGTAGAACATTAAATAGGAGAGGAGAGAATTACAGAGAATTACAGCTAAGCACAAGCACTAGTATTAAACCAGCCTTGGTCACAAAGGGTACAAAAAAAATGAAAAACAGCCTGCTCCTTAAGGGGTTAAAACAAAAAAAAATCATGGAATTTGAGATTATTTTTACAAAATGTGAAATAACCTTTTTTACCAGACTACTTTATGTTCAATTTCTATTTAAATTTCCATTTGCAGGATTTCAAGCTATCCATTTGAAACATTCTCTCTCTTAGCAACAATCCTCATCTTTCATTTATGATTAAAAAGTTATAATTATAATTTCTGCCCAAGAGGTTTTTTTTTACCATAACATAAGTATTCTTTTTTGCTTTGATGTGTGAAGTGAAAAAATAACTTAGTGTCTATCCTATCTTAGAAAAGATTACAATCTCCACTTCTTTTTAAATAAATTCTTAAGCACTTTCTAGGGAAAATCTTTGTCTTCTTTAAGCAATGCAAATACATATTACTGCATTGCTTTAAAGATCAGCAAACCAAGTTCACAGAGTTTTGAAAATAATAGGAAAATTATAGCTTAGTCCTAAAAATTGGAAGATTGAATATTCTTTCAAATGTTTACTTTTAACCACAAATTGCATGATAGTAGCTATTTTCCATAAATACATATATATATATATATATATATATATATATATATGTATGAATATACATTTGAAGCATAGTCATGGTTTAGTCTTCCAATTAACATAGCGATCCCAAAGCGATCTAGAGGTCATATAATATTTATCTAATAAGAAGGCTTTTCTAGGCAATGCCAACACACTGCAGTGTTTCAATCGAGGATGACAAGTACAAACAGAAGAGTTGATTTAGATTTTTTTTTTAACAATATATGATGGGATTTCTGCTTTGTCCACTGTGTTCACTGTTTATGGCAGTTATATCAGTTTTAAATACTGTAAAATAGTGATTTTTGAAACTGACAAGAAGAACAAGTTTGAGGATCATGTTGCTCAGTTATGTGATGGTTAAAAGTACTAAAATATCCTTGGGGCCATGTGTCCCATCAATGCACCCCTTCCATAGAACTTCTACCCACAGATGTGTGGGGGGATAAAAACGGTATTACCCTTTGCAGAGGTATCCTGTGCCTCTCCAACTCCCCAACACAAAGTCCTCATTTTATTGATGAAAATAAGCCCCACTGTCTAGACTAGAATAAGGTCAGTGGAGGATGCCATGCACCCTCTAATCACTTGGAGTTGCTAGTGCATGGGAGTATATTGTTGACTTTTGCAAATGGACTTTTGGACGACGAATTTTGTTTCCTGCACTTTTGATTTGGATAAAATCCAGAGGTCTTTCTGACAAAATTTGTTGTTGCTCACTCTCATACACTCTCTCACACTGTCATTCATGTTCTCTCATACTTTCATTCACTCTCTCTTGTGCTGTCTATGAATGTTGTCCTACCTTATAGGCCGACTGCTTCTGTGTCCCAGTCTCCTTGCCCCGTTTCTTCTTTTGCATCTTCTTGTTCTTCTGTCTTTCTTCTCCATAAAACCTGACCTCCTGGTGAACCTCTGCTGTCTCTGTGGCTCTGCCCTTTTGCAGACATCCACAGATAGGCCAGAATAAGAAAGAAAGAAAGAAAGAAAGAAAGAAAGAAAGAAAGAAAGAAAGAAAGAAAGAAAGAAGAGAAAGAAAGGTGCAGGGTTGGGCAGAGGTGTAATTAACTGTAATCCAAAAACTCTATGGGAGGCAAGGACTTCACCTTTATACCACATCCTGCAACCAGTCATGTTCAGTCCTTCGACATTGTCAAACATGCACCATCAATGGCAATTAATTTTATAATTGTTATTACCATATTTGCTCGATTATAAGACGAGGTTTTTTTCAGAGCAAATGCTCTGAAAAATACCCCTCGTCTTGTAATCGGGGTCGTCTTCTAATCAGACCTCAAATGAGGTCTGACTATTAGACTAAGATCCAGATCCCCCGCATCGCTGCAGGGGACCTGGATCCTCCTGTGCGGTAACCTCAGCTGCTGCCGGCGTCTATCACCGAGCGCCGGCGAAAGTGCCGGCAGCAGCCGAGGTTGCATACGTTCGTACCTTCCTGCTCCCGGGATAGCCCGCCCACTGCGGGGAAGCAGAGCCGGTTGTGGAGATTGCTGCAGGACCGGGACCCAGCGGCACTGTGCCGTCCCAAAGCAGATCCGGTAGACCTCTTCAATTTTCGGGAGGAGGCGGGGCCTAGCGGGGTCACAAGCGCCTGCTGAGGCATCGCGGTGAGTGAAGTGCCTGAGTATATTAGTGTCTGGGTAGGTAGGTAAGTGTCTCGGTGGGTAGGTAAGTGTCTGGGTGGGAAGTGTCTCAGTGGGTAGGGAAGTGTCTGGGTGGGTATATTAGTGTCTGGGTATGTAAGTGTCCCCCTATATGCCACTCTGTCCCATGATATGCCTTTTAACCCCCTATATGCCAGAGTGGCATATAGGGGGTTAAAAGGCATAACATGGGGCAGAGTGGCATATAGGAGGGTAATAAGGCATGCCTGGGGGCAGATGTGCATAACTTGCAGCAGATGAGCATAACTGGGGGCAGGTTGGTAAATAAAAGGAAATTAAAAACAAAAAAAAATAGACATGAATTATTATTTACTAGTAAAACTTTTTTCCTATAGGGTCGTCTTATAATCAGACTTTTTCTTTTTTTCCTAAATTAATATTCAGATTTTGGGGGGTCTTATCTTATAATCAGGGTCGTCTTATAATCGAGCAAATACGGTATTATTATTAATACTTATTATTTCAAACTCACAATATAAATCAATACACGCAAACTTGACATACCTTCTACAAAAGAAAAGAAACTTTCTTGTCAATATACTAGTATAAAATTTGCCTCGGGATAGATTAAACTTTATCCTAGATCTTATCTCCAAATAAAATAAAATGTCACGATTAGCACTTCAGTGGAGATTTATATTGTCATTCAAATATATAGCATTCTGCTAGATCAAACATTTAAAATGTTAAAGTAACAAATTCCAATAAGTATTTGAAGGCTTGGGTTGTTTCTGTAAAGTCATGTACTATATATGAACTAAATAATTGTGAGCCATGTTTTTATAGCTGCTTATGTGATTTCTAAAAGACATTATAAAATTGGGCAAAAAAGAACATATAGGAAAAACACATTTTTGTGGCCATAAAAAATGCATGGTTCGGAGCTGAAGATTACAGGTCAATTGTTTTACAATAATTAACATCAAGGCTATTTTTTATAATAACTTAAGTAATCTATTTTTAGGCATTCATACTGCATGGGGCACACTTACTTAATTGTGTAAATTAGAAGGAGGCAGTCTTCTGATTGTAAATGTTCTAAATTGTAACTAGAAACCACGGGGGCACATAACTTTGGTCTAGATGGAATTTGCAAATTAATTAAAAAATGTATCATCATAAGCAGGGGTGTAAATAGAAACCACAGGGCCCTGGTGCCTTCTTTGCCCTTTGCTCCCCTTTTCAACATACAACATGTCTAAACACTTACATAAATTACACACACTCATACTCGTTAGCACACACTCCATCTCACCTCCCTTACACAATTACACACCCATGATCATACAAACACACAATTATACATCCATGCTCACACACACACAACTACTAATGCATGTTCACACGCAGAAGTGCACATGCATGCTCTCACACACACAGACGTTCACATGTATGCTCACACACACACATAGTACACATGCATGCTCACACACACAGAAGTACACATGCATGCTCACACACAGGCAGAAGTACACATACATGCTCACACACAAGTACACATCCATACATATACTATATATATTTAGGGCTATATATATATATATATATATATAGGGCTATAAATACAATGACATTAATATTTTAGAGCTTCTTGATCCAAGGAGAAATCTAATTGCCTCTAGGGGTTTTTTGCCTTCTTTTGGATCAAGAATAGGAAGGTTAGCTAGAAGGGTTGAACTTGATTATATTTTTTTCAACCCTATGAACTATGTAACTATGTATCCCCTGTAGTTACGCCAGTGCCTGTGTAAATATTTCACCATAAAAAGCAGTGTTACATACAGCCATGTAAGTTAGTATTGACAAAAATCTGGTTTTATCTCATTTTGTTTAAAAAAACGGGAGGCTGCCATTGTTGTCAGTCATACGATATTTTGGATGACTTTCCCTGCTTACACACCACACTGAGCAATACGACAGGCAGTTTGACTTTGCTAACAGAGGTAACCACATACTTAACTGCATTACTATTAAATGCCTTAAAACATTTATAATAATAATAATTATTATTATTATTATTCAAAACAATAGTACTGATTTAAGAAACAGCACAATATTTTTTAAAACCTATTCTTAACCTGGTACTAGTAATAAACTATAGTGGGTATTCCTCTTTAAATACCTTTAAAGGTTTTCAGCATATTCAAATGCATTATAAAAGAAGTTAACTTGTTTTATTGAATCCCAGACTTAAATACCATCAGCCTTAATGTATGTGACACATTTCATGTGTTTGTGTTTTATTATACTTCCTGCTGCTTCAACTATCTTCTAATCTATATAATTAAATGATATCCAAATTCTATTTAAGATCCCACTTAAGAAACTATTTGAGATTTAAGATATCCCCTTACTATACTAATAGTGGCTTTGGTCTGCAAGACATTTGTGCTTCTTGCACACTTTAGAAATAGGCTTGATTCCCAACTATATTTTCAAACCTTCTGAAACTTGCAGCTGGGAAAAATAAATCATCAAGAGGATCAAACCATGTCATAAAGGGTCTTCCTTTATCTTTACTTTATTACTTTTACTGTATTCCACTCTTAAATATTTTATAGGGAGTACGGAGAACAGTGTTTAAAAATATATATATAGTTTTAGATGCTAAAATGATCAGCTTTTAACATGTCTTGGTCAAATCAAAAACACATTTAGAGAAAAAAGGCTTTGATATGTAGGGGAAAACAGCACTCATATTTAGTCTACTTTTATATTTTTTACGATTACAGTCCTTTTGATAGAAGCTAAGCATGGAAACACATGGGAATAGCAAGAGTTTGAATTCCCAGTATATGAATCTTTAAATGGTGCTAAAGCACAAGCACACCAGAAGAGGTTTGCAAGAACTACAACTACTTAGTTACTGTGCTGCATGTTTATATCCTCCAAAACTTTAAAATCAAACTAATTTTATGGAACCAGAGAGCCATTTAATTAGTTTAGAGACACAAGAAGAGTTATTTTTTTTTAAAATACAAACATGGAAATTTGCCATAATCCCCATATGAATTTACATTAGCTCTCAAGTGGAATGAATAAAACCAAGCAACTTATGTCTGCTGTTTACAAGAAGTTTCCTAGCTTTATAGACCAGGAGGACAATGACACAAAAAAGCCAGATTTATGTATGTGGAAATACAGTTCATATTATGCGTTCATGAACGTTTATGTTTTCCTTGCATTATAGCATCATTCTCACAAACACATGGTAAGTAAGCCAATGTGTGAGAGAAGATAGGTTGAATTGGCCATAACAAAGTTGTCACACAAGATATGGGTGAGATATTTGTAGAAACTGAGCGCTCTTGAAAGTAGACACCCTTCCTTTTTCACTATTCATAAACCACATGTAAAGTCAGTTGGCATCCCATGTAGCTAAGAAAATAAACATCCTAAGGGACATTAAGCAAAAGGAGGAGACGAAGGCAATGGAATTCAGTTTATATAAAAAGATGGATGTCTCAAAGTGCATTCAAATTATAATTGTTAGATATTTGTTTTTATTAAATATCTAAATGACTCAGTAACCAAAGTAAATAGTTTAGATTATAATTTGAATATATTATAGGGAACAAAGGAACATACATTTCTTACAGTAAAAAGGTATCTGAATACAAGTTATTGTTTATCCAGCATGTTAAACCTGAACATAAATAAAAAATGGGAGTCCCTCAGCCCCCTAGTTATTCTGTTCCAATAGTGATGGGGCATTGGCAAGAACATAAACTACATATATGATTCATTTAGGTCACCCAGGCATCCACCTTTGCCATTCATTCTTTGCCCAGGGGAATGAGGGAGTAAAAGTTAACCCTTTGCTAAGGCATGGAGTTTACCAGACCTCGCTCAATCCCTCAATTTCATATTTTGTGGAAAGGAGAGAGTTAAATACCTAAAAACAATGTGTATCAAATGCATTCTTTGGAAGCCAGGAAGTTGAACCATGAAGATCATAACCCTTTGTTTCAAAATTGTTCAAATTGTTATAAGATATGTCACTTGTTATGTTTGCCTATTGTAAAGCAGTGCATAATATGATGTTGCTATATTAATCAATAAATAATAATGTTTACCACTTACCAGTGGAAATGGATTGAATAATGGCCACTGGTGGTGTGTGTTTATATACTACCATGAACCAGGGCCTCAAGTGATTAGTGGATGCTTGGCATCTTCCAATGACTAAATTGAAAGTAAGTTGATTATGTTTTTAAATAAATCACTGGGCACAGACAGGATTTTATTTTCACATTTGGATTTTTAAAACATTTTATTATTGGGCTGGTCCTTTTACTTGGGTGAAAGATAAATACTCGAGGACTGTGGCTGACAATCATGGAAGTTAAGGGTTAAAAGCCTTTTCTTTTTCAGATTCCCCACACACCTTCTTTGTAAAATTGCATTAATTTTACTGTATCATCAATGCTTACATCTTCTATGTTAGTCAAGCATTAACAACAGCATGTTTTACTAAAAGGCTACATTTTCTATTCCAGTCCACTGGACCGTCCTGAGCCTCCAGGGAGTTAAAGGAGTAAAGTAAAAGTCTTTGTCAAAAAGAATCCCCTCCAATAACCAAGCAAGACTGGGATGAAGCAAAACTTTTGATGGAGAAACACAACTGCTCTGTTGTGATTTTTATTAACAAAGAAGGCAATACAGATACTGAGTCAAGTGAGGATTTCACAAATTAATTAAAAGAAGAAGGGCATCAGTTAGGAAGGGTACAATTAGCATTCCAGCTATTTTCTGAATGTGGATGTATAGGTAAGAGGGACCAGGGAGAAGTGTATTTGTTTATCATAGTGTCACAAATCCTTTCACAGGTACACACAACCGCCTTCAAAAGTTCAAATTCAACTGATTTTGTACATTTGCCCACTGACAAATACATGATCAGTCTATAATAATAACAACAAAATAACAACAAAAAAATCCAGAATAACGCATTTCAAATAATTGATACATTGATTTGCATTTTACTCAGTGAAATAAGTATTTGACTACTTTGCAAAACATGACTTGGTGCTTGGGTGACCGCAGTTGTTTCTGACACGTCTCCTCCCAATTGTCGGTTTTCTACAGATCTGCAATACTTTGGCTAACATCATTAGCACAATCACCATCATAACGCTCAGTGAAAAACGTTTTGTTTTTTGTGAACATTGTTCTGCATTGAGCGGTTGTTAATGGTGCCGTGGTGACTATTCTAGCGTCTGAGCACATGATTAGCTATACCAAAGGTGAAACCCATTTGCATCTTGTGGTGCCTTGCACTAAGCTTGGTGGTCTTTTAAGCTATAAGAATAAATGTGGTTTTTCTATTAAAAATAGGATCATTTGATGCACAATTGTATACCATTCGTTCTAAAAAATAGCTTTTACTTCAGATTTTTTATGGAAAATATAACCAGGATCAGCAACATCCAGTTTTCTTTATGTCCACTGATCAATGTAGAACTAAATCTCAGAGAATTTGAACCAGAACCCAGATATGAGTGTAGTCAAATCAGCAACCCAAAGCATAATTCATAAAATGTTCATCACACTCGATTCATTTACATTATTGAGTACGGTCACCTGTGAGGCAGAATAGTTTTTTTCTGATCAAACATATACATACAAAAGTGTTTCAGTTTAATCGTTTTTCCTAATCACCGCACTGAATCGCATTTATCTGAGATGAAAAAGAGGTTTATGGATTCCAAATTACTAGACAGCCTGGTGTTTAAAACCTATTACAGCCATCTGCAGAATATTGGCGACCGTTTAAAAAGCATGCAGTGTTCTGCTATGAACATGCTGCTAAATGCTGTTTTCCTGGCCTCGCTCGGCTCCATAGAGACCATATTAGAAATCCTAATTTTGATGCTAGGTATGTGCCCTGCAACAAACATCTTAAAAATAGAGAACACTTGATATTGAGTAATAATGAGGAATTTGGAAGCACGCGTTATAATGTGTAATTAAGCCGACTTGACTGATGGTGTATGGAGAGCTCAGAAGGATACTTAATGTCACGCTGGAAAAGGAATGGATTGCTTCCAATCAGCTGTCTGATGTAACCATCATGACACGAAGGGATGCTGCAGAAGTAATCTCTTGTATTTGGCACATATTTTGGTGAATGTGCGGCCCACACGATTAGACAAATTGCTTGGATGTGCCCTGCATCTGTCGACCTTACATATAACCTGTGTTTATCATAAGCAACTATTTTCTAAACATCTAACTTCCCTATTTGCAATTCAGTGAACAAACCCAAGGCATTTGTTGCCTATAATATTTTGACAATAAAAAGCTGCAAATCACATAAAACATATGCCTTCTGGGCGACCAACAGGTATTCACTTAGTGATGTTTTTCTCTGTAGTGCAATAATGAAAGAAAGATGAAATAATTTGTCATATTATATTCTAAACATGTGGATTTCTTAGGAGCTGGTATTACTGTTTTGAGGTGTTCTTTCTCCACTGTAAAATAACTTATACAACTGAATATGTTTTTTTTATGGATTTCTCCATTGCAATTTACATTCAATAACATTGGCAGCTTTTTTATTGGTTGATATAATGTTGCATAGAATTTAGCTTCTTAACCCTGACTTTGATTTAAGTTAAAGGAGAAGCTGCAGCAGAACTCCATTCTCATCTTTCGTGATTGGCTACTTTAGCTGAGCACATGGCATGCATATTAAATAACTGGGGGCAGTGAAGGGGCAAATGGCAAATGTATATGGGGGGGGGTCTGCCAATAACCCCCATGCGTTTGCAAGAGGCTGGAGTGTCCCTTTACCAGTTTGTATACTAGTGAATGTTAAGGAAATACTTTTGCTAATATCCTTGCAAGCATGTATATAGCACCATCAAACTCCAGAGTGCTGTACAATAGACAAAATGAGTAGAATATAACATATTCATCTGAGCACAGTTTTTAGTGTTATGCATGGCTGTGTTACTTTAAATTGTGTTATTTTGTTAAGTGTATTGTAAGGTTAAAATTCTAAGTAGGATATAGAGGAGCTACCAGTTTAGGGTGGCAATATGGGAATGACACAACATTGTTTGAAGTGGATTAATTTATCCGAAGGTTGTCCAACCTTTCATTTCATTAGAGCTAATTATGATTACTGGAAAACCACAACATTTGCTGGGGGAAAAACACTATTCATTTGTTGTTTCATAATGAATGGAATTTTCTTCTGAGAGTTAGTTGTGCCAGAATAGATACATGCACTCACGACCACCACAACCTGCCTTCTTTGGGACCAATCTGGAAACATTCACTTTATGTAGGAAATTAGAGAACCAATAATTGACTGCAGTAAAGTCACAGTTGTCTTTGCCCTAAAACTGAAGCTGTACCATGTCACTCTAAAAGAGGTAACTCTCAGATGGAAATCCACTTTACTTTAACTCGTGACTACAATGTATAGATTAAATGTAAAAGTCTAGCAGGTGATATCTTGCCATCTGTGTGAAGAAAAGTGCACTCAAATTCTTCATCTTATGATACCACATGTTGTGTGAGTAAACTGCTTAGTGAATTAGGTATGCGGCATGTTCATTATGAGCTTTCATAGCCATAAATGAGATATTCATACCATGCTGGGCTTCCTCAGGGTAAAATGATGTAAAGGATCTGAATGGGGAGTCACACATATAATTTTTCTGCTGTCACTTAACCATTGCGATATTACTCTCACACAGCAGCTGGATGAACATTTTTTTTAAACAAATGTACAGGTTCTTTGGAAGGCCACCCATCTCTCCCGTCAGCTTTGTGAGATGGCAGCCTCAGAAAGAACAAACAGAGCCTGCAGTGATTGATTTCCCCCTGCGTGCCAAAAGCTAATCAAACAGCATTTGAACTGCCAGGCATAACAAACAGGATTTCTCTCTCAGTCAGGGGTGAGGGTAAAGAGGTGGGATTCATTTATCCCAATGGGCAACTTCAAAGTGGCGCAAGATCAGGACATCTCTACTCAAACCATATATGCAAATTCAAGTGATTCTTTGAAGAGGCTATGTGTAGATTGGTGCCCAAATATTCTTTATCTTATTTTTACTATTGTGGTAAATGAAGTGTGCCTTATTTTTTCAAATCAAAGTTTTGTTTGAAAATAGACAAAACATTGGGGCTGGAATGGCATGAATGGGTTGCCCTGGTACTTTAAGGTGCTCGTAGCGTGTGGCCAGGCATATCCAGCCTGTGGAGTTGTCCACAAGTGGCCCACTGGGCATTTTCCTGATGGCCGGTCTGATCCTGTCAAATTTGCAGTGAGACCAAAAAGAAAATTTCAAATGGGTGTGCTTAACCCCTTAAGGATAATGGGCGGTCCCTAAAACCATTGAAAACAATGCATTTTGAGCCCGTACATGTACGGGCTTTGTCATTAAGGGGTTAATAGTGTAATCAACATTTCATATTGTATGTTTTTGTTTAAACAAAGCTGAGCTATGTGTAATACATAGAGTCATTGATCCTAGTGCGACATGAGAACTGTGGTTGGCAAATCTGATAAATGGGGGAACAGGAATAATCCTACTACACAAGTTGATTTATTTTTGATACAAAGAACCATAGAACATACCTTTTGTCTTCTAACAACACTTCAATAGTTTAATAGGTTTAATGTCTGATTAATAATTGATCAATTGATCATCTGTCACATTTAGCACCAGGAAATTATTTTATTGATATATTCACCTGTTTACGTTAACTAGACTATTTCTTGTTCTCACCATAAGCTGGTTATTGTATAATTTTAATACCCAAGGCTGACACTAACAATAAGGAGATGGATTCAAAGCAAGTGATAAGTGGGAAGATAAGGCTGCATCGCCTCTTCCACAAAATTACTTTTATTCTAAAAAAAAAAAAGAAGTAACACAAGCCTTCGGAGACTGGGCAAATGATGATCAATCCCACTATGATTATCCCATGTGCAAACCTCTTTAGGCTTTTTTTTTAATATAAATGGGTTGGTTTTATGCCTTCAAGAGGTCACTTTCTCTGTCAAGATCTGCAATTTAATGTATGATTGGACATGGTCTGTTTTTTTTGTTTTGTTCAGCTGATGTGGAAACAATTGAGATTAAAGCAGCATCTTATGTTTGGAAACCATTTTGCTAGCTGAAATTGGCTATTTTCAAAGGATAAATAGGGTTGTATGCAGAGAACCGTGCAGAAGTCCCATTAGCCCTTGCTGTGTGTCAATGTGACAAGCTGTGTAGAAGATGCATTCCATCTTTTTGTCACATAAAAAATATAATTTAAATCAATTTTTTTGCAGGCAGCCTCGGGCAGTTCAAATAATTGTATTAATAATGTACATTAAATTATTCTATAATTTCCTGCTTTTATATTACCTTGTCAATCCAAATGTAGTATTTTGCTAAATCATTAGACTATACATGATTGTGGATTGGTAACTGCATTTGTCAGATAAGAACCATTCGGCCCATCTAGTCTGCCCATTTTTCTCGCTATAAAGACCGAAACCTTAATTAGTCCTTGGTCTTGTCTGAAATTCAGGATAGCCTTATGCCTATCTAATTAAATTCCCTTACTATTAACCTCTTAACCTCTACCACTTCTGCTGAGAGGTTGTTCTATTCTGGTGTGGCATATAAGACACATCTTTTTCTACAATAAATATAACTCGGCTATACTGAATTTAAGTGGGGGTAAGTCAAGTGTTATTTTAGGCAAGTGTAATTCAAGTTGGCAGCGGTAAATATGCAAGTCTGACTTTTATTGATTAATCATTATAACAATAATTGTTAGCGGTAGTGCAGCTGTCATCAGTTTATCCATTTGAAATAAGTGAAATGTCATTGTATTTCCAGTTAAAAGGATCTGTAAACTAGGAAGCCTTGCTATTGATAATCCCCTTGTTTTCTTGTTAAGTAATTGTAATGCCACCGTGAATAGCCAAAGATACTTGTTGTGTGCACAATAACCCATCAAGGTTTATCTTGTTAAAGTGACTTCTGAGCTTGGACCTCTTGCAATCCTCTTTTGTTGTACAGTTTAGCTGGGGGCTACATTATTCAATTACAACTTGATATGATCAGGCGATGTTTCAACAAGATTAAGCTGATCATTTACGGTGTCCCTTTTATGCTGAGACAAATGTTGTGACTCAATCTCAATACTTGAACAACTACCAAGACAAATTTCGACTATTTTAATTGTGTTTGAGTATCTTAAAGGTTAAGAAATATGTTTCCTTGATAGGAAGTGCTGAATTCATTATTTATTTGGGCATCAATATATATATATATATAATTAATAACAATAAAATAGAAAATCTATATCATTTCACCCTAATACAAAAAGTTGAATGATCTTGTTCATAATTGTATTGGAGCAGTAATGATCATGTGTTCCGCACCCATTAATCATTAACTGCCACCATTTTAATAAGCTTTCGGGATTGGTTTGTAACCGTACCTAAAGCATAGAAACAAAATGCATGCTTTGTGATCATTACTGTTGAAAACATAAATACCATTGAAAATGTAAGCCAATGATTTGCACGATCAATTTCTGCAAACATTAGCTTGATTTGATGTAAATCCCTTTACAGGATTTGATAAGGAATCTCAGAAGTACTTAGCGTGCAGTCTTATACCGGTAATGGAGCAATGATGGTTAAAGTCAGTAGATAAAGAATCATTAAACAACAATGAGACACATACCAGTATTCAAAAAGATGATTAAAACATATTGGTTCCAATAACACAACTACTGAGTATGCTGTATTCTCTTTGGCAAACGTACAAGCGTATAAATAGTATAGTTAACTCTCTCCATATTGCTACACATTGGATGTGAAACGGCTAAGACACATACATTTGATGCAGATAACCATTTGGCCCGTAGAGTTTGTCCATTTTTCCTGATGTGAGGACTCCATGCATGTACCAAAGATACTGTATATGCCCAACCTACCCTTCAAAAAATTATGATTATTATTATTATGTGTATTGAATGTATTGTAACAAGCGATGCATAAATTATTGGTACTATATAAGTGTGATGGGTAGGTGGGGCATATAACTTTGGTCTAGATGGAATGTGAGGATGTATTAAAACATTTATCATCATAAGCAGGGGCGTAACTAGAAACCACAGGAACCTGGTGCGAAAATTCCCCCCCATGCTCCCCAACTTCAACAGCTAGTCTGTGCCATCATTGCCCCCACACAACTGGTCTGTGCCTTCTTTGCCCCTTGCCCCCCTTCCGACACACAACATATGTAAACACACAAATTACACACACTTACTCATACTCACTAACAGACACTCCATCTCACCCTACTTACACATCCATATTCACACACAGACAAGTACATATCCATGCTCAAACACATACACAAGTATACATTCATGCTCACACACACATACACATTCATGCTCACACACAAGTATACTTCCATGCTCACAAACACATGCACACACACACACCAGTACACATCCATGCTCAGACACACACCAGTACACATCCATGCTCACACACAAAAGTACACATCTATGCTCACACAGGCCTCAGTAAAGTCACCTGACCCCGATAAGCTTCTGTCTCCCATACCGGTTCAAAATAGTTTAGAAAGGGCCCTTCCTATCTGGATCTGTGTGGTCCAGGTTGAAAGGGCCCTTTCTAAACTATTTTGAACTGGCATGGGGAGACAGGAAGAAGGGGTCGCAGTGTTACGCCAGTGATCATAAGGAAACATATTTAAAAGAAAGATAGTTAGTAAAAATATTTGTCTTTTACATATTCGGTGGTATCCATTGATCCCTGAATCCTACCAGGGCACATATCTTCCCCTTGCATTTATACTTCACATTTTTGACAAGTAAAGACATTTCCTGTTTTCTATGTCTTCTACGCTAGTAAAACAGCACAGATAAATGGACAGAAGATCTGTTACTTTCAAGATTGTAAGCCCATTTGAGCAAGGCGCGTCTCACCTTTTCTCCATACTGTTTTTGATGCATGACTTGTTATCTGTTTTTTTTTCTAATCATTGTACAGAACTGCAGATGGCATAATATAACTCAATACATAATAATAATAATAATAATTATTATTATTATTAAAATATGTTATGGCTACAGATGGATTTAGGCTATAACTGTATGTATTTGAAAAGCAAAGCATGCTACTTGGTTATGCACAACTAGCTGCGTACTTATAGGAAAAAATATTTAGAATACATAGTTGATCTTCTGTACTAAATATATTTTACTGATGCTGGAAGGTTATGATATTATCCGTATATTGACCTTTTCTACTTTACACTGCTTTTTAGCATTTAATATGATTACAACAGAATTGCGATGGTAAATTTTAGTCAACGCTGCACTCAAAAACTGGCAGCAGGCATGTGTCGGTTTTAAAATGAGCCAAATCTTGGATAGTTATATAAAATGCTTAATATTTTTTCTAACCAGATGAAAATATTTCCATTTTTAAATGTTGTAATAAGTGGTGCTTCAATCAGAAGATGACTGGATGATTTGAGGTCATTGTGTTTTGCTTGCAGCTATCAACTCCTATCATTAATTAGAGGCCAGTAAGTAGCATGCCAGCAAATGCAGAAATGCATAGGTACAACCATGATCTGTATAGTTGCCACTAAAACATTAACATCAAGTAAATATCTGTCTGATACTCCATAACATGATCAGTAGGATGAAAAAAATGGTCTCACATTTTTAATGTCTCATTCAAAATGATCCTTAAAACATGTGCAGTAAAACATAATGTTAACACACCACAAAATAACTTGCATTATTTTAACTGCTAAAAATGACAGTTTCAAGAAATAGTCTAATTACTTTTTCTTTTTTGACAGTACAATGCACTGGGAGCACAGATGTTGTGCTGGTGTATGAGGCATTGTGGGATCAGGCACGGTAGATTCAGTGGTGTTGCATCCCAAGAGACAAGCAGAACTCATCTGGAAAGTATATCAGCATATAACTTATATTAAACGAGCTCATGTATGCTAGCTATTACCAGTTTAAGGCTAATATATTTAATCAAGCTCCAAAAAGTCACAAATTCCACACAAAAAAGGTGCACCAAAAGCAAATCCAGTTAAATCCGTTATTTTAAAACTTAACGAAAAAAAGAAATCTATGCTTGATAAAGATCAATCGTTGTCTTTGCTTTTGGATATGAAATAAAGTATTCATTCTACTGGGAATGATTTACAGGACTATTTTTGAAGATAGTAAATAATCAGAATTTCTGAACAACAACAACTGAACAACAGTGTTTGCTTATTTGATGCCTAAAAATTAATTGGCCACTATCCTGTAGAACAAGGATTGGCCACTATCCTGTAGAAAAATGTTTTTTTTGTTTTTTTTTTAATATTATCATGCTGATTACTCCAAAAGTATCCAAATAAAACATATTCATTCATTTATAAAATGAATAAATATATTTTGGGGGGCCCATCAAAATATGTAAACTATACTGAAAAGAAAAGTCCCTTGCTTTAGAAGATTGGGCTGGCATCCTGTCTGTTAAGCTTCAGTGCTGGGTTCTGACTTGTGGACTTCACATTATTATATGAAAAGACAGCATATACCTCCTTGTAACAAAAGGCCAAACTGTGGGTCAAAACAAAACAATTTACATTCACAGTCCTCAAATGGTGGACCTTCTTTCTGCTGTCACTCACAAAACTAATGACAAGTGGAGGGTGGTGGATGCTGCCGATCTGCCACTTATTGAATACATAAATCCCAAATAATTCTAGAATTTAGTTTTTTTTCCTGAAGTTATTTTAGATAATTGTCCATGCGACCTGTGGATAGAATCCAAGACAGAATTTTAGCAATTTTTAGTATAAAAAAAACTGGCACCTTCCATACGATATATACTTATATTACATGACAGAATAACACAATTTCAATGATAGGCACAAGTCATATATAAGATTCAAGTTTGTTATATCAGAATTGTTTTTTTTTTTCAAAGAAAATGTGATTTAAGATCCCAAAGTTACATTGTTTAATTAGTTCTAAAAATGAATTTTTCAGACTTTTTAGCTTAACATAATTAGCTCTGTTGATCATACACATTCCTTTTTAAGGTGTATCATGTTTCATTTGGACAGCATGGGAGCAGATTTAAATTTAAACAGGAAGACAGAGGCAGGAATGATTCATCACCTGGTTTGGGAATTACTAAGGAGCTCAACTGCTAATAATTCAGTTTGTGTTGGAACATGAAAACTTTATTTGACTGCATAAGGATTATGATAAGCAGGCCTGCTAGCAGATTTCACCAATGCAGAGAAACATGAAAACAAAATTAAAAACAAGTGTTAATTACATTAGGCTGTCTTTAAATGCCTCCCTGCAATCTGGTTGTACATAAATGCAGCAACATATTAGATACACACAGACGATGAAGTGATAGAACAGCTGTATTTATTATACCCATGTCATAATTAAAACAAACTAGAACGATTCCCTGTGTAACTGTGTATTGTTTCAGTTCTAGATACTCACCTCACATGCATTCAAAAACCCTTTTAATAATATGTATGAAGTGCTTCACACTGTTCCTCTAAATAAATATTAAAAATATAATCTGTTTGAAAACATATAACATGCAATATAGTTATTATATAGAATATACAGTCAGACTGCCAGTAGTCCATAAGATAAAGCAAATTAGTGAGTATGTATATATGTTTGTACATTACATAAGGTCGAGTGTGTGTGTCAGGGCTCGGGTAAGCAGGTTGGTTTAGGAGCCCAGTTGCAGGGGATAGGAGAGGCTCTGTTTGTACCCCATGATGCATATCATGCAATACGTCTGGAAAGCCCTCGGACAGGACACGCGGCTGGAAAGCCCCCGGAAAGGGTACATGGCTGGAAAGCCCTCGGACAGGGTACACGGCTGGAAAGCCCTCGGACACAGCTGGAAAGCCCTCGGACACGGCACACGGCTGGAAAGCCCTCGGACACGGCACACAGCTGGAAAGCCCTCGGATAGGGCACCGGGCACACGGCAGGGTACTGGACACACGGCATGGAGCCATCAGGCAGGGCACAAGACAGGGAGCCCTCAGGCTGGGCGCACATAATCAGGCAAGCGGGGTCAGAACCAGAAAGACAAATCAATGCCAAATCAGAATCCAGGAGCAAAGTCAGAACAAGCCAGGTCAATACCAGGAGATCACAAATAAGATCCAAATCAGGAGCCAAGAGCAAGGGCAGGACAAGCCGGGTCAAAACTAGCAGAATTGATGGATTCACCAGATATTTAAAGGGGAGGGTTGCACCCAACTGGTCAGTTCATTAGTATACTGTGATCTGACAGGTGACCTCTATAGGATACAACAGACATGACACCTCAATAAATACAGAGTCCGAGCTGACAGGGTGAAATCCTGACAGTGTATTAGCATGAATGTGTATGTGTAACTGATGGTGAAAGTGAGTGTGTAGAGATTTGTACCAGTGTGTATGTGAGTTACTGGGGTGCAAGAGGCACTTTACCTTCCCTCTCATTCCTTGGCCATAAGGTTCCAGTTATTTAAGTAAATTAGAAGAACATGGCAGCTGTAGTTTAATGTTGATAAATGTGAAATACTGCACTTGGGATTTAAACATCGCAGGGTAGGATATAGCTTTGGGGACACTGTTCTGTCAGTGACAACATAAGAGAGATTTAGGAGTAATTATTTCTTAGGACTTCAGAAGACGCTGGGTTATACAGCTAGAGGGATTAGCAGCAGGAAGACTAAGGTCGTTATGCTACTTTACAGATTTCTGGAGGGAAGTTTATTTCAGAGGAGGAGAAACGTTATAATCTAAAACTAGAGGGTCAGAGGTTTAGATGTAATATAGGAAGTTTTATTTTAGCTAGAGGGTGATAGATAAATGGAACAGACTCCCAACAGAAGTTGTAGATGCCAAAACAGTGAGTGAATTTAAACATGCATGAGATAAGAATCAAAAATGCAGAAAAGAAGGAGGAAATACTCACTGAGACTGTCTAAACCCACCATGTTCCGGGCATGGGTCTCTCACCCAGATGAAACAGAAACAGTAGTAATTTGAATTAAAATAGCCCGGACAGCAAGCATTTTAATTTGAATTACTACTATCATGAATCAAAGACAAGACCAAGGAGTGATTAAGGTCTTTAGTTCAGGAAAAATTAGAGGACTGGAGGAGCTAAATGTAGGGCTGGACTGGTATTAAAATCAGCCCTGGAAATAATTGAATATCAGCCCCATATTTCTTGGTGCCATTTTTGGGCACACTGCACATGTTGGGTTCTGGCCCCAATATTTTTTGTTTAGCATAGGAAGCAATCCTGTATTTTAAAGTATATTAAAAAATGTAGTCTTAAATAAAATACATATTAAAACACATAGTTCCTAATATCACTGTGGCCCATGACATCATGAAATGGACTAAGACCAACTGAGCACTAGTATAGTTTGTATAATGCGAGAAAAAAAAAACTTAATTAAATAAATTGCTGAAAACAAAGTTATTTACAACAGAGAAAGTTATTTACAACAGAGAAATTACTTTGACCGTAGGTAATAAACATTGCAAATGATTTTGTAGAGCAAAAAATGTAAAAGGGAGGCTGAGGGAGAGGGAATGCGTGAGCTGCATGGATGAATGTGTGTATGTATATATGTATAACTGTATATTTATAGAGTGTGTCTATGTAAGTGTTTAAGTGTATGGTGTTAGTGTGTGCATGTATTTTTATATGCATAAGTTCATGGTGTTAAGAGTGGCTATGTGTATGTATGTATAAGTGTATGGTGTTAGAGTGGCTGCGTGTGTATGTTGTAAAATGGTATGTATACATATATGTGTAAAGCATTACTGAGTATGTGATTATGTATGTATGGTTATGGTGGTAAAGTGGCTGTATGCATGTATGTGTTAGTGTAACATAGTAACATAGTTCATAAGGTTGAAAAAAGACCAAAGTTCAACCTATATAGATATTGTGTCCCTACTGTGTTGATCCAGAGGAAGGCAAAAACCCTTATGAAGCAGATGCCAATTGCCCCATACCAGGGGGAAAATTCTTTCCCGACTCCAAATATGGCAATCAGAATAAATCCCTGGATCAACGTTCTGTCCCTATTAATCTAATATCCATATTAGTTTAGAGCTGGCCCTGACCGTCATCATACCCACAACATGCTAATTTATTCCAATACCCAACCATGCATTATCCCCCAACCACCATATTAATAACCCCATCATCCTATTCTTCTCCTATATCATTCACATTCCCTACCATTATCACCCCACAATCACCCCCCTCTATCTTCATGCTTCCTAACATAAATTCTCATCCTTTATTTTCCCATCATCTTAATACTGTTCCCTTAACATGATCCCTTCACATTGATACAATATTCAACAATAAGTGACTAGAAAATACAGGGCCAATAGTAATTGCTCCGGGCCCCCTGAATTCCGAAGCAACATGTCCCACAGTGTCACTTTTGTCACCAAAGCTGTAAGTGCCATCATTGCCCCAAACAGTTTGTCTGTGTCTGTGCCATATTTGCCCCAAACAGCTTGTCTGTGGCATCTTTGCATCAAACAGCTTGTCTGTGTCCTCAAACAGCTTGCTAGTGCCATCTTTGCATCCAAACAGTCTGCTTGTGCCATCTTATCCCCCAAACAGCATGTCAGTGCACCAAAACAGCCTATCTTTTCCCCAACTCATCTTGTTAGTGGTCCCAAACAGGTTGCCTGTGCCATCTCTGCCCCAAGCAGTTTGTCGGTGTCTCCAAACAGCCTGTCTGTTCCATATTTGTCCCCCAAATACTTAGACATCCATGCTAACACACACAAATGCCTACACAAGTACACATGTACATTCATGTACATATACATTTAGACATTTATGTTAACACACACAAATATTCTCATTTTTACATACAAACATACATATTCTCTCTCCTACGCCCTTACCTCACCCGCAGTGGCCTGCCAGTCTTTTTCTGCTTCTCTGGTCTGCCAGTCAGTGCGGTGCTAGATATGACGTCATCTAACTTTAATTATTTTCAAGATCCCAATCCTACTTTCTACTTCCCCTCTCTCTCCCTCGTCTTTTTATGTTTCTTCATATCAGTAATTTAACTTGAAAAATATATTATACAAAATAGAGCTGTTTTGAGCCACACTTAATTAAAAAGGGCACAAACAAATCCTACACAATCTTTACTTTTACAGAATTACATTTTAAGTTGCAATACTTTATTAAAATTAAAGGTTTCATTATTCTTAATTAACTTTCAAAATGGACAAGTACTGGATAAGGATATTTGCACATGTAGTGTTCTACAGAGACTTTTGTCTTTGTGATGCTTGTCATTGTTCTCTAATGACACAGAGACTACTTTCTGTTTTTTTTGTTTTTTTTTTCCGAAAGACAAAGCTAACAGAGCCTCACCAAAATGGAAAAGTTTTATAGCAACACAATATAGTCAATATAAAAAAATAACCCAGAGGTTTTGGTCAACAGGAAAAGGGTATGATAAATATATCTTTACAGAGTTAGTAATGCTTCCTCTTCTATTCTTTAACTGTAGCTTTTGTATTACAATGCTTTGAATTACTAAACTAACAAGATGAATAAATATTATGGATAACGCTTAGTTAAAGGTTACTATTATGCATGGTGTTTGCTTGTCCCTTTGCATTTGTTCTTCTCTAATTGAATATACTAGAAATAACCTCTCACCTCAATCAATAATGCAATTATTATATTATCATATTTAGACTACAAAGAAGATTTGACACTTAAATCCTAGATTTTACATTTCTGTAAATTAAACTATACTGTACTGCACATAGGAAATGGTACAGAGTAAATTCAACATATATGTATTAAAAATCCACCTAATGTGAATACCAGGAGAAAGGTAGCTTAATTTCCTATCCCCAGGATCTGCATGATTATTATTTCCCATTTGTTATCTGTGATTTATTATTACGTTGGTGATTATTGTTTCCCAGTTAGCATTTCTGAAGGAAAATAACTATAACCAGGATATGAAATTGATTACACAATGCTGACTCCTGCCTACCAGTCTGTCGATCTTAGATTCCATGAGACTTTTAGTCTAAAAATTCCAAACGAAATACAATGATTGGACTAAAAAAAGGATTCTATAAATATTTTCAATAAATTAATTTACTTTGCCTAATGTATTTACGCCCCCTCTGCAGCATTAGAATCATCATTCCTAGACTGCCCCACCCATTCCTAGAAATAAGTTTTTCATTAGGTAAAGCTTTGTCTCCTTCATCATTTTTCCAGGAATATTTGACATCTGTCACCCCTCCTCCCTCCTACCTCTGGCTCACCTTTCCTACCCTCCCTCCTGCTGTCAGTCTGTACATATATCCAGTAATAATATTTATTTAATCAATGTTTACAATGAGATACACTTTCTTGACTGGTCATATTTTGACTTCTACCTCTTTTGTAATAAAATCTTCAACCTTTTGAACTGTAAGCTTATTTGTGCATTGTCTTCCTTACCTTTTGTTTCTAGGAATCCAAGTTGTGCTGCTTGGGTCCAAGAATGAAATGGTTCCTCCCACCCACCAAAATCACACCCACATCCATTATGTTACATTATGATTAATATAGTCACTCTCTCATGCTCTCTCACACTCTTATTCACTCTTTGGGATCTCTGCACACTCTCCCATGCTTTCTCTTAACATATTCCTACCTCCTCCACTGACTGCTCCCATGTCCCTGTCTACTTTCCCCCAGCTCTGCTTTTTCTGTTGTTTCTTCATGGTCTCCTGCCTTTTGTGTCACTTCATCTGTCTTCTTTCTTCATCTTGCATTTCAACTTCATTTCTTCATGATTCCTCTGGTATTTTTGTTAGTATGCAGCTACATCCAGGTGGCAGGTGAATACCTTAATGACCAACATCAGGGGCAAGGGATGCCACAGGTGAACCTGTAGAAACTTACAGGCCTGCCTCTGAGTAGCTATCACACTAAAGGCTTAAGAGGTGTTTCTAACAGTGCATGGAATGATCTATGCTACTGTAGAATTTGATGTTACTACTAAGAACATACCATGTTAAATAGCACAGATAACAGTAGAGTCTTACATTATCAAGCACTCACTGCTTCTTTGTTAAAGGAGTCCATAGCAACCTTCATTGCAGCCCCATTAACATATTGGATCGATATGTAAATTATTTTTCCAAGTGTTTTACAATGCTTTGAACTCCCATCTGCCACTTAAATATTCAATTGAGAATGATAAGAATTGTATAAATTATGTTTTTATTCTGTTTATGTTATGTAGGCTATTTGGTGATATAAAAGTACACATCTGTAAACTGATCTAAAAATAATTTGCACCTTTACAAACCTTTTTTGAGTGTCATAGTTTATTATGTAAACAAAACTCCCTCTAATACACAGATTTTGTTTACATAATACAGAAGTGTGACAGGAAGTAAAAAAAAAGGTTGTACAAAACAATTCTTAAAGTTCACCTGTAATCATAAAATAAAAATATGGCTTTTGTATACGATACAATGTACTTTACATTGTGCTATTACAGTTGTATAGATTAAAATCCTGATCCTGTCTAGCTCACTGCATATATAATTATAGATGACAAATATGGCCGCTAAGCTGGCTGTGTGGTAATATTGGCCAAAAATAAAATAAAAAATGTTTTTATTCTAATAGTTTTATCTATATGCTTTATACAGTAATGCAATATAAGCTTGTATGTAAATTAATATATAGTATACTAGTATAATATAATTCTAATATAATACATTCTATGTTGTCAGTGCTTGATATAGCTCTCAGGAATAAGTTGGATATGCAAATTCATAAGATCTTAGATTCATAAGATAATTTTGTTTTAATTACCCATATTATTCCTTTAGATTGTAAACTCTCGAGCAGGGGCCCTCAAAAGCCCACCATTCCTAACTGGAACATTGTATAAAAGTACCATAAGGTTTGATGGCAAGCTTATAGACAGGGTTCTCATGTCCTGATGTGTCTGTTTGTATTAATGTATATTTGTTATGTCTGTTAACTGCCCCATTTAAATTATACAGATCCCCTTTATCTGCAGTATGGTGATGGATGTGTGAGGTTTCATGTTTTTTTCTTTCAGTGAAGCCAGCAGATAATTATTTTACATTTATGTTATCAATCGCAATCCCCTAAATTAAATGATGGTATATTTTAAGATTTAAACCATATACCGTATTGGCTCGAATATAGGCCGCACTTTTTTCCCCCACTTTAAGTTTTTAAAGTGGGGGTGCGGCCTATATTCGGGGTCTAGCGCCCGACGCCCGGGACATGCAGTCCCGGGCGGCGCCGGGCAGGCAGCGGGGTTAGGATACAGATCCCCCGCAGCGGTGCAGGGGACCTGCATCCTTCTCCCCGATACGCTCAGACAGCCTCCCCTGCCAGCACTTCCCACGGGGGGGGGGTGCCGGCACGGGAGGTTATCTAAGCGTTTTACCTCTGCCCACCCCCGACTTACCGGAGCAGACTCCCGGGTGTCTTGCGGGGCCGGCGGGAGACATTTACGCAATACGCAAATGCAACTTCCGGTAACGGTACCGGAAGTTGCATACGCGTATTGCGTAGATGTCCCTCGCCGGCCCTGAAGACACCCGGGAGTCTGCTCCGGTAAGTCGAGGAGGGGGGGCAGAGGAGGACAGCGGCAGCGTATCGCGGGGAGGGAGGACAGCGTATCGCGGGGAGGGAGGACAGCGGATCTCGGGGAGGGAGGACAGCGGATCTCGGGGAGGGAGGGCAGCGGATCTCGGGGAGGGAGGGCAGCGGATCTCGGGGAGGGAGGGCAGCGGATCTCGGGGAGGGAGGACAGCGGCAGCGTATCGCGGGGAGGGAGGACAGTGGCAGCATATCTCGGGGAGGGAGGACAGTGGCAGCATGTTTTTTTTGGTGCTTTTTTAAAGAAAAAAAACTTTTTCTTTAAAAAAGCACCAAACTTTTAGGGTGCGGCCTATATACGGGGGCGGCCTATATCCGAGCCAATACGGTACATTCAAAGCATTGCTCTTAATAAGGGCAACTGCAGATAAAATATATTGGATTAAGTATATTCTTTTTTGCAAAACTTTACATTTTATATATACATTTTATATATGCCCATATTTCCTGATGTAAAGACCATAATCAGTGCTTTATTTTATCTTAGAATCATGATAGCGTTATCCCTAACCCAT